>NW_024387200.1:2798710-3161752 GCF_900408965.1 Simochromis diagramma | reverse complement strand
AAAGAAAAAAGGGGGAAGAGGGGAAGGAGGGGAAGAGTGGAAGGGGAAGGAGAGAAAGGGGAAGAAAAAAAGGGGGGAGAAGGGGGAGAGGGAAAAAAATATCACAAGAAAAAGGAGAGAAGTATTGGGAATTGAAGAAAGGAAAGAAAAGAAGAAAGAAAAAAGGAAATGAAGGAGGAGAAAGGGGAAGAAGTGATGTGTGATGCTGTTGATTGCGGGAGTAACTCCAGCACACCGATCTCATTGTCTGTTCGTGGATTAAAAACGACTCTCAAGCTGTATCATTAACCTGCCCACACAACCATACACATCTCATGGGGCCTTACAAACGAGCGAAAAGAATGAGGCTCTTGTGCCTTCTGTATGAGTCTAAATGCCCCCAGTTTATTCACAGTTAGGTCAATATTATAGGAAATGTTGTGCTAAAAAGTAAAAAACAGGACTGACAAGTAGCTGTGAAAAAACTTTTCCTATATGTTGCCTCCATAAGCAAGATTTTCATTGCAATGTTCCTTAAATGGGTCTAAGAAATAGGTCTCCAAGGACGTTAAATGTCTCTTACTACTTTCGCTGCCTCTGACTGAAGCAGCATCAAGAAATGGTTCAGTGGAAAAGTGGTTGTCAAAAAGCCTTAAGAAGGAAACAGAGCGAGAAGGCTTAGGTAGGGGGCCAGATTACTGAAACTCAAAGGGCTCAAGCAATACCATAAAAGCAGACCTGGATACAAAACAGACATAAAACACTATCAGCCGTGGACCGACGACTCACCCGAAGCCTGGACGGATGGCATTATTGGAGAGTCTAGTATAATCGTAACAGAGCACAGAAACAAAAGGGAAGCCCAACAATCAAACGGAAGCTTTTCGATGTCCTTCAACAGCGTGGGAGAACCTATTCATGAAGAACAGGTTACAGCAATTACAAGGAAAACTTGCTGGAGAAAGTTCAACTGTTGTTGCAATATATGTATTAATAATTATTAAGTTGGCGAATACACTAAACAGCCTTTAACAGGAGCGAAAAGAGATAATTTTGCCATCTATCAGTGATTATAGTAGATGCTATAGCCTTTTCCCACTGTCACCATTTATAATCCCTTCCTATGTCCCTTTATCTGATTGCAACACCCCAGTCACACAAGCTTTCTCGTTGTGAGATTACAAAACATCTGGGTGCGTGATCTACTCTCAAGCTGTTACGATAAAATCGGCAACAGAAAGGGCTTTTGGACAGCAGGGGGAAAATTTAAACGATGAAATATCTTGTGGCAATTGACATCCTATGTAATGCTTCGTCATTGCAATAAGATCCACCACCTAATGCCTTGCTGGTGTTGAATATGGATTAAAAAGCGTAATCGGATAGTCTGTATAGGCTGATATGCAGTATATCACTTTCACGCCAGAGTTTCTCCTGTTGGCCTCATTTTTTATTGAGGTTAGCTAGTCTACGAGAATGTCGAAATGTGTATATGACAGGAATTAGTGAAAGGGGAAAAACTGTGACAACTATACAGAAAAAGTGAAAAGAAAACACTGACATTGTGCGAGAGGAAGAATTCTATGCTCCTCCTGACTTTTCTAGTTTTAAATACATCCATTACCCTCCACAGATCAAAAAGTCTGTTGAATCCATCCCAAAGCATCTGATCACCCAAGATCTGGCACAAGATCAAACCAAGCACCAAATAGAGAATGAAGCTGGTTAGAAAGTTCTTTGCAGGTTCAGGTTTGTTTATTCCAAAGTAAAGTGAGCATTAGTGGTTTTCAATTTGAACATTTTTGTGTAGGAAATATGCAACATTTTAATAAATTTAACATCACTTAAGGAAAGTCGTTTTTTTTTAAGTCCAGCCTAGGTGAATGGGTGGTAATGTAGTTAGACTGCTGACCTTTACCTCAACAGGATCAATATTTTCACTTGTTAAGATAACTTAACAACTGCCAGATGGTTTAGTATAGATTTGTCTCTGTACAGCAATTATTTGTGAGCCCTCTCTTCATCAGGTCACCAGATGATCCAGTACTTTAAAACCTCAGTTGGAGTTTTTCATTCAGTGCTAAATATCAACATTGCATCAGCTTAAACTGCTATTTTATTCATCTTAGGCAATGAATAGTTTCAGTATAAACATAAGCTTTAGAGAGAAAAAAAAAAGTAGAAGATCTGAGACATACATTGTGGTTTGCAGACTCCAGCCTTCTGTATGACAGTGTGCTAAAGGTTTAAAAACCTGGAAGATACATCACTAATGATGTCTGATTGAGGGGAAGAAATAATGAGAAATCAGCCATCATCATGGTCATGATTTACATCACAATATTCATGTATTGACCCCCAAATGTAAAAGTAATTGTATTACTAGTTACAATAAGCTACGATAACAAGTAAGCAAATGTCCAAATAGCAACGGTGACTTTTAGCAGTTAGCAAGTCCCCAGTGCTAAGCTGATTCTCTCTCTTGTGTTTTAGCATCTCCTTTCATCCAGTGGCTGCAAAAGGACAGCTGCACGCATAAACTGAGATTTTACACTCATGGGCAAACTGTGACTCAAGCCAAAGTATGTGCTCTCAATGAGCACCAAGCTGAGATAAAAAGTCAGGCTCCTCAACCACACTGCGCGTCATTTTCCTTAAAACAACTTCATAGACATCCAAGAAACAGATTCATTAACATCAAAATATAACTCTTGAGATTCGTGTGAGACTTGACCAAGAAACTGTTCAAATGAATTGCACGCTACACTAAAGGCACCCTGCTATTTCTCGATCAAATTTGAACTGTTGCCTGTCGTAGTTAGCAAGACTTCAGCGCGCATAAGTTGAAAATGAGATTTACTCCAAAGACTTTTCTGAAAGGGAAATTCAGGGAAAAAGAGGCAAGACATGGGGTGAGAAGGAACAGAAACATTAATAAAAAAAAAATTGTGAATCCTCCATGGTCTCCCTCCATCCAACCCTTTCTTTTCTGTTATCCTCACCCAAATCTAACAGCTGGTTGCACAAAAAAGGAAGAGAGTTTGTTTTTGTGTTTGTGCAGAGTTGAGGCAAGTTATTGGACAGGGATTTAGCAAATCAAAATTCATTGCAGAAACTTTCTGATCCTGGGGGTTCAAGGGCTCTGGATAAACAAGACTGATTGTTTCAGAGGCATGCATATATTACCCCTATTTGAGCCCAAGCTATTTCACACAGACAGCTATGGGAATATAAGCCAGATTCATATCGAGGATTTTGCAGGAAAACATGGCTAGATCAGTGGATTTCTTTATGCAAGGCAAGCAGGCACGGGGAGACATTTCTTACAATTGCTCAAGCATCGACACATGACAGACACAATGTTAAATGTCTTGAGTCCTGTTCCAGAAAATATATATGACAGAATAGTTTGTCAGGGGCTAAAATGAAAAGAACAGCTGTCATGTTCCTTTTTCATCTTAAATGTTGATGATGATGGCTGACAGCAAAACACTGAAAATATTAAGAATGGACTCAAAATATCACAGCCATCATCACATCCATCCTTTAAACATGAAGTCAGGGGTCCAGAGAAGGGAACATCTCTAATAATAGCATGCAAGAAGGTGCTGACAGGCTGAATTCACAGCATTCTGCAACACACCTCTGAGGACAAGAAATTATGTGGGTCACATGAGAAGTGCCCTATTAGTTCATCAGCTTCCCACTAAGGCTGAGCCTGCATTGAGATCCTAATTTTCCAGAGAACATAATCTTGATGAGGTAATTTAATTTGCAAGCTCTGTCACAAAGCAAAGTCCCCTTGTAGAGAAGTAGAAATTCCCTTGAGTGGCGATAAGGACAATTTTTACTGCCCCATTGCGCCAAATATTAGTATATATATGTTAAAGGGGACAGTGTAAATGGGGCTGTTTTATCAACAACCAGTGACCCAGGCAGTACCAGGTGCTCAAGTTTCTGCCCTTGGAAACACAATAATAAGTGCCTTTTTGTGATTTCAGGGTCTTCTGTCCTAACCACTGTGCCATCTTCACAGACATACACCACATTCAACAATATGCATGCAATTCTTACTGTTTATTTAACTCAGAAGTTTTAAAGTCCTAATTATGGAAGCATGTTTAATTAGATTTTAGTGTGTTTGTGAATTGGTGAGTTTCCACTTCAGATTTAGAAAATGTGATCAGCCAGGTCCATACTATCATAGTACACGTGTGAGTGAGACACATGATACAATTGGTTAATATGTCGCCTGATTCGCTCTTTTCAATGATGAATACCAATGACTATTAGCCATCTTAACTACAAGCATTACTTATACGAACACAGGCTTGATCACTTGTCTTCTGACAAGACGTCCACACTGTGACCTGGTGTCCCCGTTGTAGCGGAAGACCAGGCCTGCAATGAAAGCGGTACAACCACCATCTCCATACCTGAGGCTCTAGAAACTGCCAAAAAATGGGCTCACAACTTTTGTTTGGGTTGCAAAAGCAGGTATTGATCCAAACAGGGCAGATCATGAAGGAGCCCCACAAAGGTACAACACCATCAAACTAACCGGCCAATTACTGGCCACATGGAAGCTTCTGTCAGGCAGTGTAGCAACAAAGTCAATATATGAGCACAGCTCAGAAAGGTATTGAAAATAACACCAGAGGGCCAAAGGACCAGCAAACCAGAACTCTAAGTCCAGGGATTTGAATACCACCTGGTACATGGATATTAGAGTGCTTGGAACTATACAAGGCTAATAGTCTACTTATAACATTTATAATGAACTCAATGAGATTCTGGAAGACAACACTACCAGCCAACTCCAAGGCAATAACACATGTCACCATCAAGTGTGGAATTTACCAAGGTGATGCACAGTCTGCCGATGTTTCTGCATAGGCCTCAACAAATAAAAGCCACCTGTACTTCGATGACATCAAGCAAGACAATAATACACACTGATCCACCTCACTAGGGTCTATAGGGAGTACATTGGGGTGTCATTCAGACTGGATAAGTCTGACTGAATGGATGCAAAGAGAGGGAAGACGATTGATGTAATGAATGGGGGGAGTTAGCAGAAGGCAGAAAAGCAGATATGCAGGATAGCTACAAGCACTATGGTATCCCACAACAGAAGCGGAATCCTGACAAAGATACATGAAGGTCAGCCACAGCCAAATACCTGGTAAGGTAAGACAGGTACTGAAAAGCCAACTGAATGGTAGGAATAAGATCCAGGCCACCAATACAAACGCCCTACTGGTCATCAAATATGAATCTGGAATAAGTTTGCCAAAGTAGGAGATAAAACCAATGTCAAGACAAAAAAAGCTTCACAATGTTCAGAGGTATTCACCTGAAGTCTTGCATTCTGAGGCTGAACAAGCAGCACCAAGAGGGAGGGTGAGGATTAATGAGTTCCAGAGCCCCAATCCTGGAAGAAACAGTCCGCAAACACATCAGGAAAATGCCCCATCCCCAAGATTATCTGCGTCAAGAATTCCTGGCAACAGATGGCGATGAGAAAAAGGAAGGGCAACTATCACCCTGGCAACAGGACCAAGCCCTTGCATCAAGTGTACCATCACAGATAGAGGAAGTGGCTGACAAAAGTAATCCTACACACAGCGGCTAGAAAAGTAGTTCTGATCATTGCAGTACAAGAACAGGCCCTAAGCATTAGATCATAGAGGCAGGAGGCTCCACAGCTGTTAGGACCCAACTTGCAGGATGTGCAAAAGGCACCTTGGCGACTGTCCAGCACATAGTAGCAGAATACAAGATGGAATCTTGGAACATGTACATCAAGGCTGAAATAGTCTACAGGGACCTCTATGCTGCATATGGACTAGAAGTCCCCAAGTCCTGAAAGGAAAGACCAGCAACTGTGGCTGTGAACAATAGGGCTACTGTTCTGTGGGGCAACTTCTAGACAGACAAGCAGCTGCTGGCCAATCAGTATATTATATATGAGGATGGCACTGGGGATGGTCACAATGATCAGTGATAACAGCTCAGATCCTTTTTGATTCATTGAAATAATACAATAATTTTTATGAGATCCATAATATTTTCAGTCTGCTTCACAATAGTTTCACGTTGCATCTCCACATTTAAACTGACAATTGCAGCACAGTTAATGTTCAGACTTCTGCACTTTGAAATTAATGTGCCTGTGGAGCAGCTACACTGATCCACTGTCATTCTCAAATGAGAGAAAACAGGAGAATTTCTGACTGTTTGATTTTTAAATTAGAACTTAATGTGACTATGCACTAGCAGAGATGCCCATTTATCTCATCTCCTTTTTTCCCCACTGGGGACTTTTGTCTGTGAAAATCTCCACTCTGTGTGGTGGGGGCACTGTGAAGAATGAAGGAGAGGCAGATAAAAAAAATTACAAAATCACTGGAAGAGATAGTAGACTTTAGGTCTTATGAAAACAGTATTTTTTCAGCAAGTCTTATGATCATATACTGTTTTTAGCTGTTTGATATCCATCCACTTGTGTTAACAAATTACAGTTGGCAAAATCATCCTTGCAACAAATCTTTTCACAAGCGCACTTTTTGTTGTTGGGTCACCATTGAAAATTGTGGTGGATGTTAACCTTCTCTGCTGCCCTGTCAGTGTTGCTATCAAACCTCAGAGATTTCACAAAGGGCTGGGTAGTGTGATCAGACTATGGAGTAGATCACCCAACCCTACTATAGGCTTGAACTGACTTTCCCATCTGAGGGTGAGATATTTCACCAAACATGCCTTTGAACTATACGGTATCCACTTGTCTCCTCCTCATCTGTCCCCTCAATTTTCCATTGAATCTTTGAGTGCATTGTGCAACATAAGCAATTCTTCTCCGATGTTTGACTAAAGTGCATCTATTTTCTGTTGTAGCTACTGATTAATTGGTTGGGAACAGAATGTCATTATTAATACCATCAGGCAGATTTCAACCCCTGGGATAAGGGGTACAGTGGGAGTTCCATTATATTCTGCCAAGCTTAATCTAAGGTCTTGGTACAGTAATAGAAAACAAACCATATTGATGCATGTAATGGGTCACATATCCAGTCAGAATGGCTTTTCAAATGATAAACCTGCAGATGCTCTCAACAGACTGTTTCAGACTCTGCTAGAAAAATTCAATTTCATAGGCATCTGAATAAACTTACATCCCTGATTCACTGTAAGACATCATTTATGGATTTGCTACATGTGCTTTGGAGAAAGTTTGGATGAATGCTATTATTCTGCTGTGTCCCACTGCTTTGATGCACATTGAAAATAATCACATGCCCACTCTAAATACCAGTCACACTGAACAGGGAAAATTCAAGATCCTCTATGTCAAAAGAGAAAGAATTGTATTTTTGTTCTGGATTTCTATTAAATCCAAAAGGTCTTTTTTTTTTTTATGAAAAGTGATGATAGCAAAACTTGCACCTGACAGAAGACAACTTTTCAATATGTCTGCTTCAAGGGCTCTTGCAATATCATGGGGTGTTTTTGTGAAGGAATTCATCAGCTCAGGGAGGTCATCCAGGAGGCATTCACCCCAAGAGCATTTCCTGGACAAGAACACATTAAAGAGGGATGAGCATTCACTCAGGGAAGAGATTTGCCATTTTCATGCTGTAGGCTGAAATATCACTGTATGTCAGCACAATTGTAATCGCTCACCGTTTGTCCAAAGGTGACAAAAGAAGTCTCCTAAACAAGTCATGCAATGCCTTCAGGCCACTTTCTATCATTCGTTCACTAAATCAATTTAAAATTGCTTGTAGCATTAATTAGTTACGGTAGTTTGAACACATATTTAATTTGTAAAACAAAGCCATACACTTTCTTTGTTCCAGGTTATATTCTCCAAGTAAATAAACATTTTGTGAAACATGCACATTAGTAACGCTTAATAGATGGCAACAGTGGAATCTGAAAAGAACAGAAGGTTTGCCCAACTGGCGAACAGTTTAACACTCCATGTTTTCCCTGCATTCATTCTTTTGTCATTTTTAATAGAAACCAGAAACAATCTCAAAGCATAATGTCTGATACATTTTAAAGGTTTACAATACTTGCGTTCCATATTTAGCTGGTACAGTATAACATTATTTGGAGTTCCATGTGTGGTGAATTAACAAAGGTTATCACAACCAACCACTATCTTTTACATTACACACAATTTTCCCCATTGTCTATAGCATACTATATAAACTCTACATCTTGCTAGTGGAGGCTGAATGTGTCTGCACTGGCCATGTGTTCCTTGTTCTTTCTTGTAAAAACACATTTTTTACATTCTGTTGAGCCAGATTACTATGTTAGTGATAAGTATAAATGGCTATTATGACTTGGACATATGGGCAATACATAAGGATGAATGCAACATTACTTCACAGCTTCATACAGACTAAGAATTACAAGTGTAGGAAGCTTGTTGGAACCGAATTTCCTTTAATAATATGGTTTCAACTTGTTTTTTTCTGTCACTTAAAAATATATATTTGTTGTATGTTTGAAAAATAATGAAATACTCTTTGTGATAATAGTTCATGAAGGTATAACTCTGTAAGAGACATAAAGTATAATCTGTCTAATGTGAATAATAATTACTGCTTCATCTTTGAGATTCTGAAGGATTTCCAGATGGATCTAGATAAAAGCATCCTCTATAGTTCACTCATAACTTGCAGATTATGAATGTCAACTATAGCTCATAAGTGGTAAACCTTTATGCCTCTTTATCCTGTTTACTGACAACAGAGGTGCAGATATTTGTGGGGTAAAAAGGCATTCCCAGTGAATATGAAGATTAAGATTGTGTTAATCTCCATCGTCATTTTGTTTTGACTCATCCAAGATTGCCAGGTATGTTGCCAGAAATGCCATCTGGTACAGAGAGCCTTGTGTGATTATTAAGCAAGCTGCCAGGTACTGCAGCGACCATCTCCACACATATTGCTATCTAACTTACCATAGAATCCGCTCCAACTTGGTCTAAACTAAAGGGGTTTTCTGTTGTTTGGTGTTAGTTTTTAGCTGATTTTACAAATAATTCGATCAGGCAGTCGTAAATATTTACGGCTTAAAATCAAATACTTGTGTCTGTATTTTATAATGAAAAAAAGAGCTTAATGAGTAAAAGAATAGATGTGATTATCTGGCTAGTGACTGAGCTGAAACCATGAAGCAAGAAGGAATAACAGAAAATAGTAATGTGTAATGTTAATGAAATATCACAGATGTTTAGAAATATGATTGCTATTTGTGTATTTGTGTTTAGAAATTGTTCAGGATTAGTGAGTAAAAACAAAGATTTGTGAATGTTATTATAATTTAAAAAGAAAAAACTCCTTTGTTTATGTCAGAAGAGAAACTCTTCCTAGACCCTTTATGAATATAGTAACTAGACTTCAAACACAGGTGCCACCTGAATGTTCTTATCAGTACCACGCTATATTCAATTCAATAATTTAATTAAATTTTAAGCTTATAGTTAAATCACAATATTCACCTTGATGCACTTTGTAAGGTAAACACCCTACATTTAATCAGAAAAACCCAACATTCAAACGACCCACTATGAGCGAGCACTTGCTGACAGCGGGAAGGAAAAACTCCCTTTTAACTGGCAGAACTCTCAAGGAGGGGCAGCCATCTGCTGGTACCGGCTGGGGGTCAGGGGAAGAAGACAGGACAAAAGACACACTGTGGAAACCAGAAAGAGATTAATAACGGCTAAATGCAGAGTGGTGTATAAATACATAATGAGTGGAAAAAGGTGAATGAAGAAAAAACACTGAGTGCCTCCAGGAGCCTAGGCCTGTTTCAGCATTGCTAAGCTAGGATTCAGAGTCACGTGATGCGGCCCTAACAGAAAAAGAAATGTTTTAAGACTAATCTTGAAAGTAGAGTGGGTGTATTTTCAAAACCCAAACTGGGAGCTTATTCCCCACAAGAGAGGCCTGGAAGCTAAAGACACTGGCTCCCATTCTACTAAAAAAAAACAAAAAAAAAAAAACCCCAAAAAACCCCAAAAACCTAGGAACCACAAGTAAACCTGCAGTCTGAGAGTAAAGAACTGCTCTAAATTGATCTGGTACTATGAGCCCTTTAAGATAAGACGATTATTACCTTGTATGTGAGGAGAAGCATTTGAAATTTGATTCTGGATTTAACAGGGAGCCAGTGAAGAGAATAAATATGCTCTCTTTTTAGTCCCTGTCAGTGCTCTCGCTGCAGCATTTTAGATCAATGGACAAAAAGTGGGCCACCTGCACATTATGCCTGCAGGAGCTGTTCCACCATGGAAACCCATGCCATGTAGGTCTTGTGGCATTTTTTTTTTTCTCCTTGATGTCAATGCTAGAGGAAATTTGGAACTCTGCAGTTACTGAGTGATTAGATTCTAAGTTATTTCTTGTTTATTATGGAATATCTAGCAGGGAAGAACTGTCATTTTGCAGTGGTGGCATGTTTCTATAGTAAAACACTCAAATTCATTGAGTTCCTTCTTTCACATATGTTTGTAAAGGCAGACTGCATGGCTAGGTGCTTTATTGACATTATCACAATGCCTAGCAATCAGTTTTAGCATTTGGGGATAAAAGGATCGTACCATTTTAGTTTCATGACAGTAACATTTCGTTTATATCCACTAAAGTTGAATTAACCATGCTATACTGTGAAGCCATCACATTGCTTAGCAACCACAGAGCAAAATGCTAAAATGACCAATTTCTAACATATAAACAACACTTAGCATCCCTATTTTTAACATTTCTCAATATGATTAAGTATGTTAATTTGCCAGTAGCATGCATAAACCAAACAATACAACAGCACGACATGTACTAGTATCCAAAAAACAAACAAAAGAAAAATGGCATTGTTTTAATTCATACTTTGCTAATTTATTCAGTTTACCAGAGATTGAAGAGAGCGTTGAACATTGAAAGGCGTACAGACTTAAAAATAATAAGTATAATACCGATAGAAATAGTATATGTGGGTGAACAATCAGCAAACACCTTTGTGAGATCGAATGACACAAATCTGATCTTGTCAAAAATAAGAAGAAAGAAATTTAAGGGTAGAGTTGAGATTTGAATCAAAACCTAATTCTATTGTAGATCTGGATGTGTAATATGAACATCCACCTAGATCAGGGGTGTCGAACTCCAGGCCTCGAGGGCTGGTGTCCTGCAGGTTTTAGATATCACCCTGGGTCAACACACCTGAATCAAGTGATCAGTTCATTACCAAGCCTCTGGAGAACTTCAAGACATATTGAGGAGGTCATTTAGCCATTTAAATCAGCTGTGTTGGATCAAGGACACATCTAAAACCTGCAGGACACCTGCCCTCGAGGCCTGGAGTTCAACACCTGTGACCTAGATAGATCAGAATGACTTCATGACAAGTCTTTAACAGCACACTGAAAGTGGGTGAAACTTCCTAAAGTTATTAGATATGTTGCTAATATGACAACAAAAGCATTTTAAGCTAATTTTACTTTGTTCCAGATCAGCAAGCAAAGGATACTTGCCAACATTTATTCAGACAAATTACTTTTTCTGTGAAAATAGATACTCAAATCTGACTACATGTCCACTGGTACAAGGTTAAACATTTCATCTTCTTTTTGAAGAGTAGTCAAAATGATCTTGCTGAATAATGGAGAAAGTCAGATTTGAAGTTGAACACAACAGAAGTATTGGCAGACATAACATATTTAACACTCACTGGTTCAAAACCCATTGGTTTCAAATGGATGTTGCTGTATTACAATATATTTCCTCCAATTTCCAGGATTTCTTTGAAACATAATCTTTGTGTCCAGTACATTCCTAAACCCCACCCTCCTCTCTTTCCAGTAAGCCCGCCAAGAGAAGCATTGATGAAATGTGGTTCCCTGACTTCTGTCTGAACGACGTGGCTATTTGATTTTAGCCACAGTAACTGAGATAATCAGCGGGTGGTGAGGAGTGTACAGCGGCAATTTCCAGAAAGGTCACAACTCTAATGAGTAGCATCAGCCCACTCACCAGCCACAGAGGAACTGAGAACCATTTTGTGGTACACAAGCAACTAGAGACTGGCAACTGAGATGCATCCAGGAAGTAAGACTTTCAGGTCATTTCTTAATATGATTTGAATAGAGTTTTGGTTCATCTTTAAAATGCATAATGAGGTAAATTATCATTACCTTGTATGTGAGGAGATATATTATCTATACTGGAAATTATTACCTTGAATGATAACTGCACTTGAATATTCTATTAAGGCCTTTTTTCACATTGCAGTACAAGGTTATCCAAAAGACAAAGGACAGTTCTGCAAGTATTCATGTTTAATCATAAAGTCAGGCTTTGGTCAGTAGACCTAATATGTAATATACTTTTCATGCAAACATGTAATGAATAAACTGTACAATTACAAAGTAAGGGTTGTTTTTTTTTTTTTTGTTTTGTTTTTCCTGCAGACAGTTTAAGATTTGACTTCATTGAGCAAATGCATTTTAACATAACACAAAGATATGTAGTGTAATTTGTGTTTTTAGTTTCAGGACAATACATTGTTACTTAGAGCTAAAGCTACCATACAGTCAGGTTCTTTTTCAATCTTTGAATCTGTGACAATCAAGGGAATGGTGAGCCATTGTGGCTGGCATCATTAATGTCAAAAGAGACTAAACCAAGAGTCAGCCCCTCAAACTTGAGTGGCAATTGAAGTGTAAACATTGCACCTGTCAGCTCATTACTGGGGCTTCAGTGTGGCAGCAAAGCTGTTTTCAGGATGGACAGCAGTTGTCTTGCAGCCAGGGTAAATACGTTGCCCTTCTGCTGTATTCCCAGGATTCATTATACTGCAAACCCAACACACAGGAGGATCTGTCAGGAGTTACCAGTTCCATTACCCACTAAATCCTTTAACAGGGGCTTTAACTTGTTGAATGAGACTGATATTGATTTAGGGCGGGTGGTGAGGTTTTGGAGCAGTAGATGGGTTGATCCAAAGCACTGAAGTACTTAAATCGGACCTTTAAAAATCAGATTCCACAGAAATTTCTACACTTTTCACTGATAAAATAATGCCTTCCAACTATAATAGAAATCATTTTCATTAGTGTCTATTAATCAAAATTACTTCTCCACATGCAATAAAGTTATTTTTCACTATGTTAAATAATATAGTCTATAAAAGAAAATCCCTTTAATTGCAAGGCAGATAAGCTCCTTACCTCATCTTCAACATAGCCAAGCACAACCTGCTGAAAGTCTTTGTTTTCTATCCAGCTATTAAAGTGATTTATCCCCAGTGTAGTCACCCCACCCCCTCCAAACAAGACTAATTTAGAGCGTCGTTGTGTATTTTAAAAATGTATTATTCCATATAAGCAACATCAAGCATTTGATTAACAAACTTAAGTCAGTGGGACAGTGGAAGACGTCGGATCCAAGCTGTGTCAAAAATCATTTTCAAGTGAACCCATTTACCATTTTTTTCCTTTGAGAGAAGAAGATTTCTCTTTTGTATCATCATTTTCTCTGACAGCAGTTACACAAATGCAGATTTACACATCCATCAAAAGGATAAACACATTGGCCTTTTTTCATACAGAATCCTAGTGGATGCTGGAAAATACTGTGCTCTGTCAATTAAATATTTTATTTAGTAGCTTTTTGGAGTTAAACACAAATCTGGTAGTTAATGTTTTGCTTAGCACATATAAGCCGGCTCTCTGGGTTAGTACCGTCAGACACATAAGTCTTTAGCAGTATGGGGGGTTCAATATATAACATTGTGTTGTTGCTGCCGTTTTAATGTGATTCTCATTTTTTATTAATTTGTTTAATTGTTGCGCTAAAAGTGAGTCTGTTTTAGAGATCTTTTCTTGTATTTTTACAAGTAGTAAAATAGTTTCACGACTCGGCAGCCAGAAATGAGAAGTGGACCCGAGAGCAGATTCAAACTGAGGCTCAGGGTATAGTGACCAGAAAACTTTATTTACAGTGACGTGGTGAGAACAAGGTAAACAGTTGCTAAGGCTGTGAACTAGACTAGAGCAAATGAACGTGAACTATGAGTTTACAGCCTAAAATACAAAATGCAATAGACATGAACTATGAGGCTCCAGACTAAGGCAGCTGGGAACAGGAGCTTAGAGTGGCTGAGCTTGACAGGGAAACTGTGGTGAGAGAGTTGGTGGTCAAGACATTGTTTGCAGGCGGAGTGAAGCATGAGGGGGGAGGAGAGAGGTAGAGACCATGGTGAGTACAGTTGGGAATAAGTCCAAGGTTCCAAACTGTGAAGCAGGTAGGCAGGCAGTGTACAGGTAAGACTGGAAAGCATACCATGAACGGTTACTGGCTGAAGTGGTGCAGAGAAGACCAGCGGACAGGTTAGTGAGGTTATGGCAAGGCTGGGTATGTTTTGCCTTGAACCAAATGGGTTAGCAGACAATCTGGCGAAGGCTGGTTGTGAACGCTAGTCTTATACACAGCCTGTCTGATTAGCACCAGGTGGAAATCCTGGGAGGAGCGATGAAGGCTCCACCCACAGGAGAAGAGCAAGCACTGTGGAAAATTACTCTGACTCCCTCAGACCACAACAATAAGCCTTTTTAATTTTTTTAAATTAATTAATTCTTTTTTTTTTTTTAAATTTTGAGATACACTCAACATATTTAATAAAATTTCGGGACACAAAAAAAATAAATAAATAAAAAAAAAAAAAATTTCGTAATTAGTCACTTAGACCTTTAAATAACCAAAATATATGACTCTGGTTTGCTATTTGCTCACCACATTTTCTCAAACATTTCAGAGTTATTCAATTACCTGTATCTGTTTTACAATAAATTGATTGATTCTGATCACTGTCTGGTATTACCAGGTCTGGATCTTTCTGGGCCACAATTTTAGCACCAGCACTTTTATCATCATCATTTGAAAACAAACAAATATCTATGGTATTGTCGAGTGTTTGATTTCTACAGTGAGCAGTAAGCACAAAAACAGCTGTTATATTGATAAATGAGCAACTCCAGTGACAAAGGGCTCTTGAAAACGATAAACCTTTGTATATGTCTACTTATACTCACATAAATGTTATATAAATTATACTTTCTGGGGAGAGGTGTGCAGCAGCTATATGTTGTGCCTCCTGGAGGCATATCTTTATATCACTGAGCAGCCATTTTCCAGTCTTAGTATGCCTCTCCCAGGGGAATAACAGGATCTTTTGTCTGCTTGTGATTTATGATGCCACTGTGTCTTGCCTTGAAGGGAAAGTAACACATTTTCTGCAATAATTGAGGTAATTTATGCTTTTTTCCCTTTAATTCGTCACTTTTTAATCTAGAATTTTTAGCACTCGCAAAATATATTTTCTGAATCGCAGCAGGCTATACCACCAAATGGTATGTTTGGGCTTACTTAAAAGTAGTCCATTATAAAATTGCGAGGCTCATAAAGTCATTCTAAAATATAATTGTGAATTAGACATGAACTGATTTTGTGTATACTCAGATTTAAAAGATCAAAGTGACCTTGAAACCGTGTAACTCAGTTTTAACCTCGATATTTAGCTTTATCTTTTTCAAAGGAGTATCATTCACCCTTGACTTTTCTGCACAGCTGAAATCCATCCAGCACGTCAGGCTTAAGGAGCACTATTCTGATTAGGAAACGATCAGTGCCATAAGAGAAATTGTCCATATGCCACAGATCATTAGCTGACTATCCCTGAGCGCATAAATGTGCCAAGACATGTCTCTGAATCCATCACTCTTACTTTCTCAGTGATCACCTCTCAGGTCTCTGAAGTTCTCATACCTTCCGGCCTTTGTGTGTGGAAACACACTGGAGCATATGGTATGAGAAAGCTCATGGGATACACACAAAGGAATCACTTGATCCATGTCTTTGTCAAACCTACAAACACTGTTATGTTACCTCTGACAGAGATATCAGGTGCTTGCAGCTGATGAGTGTCACATTTCTGCCATGCGCTTTAGACCACAATACTTTTCCCTGTCAAGTAACTGCATCAAAATGATAAACACGCTTCATCTTTTGGTAACATTCACACAAGATAAATGCTATGTCGTTATAGCCAATGGGAAAATAGTTTGTTTTCTTTTTCAGAACAACGGAGCAGTGATACATACCAAACAGAGAATCCTAATATTATTTTTTGAAGATTAACTAGTTGTGCCATAAATGGAAGAGCCAAATTTAAACCAATCATCATGCATTTGGGATGAGGAAGGTGTCCCAGATTCTGTCCCTATAACTGACAGATTAATCAGTCATGTTATTTGAACCCTTACAGGATTTAGAGAACAGTTTTTAATCCAATGTACTTCAAGGAGGGAACGGTAACTGAGAAACACAATGAAAAACATCTCACACAAGAGGACAGAGATCAAGAGAATTTGACATGGTCATCTATAAAGCCTGCTGAAACAAAAAGAGTATTTGTCTTATAAGAACTTATAAGCACAAAGCAGTGTCACAGAATCTGACTGTAGCTACACTCAACTATATAATCATCCAACTGTGGATGCAAACAGGGACAACTCTGGAAAAAAAAATTCAATAACCAGTTTGAAAAAAAAATAATAACAGTTTACGGGTCACAAACTAAAATTCAATTATTGTATTGAGAGCGGCTGCTCATTCTCCTGTGAATCCATGTTGAACTTATAATGAAATTCCTAAAATCACAGAGTGTGTCGTCGCCTTCACCGAGACGAGATTAAGAGATTGTGTGACTGAAGTAAAATTAATGATATTCCTAAAGGATGGCAGTACAATAATCAGCACAAAAGCAGTAAAATGCTAACTGAGTCAACATTGAAATATACTTTTAATATAGTGTAGGTAATGACTTTACACTACAGTGCAAAATTTCTAGAACCATGTTTACAGACTGCTTTACTCAAACAGCTTTTTCATAACAAGCATATTTTAATACAGCTGTGTAAAATTCATAGTTTCCTTTGGTTTTTGAAAACTTCAGGTGTTGAGCTCCTCACTGTCTCACTGTCTTGGATGTGGGCCTAAGCTAATTTGGAGAACAACCTACTGAAGTAGAAGGGTCTGTTGATGCAGCTCACATGGACATTTGGCTCAGATAGGCTAAAACATCTCCTCCATTCAAGTGGATGTTTCTGTTTTGTTTACATCAACAACAAACAACAACAAAATGATAACAATTATAACAATATTTATTTAATCTCTTCCTTAGAATTTGAAGGATGTGATCAGTTGTGATTATTATGTCACAGTGATACTCACAGGTAAGAAGAAAAAAAAAATCACTTTTTAATCCAAGCTTCCTCTACTTAAAATCACTAGTGTAGCAGTTTCTAAAGGTTTTTTTCCTTGCTAGCTTAATGTGGCCCTAGCTGGCTTATGTCAAAAATGCTAATACCTTGTTAAATAGCATTACATAAACATCTATTTAAACAGAATTTACAATCAATTTACAGTCAGTTATCAAGAGCAGAACAAAAAGAAACTCCTATAAAATATCTGATATTTTCTAGTTGCTTCATTTTATATAGTTTGAGGCTGGCTTTAGAGAGGCTGTCCTTTCTCTAATGACTTTAAAGACTGACTGTAGTAGGGCCCATGCCCCAGAAAAGCTTTTCCCAATTGAACTCCTGTAACTGTAATTTAAATAGACACATCTAGATTTATGGGTTGTAAAAATGACAAATTCTGCCCATTCTTTAAAAACCTTGATTGGTCAGTGTGAATTGCTGGACAAAGCTGGAGACCTGTCTGAGACCCACAACATGAGGTAAGTAATTAATATCTTGTTAGTAGCTTTGAATTATTAGTGACGCTGATCCTAAGCTCAATACTAAAATCTAAGCTTGCCAGAGAGCAATTCATCTTCTGAAGGTGTCCGTTATTATCAGACATATTAAGATGCAGACATCACTTTGCGAGCCAAACACCTCCGGCTATAAATAGTTTTTCTCTAGTCTTGCATAGTTTACACTTGTTTTCATTTCAGAGGCTTCTGTCTGATTAACTTTCATTTTCCCCTCTGGGGTTCATTTACACCTGATGTCAACAGTCATTTACTGAGTCTTAAAATTGCACTACACCAGTGTTGATTTGAGAATCACCAAGAGCTGACATGGAATGCTGCATGTAAACAGACAACCAGGCTCATTCTGAGAGCTGAACTTTTGAGATCTTCCTGTTATGCCTCATAGGAACTGATCCAGCTTAGAAATATTGTAGCTTTTTTTTTCCAGTCAAGGTTTAATCTCATTATTTTCACATTCTACCATAGCTCACATAACACTAAACTCTAATTATTTTTAAATCTCTGTATCTTTCTCATATACCATCATCCTTTTGCAAGTACCTTTTCAGAACTGCTTGTTCTACATCTAAATAAATCTGCTGCAGCTTTAAGACCAAGAAATAAAATGTTGATCCAATGTCAAGGGGGGAAAATATATATATATATATTAATGGAACTAAGCAATAATAGTTTTGTGAAATATTTTAAGTCAGCTGTTATACAGTAACACTGGGTCACACTGGGTGACCAATTACCCACAGTAACAGAGAAAGTACTCTATGAAATAACAAAATGGGCCCAGAAGTGCAACATGTTTTGCTAATAGCTTTTCTAAACAGTGATAATGTGTTTTTAGGTGAAACCTTTTTAAGACCCCTGTCTACTGTATGTGATGTTTCTGTTTATTGCACCACACTGACTGTAAATAGTTTTCACACTTTCTGAACCATTCAAGGCTTATTCTTTTTCAACATGACACTAAAGAAGGTAAAATATTGACTTTCTCTTTGACACTGATCCACATAAAACACAAAAAGTGGAAACATCAAAGCATCTCGATTGTAAAGCAAACCATTTTAGTGCTTTAAAGTAGCTTTAGCAACCTATTTCACAAGAGCAATTTTTTGACCCATTTTTATTATTGCTATTATTTAATATTTTTATTAGAAGCCTTTTTTTGCTAGGCCTGGGGTGCTCAAATTCTACTACAATAAATGTTATAATTAATAATATTTTTGGGAGTCATATTTTAAATGATGTTTCTGTTTGTGTATTTTATTATAGTTCTGTATTGTTCCCCAGTTAATGTTTATTTATTATAGTTTTGGATCTATGGTGTATTGTGGTTTTATGTAATTGAATACCATAAAATTTTATTTGTGGCTTGTGAATATGAAAACCCAGCTAGGGACAAGGGTTGGAAAGTATAACAGATCAGTTTTATGCTGTTGGAACAGTGTTAAACTGAATCATCCTGATTAAAAATAAATAAAAAGAAAATAAATATTTTTTTTCAGAAAACCATGGCAACCAGTATAACAGGTCACATTTTATTATATCTATCAATTTTCTTCCTTTTTCCGCTCTTCTTACCCATTCTGCTGACACACAACAAGAACACACCCTAGACAGGTTGCCAACAATTGCAGGGTTAGGACACCCATTCATGTTCACATTCACATACTTATTGCTAACTTGGAATCACCGGTTACCCTAACATGCATGTCTTTGGACTACAGGAGGAAGATGAAAAGTCCACACAGAAAGGCCCCTGTTGCTGTCACCTTGTAATCTTACATTTTTTAAAAATACCATATTTTAGTCATGTTTTACTGTGTGCTTCAATATATAGTGTTTCATGAGGGAATCATATCTTATTTGACTCGGAGGATATTCACCATTTTTCTTTGTGCTATTTTCTAAGCTTAAAAACATTCGCCTTTTGGGTTTCTCCAATATGTTCCAAGGGAATAAGAAGGCATGTTGTCACATTTCTAGCAGTTTCTGTAAAGTGTGACAAACATGCGACAACCAGACTTATTCCCCCAACAAGCTCAAGAGATGTGACAAAAGTATTCTGAGTTTTTTTTTTTTTTTTTTTTTTTTTTTAGCTCAGCATGAACACATTTGGGACATATTTTGAAGGTTTTGTCAAAATATTCAGTATTCAAACTAAGTGAGTTTAATGATCCCAGATAGTTTAATTCAAAGAGCAGTGGAGTGATTTGAATAGGATCCAACTTTGCAAAAGCATAGATCATGAATTCTTCAGTTTTGGGAATTAGCACATGGAAGTTTTTTTTTTTTTTTTCTCTTTTCTTAAAGCTTTGAGAAATTACATTTTTTAACAGTAATACGATACCAAACCTTATTAGGGGGTGGGACCTGTGTCATAGCTTTCTTAGCAGAGAAGGGAGTCTTACTCCCTCCCTGTGTAAATTTTCCTGATTACTTGGGCTTAAATACATTCAGGGATAATGAGGGAATGAGACACGGGAGGAGAGCACAGGTGGCAGTAATCAAACGTAACAAGACAAGGGGAAGCAAAACTAGATACACTGCACGCAGGACTGGGACTATCAAAATAAAACAGGAAACATTTAATATAAGTATTTATTTATTGTCATTGTCAGAAAACAATGAAATTGCGTTTGGGGCTTCCATACAACCCATAAATAAAATAATGAAGAAAATAATAAATACCCCTTAAAACCCAAGTGTAAATATTTAACCCAGTGTGACTCCAGTGCAATAAGACAATCCTTAGCAACAACATGAGAACATGACAAGTAATGTTCATAGGAAATTCAGACAAAGACCTGAGAAACATGACAAAGTACAACAATGCAACCCATTCAATATTATTGTACTGTGAGATATGATGTCAGATATGATAGTTATCTATTTAAGAAAGAGGGGGGGCAGGAGGGGGGAAAGAGAATAAAGATATGATGCACCAATGCAGACCAGTTCAGTGCTATTAAGAAGTTGGATATGGTTATTGTCCGTGAGAGGGGGGCAGAGAGTTCAGGAGCCTCACAGCCTGTGGATACAGGCTGTTGGCCAGTCTGGATGTTCTGGCCTGTGTAGACCTGTACCTTCTCCCTGAGGGCAGCAGGTGGAAAAGGTGGCGCGCAGGGTGATGTTGGTCCCGCAGGATACTGTGCACCCTCCTCAGACAGCGAGTGGGGAAGATATTACTAATCTCTGGCAGACTTGTTCCAATAATTCTGCCAGCTTCTTTCACCACCCGCTGGAGTGCTTGCTGATCGGCCTTGGTGCAGCTGGGGAACCACACTAGAAATCCATACGTCAGAACGCTGCTGATGGCACAGTTGTAGAAGTTCAACATCAGAGATCTGGGAATGTGTGCGCTCCGCAGTCTCCTCAGGTAGTAGAGGCACTGTTGGGCCTTCCGTGCAACTGAGGTGATATGGTTGCCCCAGGACAGGTCCTCGGTCACAGTTACCCCCAAGAATTTAAAACTGCTCACCCTCTCCACCGCCTCACTGCCAATGAAGAGAGGCAGATGGTTGTTATGACCCTTCCTCCGGAAATCTACAATGATCTCCTTGGTCTTTTTGGTGTTTAAGACCAAGTTATTGTCGTGGCACCATGACTCTAGTTGTTGCACCTCTGTCCTGTAGTTTGTCTCATCGTTGTTGGATATAAGTCCGAGCACTGTAGTGTCATCGGCAAACTTAACAATGAGATTGGACGCGCAGGAGGAAATACAGTCATGGGTGAAGAGAGTGTATAGCAGAGGGCTCAGGACACACCCCTGAGGGGCACCGGTGTTGACCACAAGGGTGGAAAAGGTGTTCTTACCCACTCTGACACTCTGTCTGCGGTTAGTGAGGAAGTCCACAATCCAGTTGCACAGAGAGGAGTTAAGTCCCAGTTGGTGGAGTTTGGGACGGAGTTTGTATGGCCGGATGGTATTAAAAACCGAGCTGTAGTCTACAAAGAGGAGCCGTGCATAGGTGTTCCTGTGTTCCAAGTGCTTCAGTAATGTGTGCAGCACTGTGGCGATCGCATCCTCGGTTGACCGGTTCTCCCTGTATGCAAACTGGTGCGAATCCAGGGATGGTGGAAAAGCAGCTCTGATGTGTTTAATGACCAGTCTCTCCAGGCATTTGGCGGGAATGGGGGTGAGTGCCACAGGTCTGAAATCGTTCAGACATGTGACATTTGACTGTTTTGGGATGGGAACGATGGTTGCTGCTTTGAAACAGGATGGTACCAGTGAACAGGACAATGAGGTGTTATATATAGAGGTGAAGACGTCCGCCAGGTCCGCAGCACAGTATTTTAGCACCCGGCCCAGCACTCCATCTGGCCCGGCCGCCTTCCTGGTGTTAATGCTCCGGAACACACGCCTCAGCTCATGAGTGCTCAGGACTGGAGCAGGGTCGGTTGAGGGGAGAGGGGACAGGACAGGGTCGGTGTTCTCCCTATCAAAACGGGCATAAAAGAGATTTAGATCCTCAGCCAGAGTAGAACTGTCGGCTGAGGGTGATGGTGTTCTCCTTTTGTAGTCCGTGATAACCCTGATGCCCTCCCAGACCTGCCTTGGGTTTGTGTTGTTCTCAAACCTGGCCTCGATACGCCTCCTGTGCTGCTGCTTGGCAGTCTTGATGCCTCTTCTCAGGTTGGCCCTGGCAGCACTGTATGCCTCCTGGTCCCCGGATTTGAAAGCGTTGTTCCTCGTTCGAATAAGTTGTTGAACTCCGTGTGTCATCCAGGGTGGATTATTAGGAAACACACGGAGTCGTTTCCAAGTTGTTACATTGTCCACACAGAAACAGATGTAGTCCAAGACAGTGGAGGTGTAACTGTCCAATGCGACACGATTGTTAGTGTCCTGCACCTTGAATACATCCCAGTCTGTGCAGTGGAAACAGTCCTGAAGCATCGGAATAGCATCCTGCGGCCATGTTCTCACGGTTTTGGTTGTAATCCCAGTGCTCTTGATCTTTTGTGTGTATACTGGGTGTAGCAGAAGGGAGAGATGGTCTGACAGACCCAGGTGGGGATAACCCAGGTGGGTTGACAATTGACAAAAAACATTTGACAATTCACAAAGATGATGACTTGACACTGAGAAACAGACTGAATGAATATGACACATGGAACACAGGGAAGACACAGCAATTTAAACTAGAAGCAAGAACATCAAATATAACATCAAGAGAACTAAAACCATGACTAACAAATATTCAAGAAATATAAATTAAACACAAAACACCAGGTAACACCCAGGACCATGACAAGATGTCTTTCCGCAAGTGCCGTAACTAAACAGAATTTACAACAATGTAAGGTTAAAGATAGAATTCTTTCACTGTTATTTTCTCCAATGCCATGTGCGGCACATGAACTCTACTCCCCCAGAGGTCAATTATCAGGTTAATAGGTTTTAGATCTTTACTGTGTACCACTCTGGACGCTGTGGCTCCTCTGAAAATGAAAACATTAATTCAGAAGTACTTAATTCATTGACAAAAACACGCACCTTAACGAGCAGAACTCTTAAGCTGGACAGGAAATGGCATCGCACTAATTTAGATCTTTATTTAACCTGGAAAAATAGTTTGCTCTATAAAAGCCTCCCATAAAGTGAGAGCATCTTATTATCTTACTATTAATCACTGATTGAAGAAAATCAACCCCAGGTTTCTCTTTAGTACTTTAGCCAGACTGATAAAAGTCAGAGCTCTGTTGAGCCAATCATTCCTTAACCTTAACCAGTAATGTACTTCATAAATTTCTCCACAAATATAATGTTAATGATTAGACAAAAAATTATTCTAATCTTACGGACGTAACATTCGCTACAGCTTCTTTCGGTACCATTGATGTGCAATTAAACTCTTTTTCTCAAATTGATCTTTCTGAGTTAGCTCAGTACTTCCTCCAAAGCATCAACATGTCTTTTATACCCCATTCATACAAGGCTGCTCAAACAAGTCCTACCATTAATTAATGCTTCAATCTTAAATATGTCTCTATTAATGGGCTATGTACCACAGACCTTCAAGCTGGCAGTAATTAAACCACTGCTTAAAAAGCCATCACTTGACTATCTGTCCTAGCTAATTATAGGCCAATCTCCAACCTTCCTTTTATCTGAAAAATTCTTGAAAGAGTAATTGTTAAATAGCTAACAGATCATCTACAGAGTAATAGTTATTTTTGGAGGTGTTCCAGTCAGGTTCATCACAGTACAGAAACAACATTAGTCTAGCTAAAAATGATTTTCTTATAGCCTCTAACAGTGGCCTCATCTCTGTGTTTTGTCCTGCTGGACCTCAGTGCAGCCTTTGATACTGCTTACCATATTTTGTGCAATGATTAGAGCAGGCTGTCCTCTTCATAAACTACGCTAATTATAGAGTCCCACAGGGTTGTGTGATAGGAGCAGTTCTGTTTAGATTATACAATCTTTTCTAGGGCAATATCATCAAAAGGCATAGCATACATTTTCACGCTATGCAGATGATACCCAATTTATTTATCCAGCAAGCCAGATAATGCACACCATTTGTTGAGCTGCAGTAATGTCTTAAAGACTGGATGACCTCTAATTTTCAGACAACATATGTCCTTCAAGGTGCAAATAGTCCAACAAAAAATATAGGACTGCTTTCTTCCATTTGGCACAACATTTCTAACCTTAGACTTGTCCTGTCTCAGAATGATGCATAAAACAGGTTGATGTACCTACTGACTTCTAGACTTGACTACTGCAATTCAATATTATCAAAAAACTCCTTGAAACTCCTTCAGTTGACCCAAAATGCTGCAGCAAGAGTGCTGACAAGAAAGCATATTTCGTCCTTACAGGTTTCTCTTCACTGGTTTCCTATTAAATCCAGAATTGAATTTAAAGTCCTTCTCATCACATACAAGGTCTTAAATAATCAGGCCCCATGTTATCTTAAAGACCTCATCGTACCCTATCAACCTATAGAGCACTTCACTCTCAGACTGCAGGTTTACTTGTGGTTCCAAGGATTCTGATGAAAGACACCCTCTCTACTTTTAAGATTAGGCTTAAACGCTATTCTGGAGTTTCATTAGTTATTATTAATCTCGTGTTTTTCCACAGTGTGTCTTTCTCCGTTATCCCTCTCTCACCCCCAACAGCCGCGGGAGATGACCACCCCTCCCTGAGCCTGGTTCTGCTAGAGACTTCTTCCTGTTAATTTGGGTTTTTTCTCCCCACTGTGCCAAAACACTTCCTTGTAGGGGTCTCACAGTTGTTGGGGGTGTTTCTGTGTTATATTTACATTACAATATAAGCTCCTTGAGGAAATTATTGTTCAAGTCTTTATTATGTATATTATATATATATCATATATATATATAATTATTATATATATATATATATATATATATATAGGGAAGTTTAACAAGTTCAGTTTACTTTAATCAAAAGCATTGAGCCCACTGAAGAATGTCAGGGGGAAGGGATAAATGGCTTTCTTTGTTTTTAGTTTCTTGTTATTTCGCTCTAAAGTAAGGGTGGATGTGTGGCTAATGTGTCCATCTTTTGGCTTTAATATCCTGGTGCACAGTGCAACAAAACAATAGATCCAAATGTCACTGGTTGGTCATTTAAAGATGTTAGCTAAATAATGAATTCATCCATCTCTTTTACTTTAGAATGATTTTCCAGCATATCTTCTTATCTGCCTACATTCTCACACAGAATTTACATTTAATTTATCATGATTACCACTATAATAGGATACTGAGTAAATTCTAAATTCAACATCTAAATACTAAGTCTACAGTGAATGCACATTTGTTTATCTATTTCTTTCATCAAATTTCATGCAAGATAAATGCCAGTTTTGCAAATGATCACAAATCATATGCAAGAAAGCAACTGAGGAATACTTATATTTTCATGACCTCATCTTTGATGCATATAATGGTGTGCTTCTTCTACAACAGAGGTTTTAAGAACATTTAATGCTGTCTGTATTTTTGTTTTAGAAGTAGGAAAAATCAAATGTATTTGTAAGAGAACAGGAATTGTCCCATAATAAATCATTTCTGGCAATAAAAAGGGTTGTTGGCAGTGGCTAGCTTTTGCTAAATTGGATAAATTGTTGCAACCTGAGTTTGTGGACAGTAAAGTCATACAAATATTCATTAGTAAATTATTAACTGTGTCCTCCTTAGACAGCAGGCTTCAACAAAAGGGCACACCCTTGACAGATACTTTTGTGCCATGGTGCACCTCAGTTTGCACAGGAGTTGGACAGTGTCCTCACTCAGGACGCCATGTGAGCTAAAGCTTGTCTAGCGGGTCAGTATGAGTATTTTTTAACTTCCTGTACTTTCACAACATGTTATGAAATGATGGAACAACAATACGAGGAGTACATTATATGATGGCTCAGTGTAGGGCAGAGGCAGCCTCCTACTCATCCCGGGGGAAGCAGAGATAGGGAGAGACGGCGCGAGAGAATGCTTGAAGCTGGATATCCATTTTAAGTGCTGTCTATACTCTTACTATGACTGAAGGTACAGTATCTAAGGAAACCCATTTATAGTGTGCTCTTTTTTTTTTACTTTCTCTTGTGTGAAGCATGAAAACTAAAGATTACTGAAAAAAGTGTTTCAGTGGCCACAAACTGATTTTCTTCCTCTCTTCTCAAGAGATTTTAGATAAATCTTAGTATTTATCCTACTCTACAGAATAACTGAATACAATTATTGGCAGTTCAGCAGCTTTTATCTGTTAAAATGTCCTTTTTCACAGTTTCTAGGAGCCAGACATAAGACTAACACCTCTAAAAGAGGTCCATCATCTAGCTAAATGCTACCTTATATCTTCTTTGTGGCTAATGGCTGGAATAGTATCCTGTGTTCTAAGACTGACCTTGGGAAGGTAATAGTTGGTAAAATCTCTTTAGGGGTTCTATTATACCCCAGCTGTTTCTTCTGGAAGTCACTGTCCCCTCAATAAGCTTGAAAAAAGACATAAAACAGCATGATACAAGAATAAAGTTACAGTGTAGCCACGGGGAGTACATAATAGACTATCCAATTGCGCAGTGATCAAGCAAAGTCACACATTCTATTCAAATGTATAGGAAATACTGAAGAAATTAACTGAATTGGAAACATTATGAAGAACTAGACATCAATATGGTAACATACATACATAGGCCTTATAAGTCCCATAATCATTTCATCCATCACTTCCAATGGTGCCAATATTCTATGGATGACCCGTTGAAGACATTTGCTCTCCCTAGAGGGGAGTAATGAGCTGAAAATTTCCCAGACAATAAATTCAGTATGAAACTATCATTAAATGGCAGGGTCAGAGCCAGGTGCGAGTGAGTAGGAGCGAGTGAACCAGATTCTGTCACTTAGCTCATTATTATTCACTGTTTTGGACCACTGCAGTAAGCTAATTTTGCTGCAGAGAGAGGATCTCAGATGTCTTGTCGTGACTCAGACTGAAAATGTTGAAAAACTGCTACAACACTGTAGAGTTGTGGAACGCGTGAAACCATCCCTGCTTGAGCAGTATATTGATCTTCTTTCTGCAAAGTGTTGACACACTGCATAACTCCACAGAGCGGGTTCACCTGCTCTGCACCAAACCAAATCATCGGAGACTCTTCATGTTTACTGCCCCTCGGCAACAAAACAATGAGACAAAAAAAACAAAACAACAACAACAGCTTTGTTTGAGAAGAGAAGGAGAGATGGTGTATGTTTGAAATATTGCGACGATTTATTTTAAATGAAGCACAATGGATTAATTTCCCTTCACTCGTGCAATGAAAAACTGACACATCTCGCCCTTTAGATTTTCTTTTCTGTGCTGCTGCAGATGAAAGCAGGGCAGGAATCACGCAGCTTCAACATTCTCACTTGCAAATTCAGGGATGACAGGGTTCCTCCGCCAGCTTCAATTATGAATGACAGCCTTTTATCTTTTGCCTGCTAATTAGGTGAGATGATGCTATATGCTCGCATTTTTTTGTTCTCTTAGATACCTGAATTCAGCATTTCACAATAGATACGTGGGAAACGAAATGGGTCAGGAAGAATTATCTTGGAGTTCAAAATAGTTAAGTTTAAAGAACAATAGAGGGACTCTCAAAAGAAAATGAGCTGCCTGTATATCAAGAACAAGAGTGAAAACATTAACTGTACTACTCCTGTGGAAGTTAGTTAAGTGGACACCCTTCATTTTTTTGTGAATGTATTGATAATATAGAATAATCCTTGAATACTCCAGCATTCCCACTGTCTTTCTTTTTTCCTCCCGCTTCTCTTCTTTTCTTTTCACGCCCATGTAACTGCTCCTTGTCCAGTGTCACAGAGTCTGATTTTAATCTGGTATCCAGAACTTTAAGTCATTTTGATAGTAACATGGAAGCCTAGATTTAAATACATGTCAAAGAGGCCACTCAGAAGGATTAGGTCACAGTTGAGAATCGAGGGTCATTCTGACTGGATCCAATTAGCTGTCTTTGACAGGAGGCCATGACAAGCATTACTCTGTAGCGACATCTATTTCTCTGAGCTGGGGTCGTCCCTTGCAGAGGGATGGAGGGATAGAGGACTCAGAGAATAATAGAAGAACAAACAAGTCACGACTTCAGGAGAACACCCACCAGATACTCATTAGAAGAGAGTGCCTCCTCCCTCCCCTTCCTCCAGTATCCCCGCTCCCTCGCTTTCCCCTCCCATCCTCTGAGAGTTTTCTCCTTGGATTGGATAAGATGAGAGGAATGTGCTTTTTCTGGGCTCTTGGACACTGACAGCAATTTTTCCAGTTTGCAGACTATACCTTGAGCAGTATTGACAGCACTTTTGATAGCATTCAATTACATTTTTTTCCCTTTTAAATCTTCCAGTGGTGACGGTACTTTTTGTTTCCATTCTGTGCAAGGATCGTTATGTTCATTAGAATACCCACTTCTAATTTTTTTTTGAGCTCCTGCTATCTTTTTGAAATGATGATAGCCTTTAATTTTTAAACTTTAATATTTGAACATTTGATGTGTGTCATTAAAAAGGAAAAACTGAATATTTAAAGAGTGGCTCTGCTTGCTAAGAGCCTAGCAGATAGCAAAGTACAATGAATTGAGCGATCAGTGACACAAAAAAAAAATCTACTGGCTGTAAAAAATCTTAAAACATGTCATTTTATATGTGCATAAACTCTGATAAGCAGTTGCTTGAACAAATGGTGTTCTAGAAAGCTCAGTCCAATTCAGACCTAAAAGGTTATTTCCAATGCATGAAACTAAACCTCACAGGAAATGAAGGTGGTTAGAATTCAGTCTGATAATGGCATGTATATTATTGAGTAAAAAAAAAGGGAGAAAAATCGTTTTCAACAGATAAAAGTAATTACACACACAGAACACTGCTCCCAGGGACTAAACTCTTTTTACTTGTCAAGACAGTAAACAAGCGGTGGAAATGGGGCTGAGGGTATCAGTGGTCCTTTGAAGTGTTCTCTTCTTGTTTAAAATAAGCACAGTAGCTTGCTTATTCCCCTTCACTACCATGGGAAAAAGGAGCAGCTTAGGCAGGAAGCTCTGTGGCCTTGGCACCCCATTGCAGGGACCCTGGACAACAGCCTTGAAGCAGGAAGCACTGGGTGATTGACTAATCATATTCAGGTCCCTGGACAAGTGCCTTCTAGACCAACTCCTGCACAGCTGTGTGTGCCTCTGAACCATTACCAGCTGGGCTGAACAGATAATCCAGCTAAGGTTATAGAAAGGACAGCAAGAGCACAGTAAAGACTGGGATCTAGAATTAAGGTTTCATAATGGAAATAAAAGCAGCTATCACTAAATTTGAGATTTTATATCAATGCTGGCAAGACTTGTCCAGGGTGTAGCCTGCTTCTTACCCCATACTGCTGAGACAGGCTCCAGTTGCTCCCATAAAATGGATAAGTGGTTAAGACAATAATAATAATAATAATAATAATAATAATAAAGCATGCAAAAATCCTCTGTCTCTCATTATTTTAAATTTAAAAAACCTGACATTTCATTATGCCTGCAGTTATTTGTCTTGCATTTAGACAGTCTGTCACTTCATGCTTACCTCCCTCATATATAGCATCGCATAAATGACAGGTCACAGTCTTTGCTAACAGGGATTTGCCATTCATAGCAACCGCTGTCATTGCTGTGGAAGATGGAATCTGATATCAGATCATTCAGCATTCCAATTAAGGATGGTTTAGGGTTTTAGGTTGCCAGCCAAGGCTAGATTAGTCATATTACAGGAGCACATCTCGTGTGCTTGTAATATTTGTTTGAAAGGGCTATTTGCTTGAGTAGTCCTCTGCTCAAGTGCATATTTGTAACACAACTTGACTTGAAGGAAATCCTTGGCAACTAAAACTATAATGTTACACTTAGGTTAAGCACTTTAAGCACAGAAATGCTTAAGCACCTTTTGAAAGCAATCCAGTGAAACTTGCCCCCTTGAGGAGGCATTTTTAATACAAACATACACAGGAATGGTAGATAAACAGCACAATGTGTGTTGACTGTAGAAATATATTTTAAACCACTTGGTAAATCCTGTAAATGCTGAAGATAGCTATCTTTATTATCCTCAGACACAATTGTCTGAATTCATTTTGTCTTACAAGGTCTTTTGCTTCATCCAAAACAAGTATAATCTGTTGAAAAGGATTCAGGGTCACAAAAGAAAAAAATAAGAAAACCAAGACCTATAAATTGTACACAGTAACAAACAGATCCCCTGATATTATTTTTAAGGAAAGAAAATATTTCCATATTTTTAATATTTTTTTAGTCATCATCATTGTGGATTTCCAGAAAACACAGTCTTATTTAGGATCCAGCTCACGAGTAATCATTACATTTTATAACTGACTGACAAATGGTATGTTAACTATAAAAAAAAAAAGTTTGTCTCAACGCTGTGTAACACAAAGAATTTGTTTGCGTACTAACAATTTGTTTTCAATATTACAACGCGATTGAGACTATAGATCAGCTGCTGATTCAAGCGAATATTTTAACAGAGTATAGAGCTGCAACCCTGTGATACATGCTATATCGAGTTTAAGCATAACAATAATTTAGGTGGGTTAGGAAGAGAAATCACTGTAATAAAAGTGTAATAATGCCTAACTAATCATCCTTCAGGGGATAAGGCTGGTTTGTAGAACTTACTCTGTGTATATACACTACACATGTCTTCAACATAATCGAAGCATGCATTTCATAACATGCAAACGACTTGACAACAACAATCTGTCTTATAAACCTGTGTTACATTCTTTACAAAACTATAGTTTGTTATTTTTTACAAAAAGCTCTAATACCTCTATTGTAATGAATAAGGATAAAACAGCAAGAATCTTAAGTGAGTTGTAACCCACTTAGCTGCCACTGACAGCTGAGCTTCTCCCTGTAACAAGGCTGAGACTTGTTATGGTAATTGTGGTATATATATCCAATAGAGAAACCAAGAGCCAGAGTCAAAGCTGGAGTTCATCATTTGCTTGTGTAATGCAAATTTGAATCTTCATTACACTCTTTGTCACATTGAATTACAATGTTCTACATTTGAATAAGAAGCTGATTTATATTTATATATTTTGTTCTGGATAAAGATTATTGCTAAAACTGGGCACGAAACAAATGTAAGGCTTTAGGCATCGGAAAAAAAATCTAACTTTAATTTGACATGGTTGGAATAAGGAGGGACGTGATGGAAGATGGACACCATTTTCTGTGTCCAAATCGAGGACTGCCAAGCCGTCAGAGGAGAAGGAGATTGGAACACTGTTCTCATCATCTTTGAGCCACTGGGTCATGGTTTAAACACTAATCCCGAAGGATGAGTGTGGTAGAAACATCCACTACAGCATGCTCCAAAGATTGCACCTCTTCTGTTTGATCACATGAACACAAAAACGTCATGGAACAGAAAAGCTGCAGTGGTGAAGCACCTCTGCTCTGCTGTTCTCACTGTAAGACTAATCATAGCACTTTTTACTTACTGCATCTGTGAAATATTTGTATAAATTTTTAGGCTATGGCTAGGTTTGATATGAAACACATTTTGTTTTCTGTTCTATCACCGCAATCAATACAATGCTTGTACACTAACCATGGATGTTGGCTTGACATTCAATAAGTGGTGGTACTCTATGACACTTAGAAATGAAACCCAACAGGTGTAGCTGTCAGTGGAAAGTCAAAAGGCATTAGAGCAAAGGCTACCACCAGCTCTGTTTGCCTGCAGGCATCACTGCCAGTTTAATTATTGTTTTGCTGTCACAGAGATAATTCATTAAAATTACCATGCTGCTGTGAAACATTCAGAGGCTTGCCAGCTTGTGTTGGTAGGACAAATGCTGGAAGTTGCAATGTACTATTAATATGATAAGCTAAAAAACGATGACATGACGAGTTACCCATAAAAATGAAATTGTGTCCAACACTAGCCATCTTTAGCTGAGTACAGAAAGAAATCATATGGGCACAATGTTACTTTGATTTTTTGATTTTTTTTTTTTTTTATTTTTTTTTTGTGCATCATTAGCTGAACGTTTTATTTTGTAGTCGATTGGCTGATTGTTACTGGACTGAGCTGTAATTAATGATTCAGAGAATGTCATTGTGTTTAATTGCTGAGGAATTTGTTATCATCTATTTTACCCACTGGCAATAAAGAAATCCTTGATAGAAGTGTGGCCAATCTGGGAACTAGCTGCTGCAGTATAGGAGAGGGATTCATTAAACCTCAAGGTTTTAGTGGACTTCAATAATGATAAAAACCTTTAGTGTGGCAATTTCATAAGCAAACAATGGAGTAAAACAAACTGAAATGGGTTTTAAGGTTTGCTAGGAAGTTAAAGCTTATATCTTTAAGGCAACAAAAAACGAAGAACATAATAAATGTTTATATTCATTTAACAAAATTTACATTTAAACATCAAGAGCGAACCTTCTATTTTTTAAGACTAATTCATTTAAATGTATAAAAGTATAGATCTGAAATTGATCTTTCCTCTTCTTCTCTGCTTCTGCTTGCAGAAAAAGAGCAGGTATAACATGACTATTAGCACAACAAAGCTGATGCATTGTGGGAGATATTTCCATCCGTGATGCATCTTACACCTGCAAGGGACGTGTCTCTTACTGCCAGACATGCTGTCACCTGTCCCCGGAGGACCAATTATTCTTCGTGTTTGCCCTAAAGTCTAACCATGAAACACATGAATAAAATAGAATATTTGAATAAAATATCAACTGAGGTATATGGTTCACATTATTGATGGCCTCATGATTACATCAGCCTGTAGGTTTTCTGGTTGTGCATCATTGTTCTTGGGAAATTTTAGTAGACTGTATAGATTCCTTTTAATAATATAGTCAAAGTTCTATATGTTTTTATCATCCCTATATTCTGTTAAAAGATTAAGACTGACACTGCTTTAATCTCTCTATTAATACTGGTACATATTGGGTTATATTGAGCAGTACTCTTAAAGTGCACAGTGTATTTAACAACTTTCAGTTTCAGTATTATTAGCTATATGAAAAATAAAACCCAGGGGCCTTTCATCAGAAAATACTGCTTATTGCATTAATGTTGTTGCCTTTATTGACATGTAGCAAACACAATTTAATTTCTATCAAAGGAAGGCTGTGTGCATTTGCTTGTCTGAAATGTTGTAGCAATCCTCTGGAGTCAAAGCTGTCCAACCCTTGGCAATCTCACAGCCTTGAAGGTCAGCTTCTCTAAGGCAAGTGATAACCCTGACTGCAGCTCTTTTTGCTCATCATCCATTTTGGCAAATGGGAAGACCGAGCTAATCAATCAAGTGCCATCAAAAGGCCAAACAGGAGTCCTGATCCTCTGTATCGACTACTTGGATTATAGAGGATGACCGTGTATGCTCGCTACGTGATTTGGCTATAACTACTACCTTATAATAATAACGGCTCAATTCAGAATTCAAACAGTGTACATTTGTCTCGCTGTAAAAAGATTGATCTGTTTGAATGAAATGTTTGTTCCATGTTATAACTGCAGGAAATTTGTTGAATGTTAAATTATAGAGAAAATCAATCTATTCCAACATCAAACACTATATTCCCATAATTTCTTCTAGGAGATGGATGGAGCAATAACAGAAGTACTTCAGAATATATTCAGTCTTAGCAAATCTGTTAGAACTACATTTGATATTAAATAGTGGGCATCTGACTAATAATCCCATTTGCCAATTTGTTTTGTTTTGTGTGCATAAAATCAAATTCTCTGTGTATAAGCATAATATTTAAAGGTTTGACAACATAGCCCAGTAAGTGATTTTCATGCCTGTCAAGAGTAAGAATCTTAGTCACATACACATAAATAACAGTTTACATAAAGTTAACCTGTTAAGATTTTTACTTCCACTGCTCAAATGGAAAATAAAAATGTGAGGTACACCCTGTATAGCTAGTCTTTCACAGGTCTATTATGGGGAGACAGACAGCCATTCAAAGCCCACATTTACATCTACTGCCAAATTATAATCACCAATTAATCTTAACATATTTAGACTGTGGGGGAAAACAGGTGCACATCAAGGAACCTCATGCTGTGGCAAGGAGTACTGTATATGCAAATTAAAACGCTCAGCACAGCTGACCAGGAAGTTCAACCCTCCAAACTTCTTGCTGTTAGTTAGTAATATTAATTACTGCACCACCTTGTAGCCCACAACAAAGCTAGTTGAAGTGCTGAGACAATTCTGCTTTTACTTTTTCTGGTATTCTAATTAATATTGTTGCCCTGCAGCTACCACCTAAAAAATAATATATAGAATTTTAGTTCTTTGTCTAAGTACGGATAAAAAGTGCAACAGAACAAAAATGAATTATTTATTTTCTACATACAGAATTTAAATATAAGAGATGCAAGATTGGGGGACTTTATATAATATCATTCTAATTTTTGTGTCTAAATCCACAATACCTCAGCATTATCCTACAGATAACTGCTGTACATTGTATTCAAATCCCTGTTTCTAAGAGGAACTGTCATTCGAGTCTACCAGTATTTTGTCAGCTCAAAGGCCACATCCAACAGCTGATAATCCATACAATGCAGGAACTTTTAAAGATAAACGTGTAAAAGATTCCTGAAATAGTTAACACGATATACTCAGACATTTAGAAAATACTGAAGATCAAACACCGGGCTAACTCTTCAGAGTGTCACTCCTGCCTGAGTCTGGATCTGAACTGTGTCACACAAGAGCTTTGTGATCAATAGTCATGAATTCTCCTTGAAAGAGAAAATTCAGTTTTAGTGAATAGATGTTTCACAAAATTGCATCATGTATCAGACTATACACAGTGAGACACATGTTGAGTTTTCTCAGTAAATCAGAACACAGTCATACTGATGCCATTTTAACTCATGCATTGTCCAGTTGAACGTCAGCTTCAGGGTTCTGAATTATAAATGCAAAAATAAGAAGTCATTCATTTTGTTTATACAAATATTTAATGGAGAACAAGGTCATTCCTTTTTTCATAGTAAATAACAGCTCAAAACGATTGTTTGTGAACGTTTCCTACAGGTTAAATTAATGAAGATCCAACAGGCTGATGAACTTATTGTAAAGCAGTTACTTAAAGTCCTATTATTACAATAAAATACAAAATAAAAAATTATCTAGAGACAGTGGTAACACTAGTTAAGAATAATAATAATCAAAGAATGAAATACAAATTGTGTGCAATTGTATTTATGAACACTTTACATTATAATAGTGTTTCTTCACACCTTATAGCTTGAGGTATAGAATCTCTTTCTTTTTCAATATTAGATTGTTTCATCGAGATGAGTTCAGCACAAGTATGTATTGTTGTGAATAAAAAGAAGCACATATCCTGTATATCATATATGACTGTGCTTTTATTCTCCTGATGCAACAAAGAAATCATTGTTTCCCCCCCCCCGTCCTAGAGCTACAGCCCCTTTTAAAATATCCTAAAAAAATAAAACAGTTTTAAGCTCGGTGTGGACACAATCTGACAGTCCAAACGTCAAGACAGTGCATTATTTATGAGAGTGCAAATTCCAGAGACTTAACCCTCAGTGCTTGATTCAAAAAAACACAGATATTTCCTGAGAAAATGGCCATGTTGGAGTATCGATCCAAATGTTAGATAACAACAGGCAGTTTGTGTAATGAAGAACTTCTCCCAACACAAATTGTGCTGCTATAATCACAACTCTATTCACTGGCATGCCATTTTCCTCTATCAAATGAACAGTACTCAAATGCACTGATATACTAATCCCTGTGCAGCCTTGAGATTTCTTAGCATTTGCCAAGCTTTGGCCCTACCTCGTCTGAGCAAATATACAATCAATTTTACCTTCTTGTCTCCTCTTTCCTAATCCCCCAACTTCACTCCCTGCTCGATACAGTTGAGGTTCGGAACACTCTGCTCGATGGTTTTTGCCCTATCAGGTGCTTTGTGGATCGAATGTCAGTACTGTCAGGCAGCTTGTCTCAGTTTCTGTAGATGAATACCAGACAGTAACTCCTCTTTATCCTGTCTCTTATACTTCACCTTGTCTTGCATATGGTTACCTTTTTGCTATGCTCTCAAATGAATAGATGTAATAGCTTTAACACAAAAAACCATTTCTACAGACTTAATCATTTATATATATATATATATAAAAACCTCTATTACATTATTGTACACTCATTATCAGTTGGATACAAAGGCATATTAGAGGCCTTAGCCCTTTTATGATTAATCAAAAGCACTTGAGGATAAAGGCTTTGTATCTGATACCTTTGAACAAATTTATCCAATTTCACACAGTAATTGTAATGGCTACACTGGAAAATCTTCTCTTTTTTAAGATTTTGGCACAGTGCCTCATCTTTGTATTTTACTGCTTTAATATAGATGTGATAAAGGCATTTCACAGTGGTGACTCAGGATCTGGGATATTATATTGTACAGCCTGAATAAACAGAACCTCGTCAATCATTACCTAGCACGTGTTTTAAGATGCTTCATTAATGACTTAATGAATTGCGCTTTCATCTCTTGTCCTTGCTATAGTTAGATATTTCCATGTAAATGAAGCTTAGATTTAAGTTAAGTAAAGAAGATCTATATTCACTTAAATGCCTGCATTCCTGGCTGGTCTATTCTTTAGATCACTTCTGCTTTCCCACGCTGTCAGCCTTAATTATGTTGTCATTGCTCTGGACAAATAATTTTCTAGCCCACCTTCAGCGAGCCAATCACCCTCTGTCCCCATGTGCTTTAAATCTCGCTGCTTTTCTGTCATTCTGCCTTTCAGGCTCTTATTTGTATGACCTGCCTCCTCCCTGTTTCCACCTCATCCTGGCCCAATAGAGATCCTCATTCAAGTCTCCACTTGCTTCACCTTCGTCATCAGTATCTAGACTCCAGGCAATCCTGTCCTACTTCAGAACCAGAAGAAGATTTATTGTGTATGCATACAAGGTATTGAGTTCTGGTTATTTCTTTGCTCTCAATATCCATAACAGAATAGACACCATACAGTAATGACAATAGCAACATTGCGCAGACAACTACAACACATATGGGATATTTATAAGGGCAATGGCACAGTGGCAAGTTATGGAATGAAGAAGGAATGGAAAAATGTATATAGGACTTTACATATTCAAAAAAAATCCCTACTCACCCTGCATGCAGTCTTTAATCCTTCAAGCTTGGTGTTCCTTGACTAGAGGCCTGGAAGCTTGAGGATTCTGCACAGAACTTTTGGACAGAGATCTTGAATGCTATTCCTGAAATTTGCAGGAGTCACTTGCTCAGTTTAGGTGTTACTCCTCTAAGTGCTCCAGTTATCATGGGCACGACTGTTGTCTTCAACTTCCACATATTCTCTAGTTCCTCTCCCAGCCATTGGTATTTCTTGAGATCCTTCTTCCTGATGTTGCTATCACTTGGGATAGCCACGGCTTTCTTCCTCTGCTTGTCCACCACCACTATGTCCGGTTGGTTAGGCATTGCCTGTTTGTCCTACTGTATATGAAAGTCCCACAGGATCTTAGCTCGGTCATTCCCAACCACCCTGGTGGGCGTATCCCATTTTGACCTTGGGACTTGTAGGCAATACAGTCAGCACAGATGTTCCTGTATGCTATGCCATCCACTTGATTATGGTGTTCCGTAGATTGATAGATGTCCTCTGTATTTTGATAAATTTCAATTCCTTTAAATGACCTCCCCGTATTGAACCTATATTGTTAAATTAAATGTAAATTTACTTCAATTATTTCCCTTAAAACTTTTATATTAGGATCAATTAACTAACCTCCAGTCATGTGATTGTGTCACATCTGCACCTATCATTTAAATTGAAATAATCCATAACAAAGGAGAAAGCAGGAAAAACGAAAGGTAAGATTTACTCATTCCTATAACACTTAGTATGTAGCTTCAGGAGGTAGCAAAGAAAAAGGCTTTAGAGCTTGAATACAGATGGGGCTGAGTTTGTAGTTTTAGACAAATTCACTATCATGAGATTGATATCAATTTTCAGTTGATGAAGGGGCTCATTCAGTTCTTTGATTCACCTCTTGTGAGTTTGCTACAATGTAAAAAGATCGATACTTAATCACAGTGGGGAAAATACCAAGAAAATTGATGTTACAATATGTGGAACAGTCTTCCAGAAGAAACAGCTGGGGTATAATAGAACCCCTAAAGAGATTTTACCAACTATTACCTTCCCAAGGTCAGTCTTAGAACACAGGATACTATTCCAGCCATTAGCCACAAAGAAGATATAAGGTAGCATTTAGCTAGATGATGGACCTCCTTTTTAGAGGTGTTAGTCTTATGTCTGGCTCCTAGAAACTGTGAAAAAGGACATTTTAACAGATAAAAGCTGCTGAACTGCCAATAATTGTATTCAGTTATTCTGTAGAGTAGGATAAATACTAAGATTTATCTAAAATCTCTTGAGAAGAGAGGAAGAAAATCAGTTTGTGGCCACTGAAACACTTTTTTCAGTAATCTTTAGTTTTTCATGCTTCACACAAGAGAAAGTAAAAAAAAAAGAGCACACTATAAATGGGTTTCCTTAGATACTGTACCTTCAGTCATAGTAAGAGTATAGACAGCACTTAAAATGGATATCCAGCTTCAAGCATTCTCTCGCGCCGTCTCTCCCTATCTCTGCTTCCCCCGGGGATGAGTAGGAGGCTGCCTCTGCCCTACACTGAGCCATCATATAATGTACTCCTCGTATTGTTGTTCCATCATTTCATAACATGTTGTGAAAGTACAGGAAGTTAAAAAATACTCATACTGACCAGCTAGACAAGCTTTAGCTCACATGGCGTCCTGAGTGAGGACACTGTCCAACTCCTGTGCAAACTGAGGTGCACCATGGCACAAAAGTATCTGTCAAGGGTGTGCCCTTTTGTTGAAGCCTGCTGTCTAAGGAGGACACAGTTAATAATTTACTAATGAATATTTGTATGACTTTACTGTCCACAAACTCAGGTTGCAACAATTTATCCAATTTAGCAAAAGCTAGCCACTGCCAACAACCCTTTTTATTGCCAGAAATGATTTATTATGGGACAATTCCTGTTCTCTTACAAATACATTTGATTTTTCCTACTTCTAAAACAAAAATACAGACAGCATTAAATGTTCTTAAAAACCTCTGTTGTAGAAGAAGCACACCATTATATGCATCAAAGATGAGGTCATGAAAATATAAATATTCCTCAGTTGCTTTTCTTGCATATGATTTGTGATCATTTGCAAAACTGGCATTTATCTTGCATGAAATTTGATGAAAGAAATAGATAAACAAATGTGCATTCACTGTAGACTTAGTATTTAGATGTTGAATTTAGAATTTACTTCAGTATCCTATTTATAGTGGTAATCATGATAAATTAAATGTAAATTCTGTGTGAGAATGTAGGCAGATAAGAAGATATGCTGGAAAATCATTCTAAAGTAAAAGAGATGGATGAATTCATTATTTAGCTAACATCTTTAAATGACCAACCAGTGACATTTGGATCTATTGTTTTGTTGCACTAGTGCACCAGGATATTAAAGCAAAAGAAATGGACACATTAGCCACACATCCACCCTTACTTTAGAGCGAAATAACAAGAAACTAAAAACAAAGAGTAAAGTAAACTTACCCTGACATCTTCCTTGCTATTTTTAATAAATAAACTAACTTAAAACTTCCTATATATATATATATATATATATATATATATATATATATATATATATATATATATATATATAATAAATAAAGACTGAACAATAATTTCCTCAAGGAGCTTTATATTCTAATGTAAAGATAAAACAGAAACAACCCCAACAACTGTGATGACCCCCTACAAGGAAGTGTTTTGGCAACAGTGGGGAGAAAAAACCCAAATTAACAGGAAGAAGTCTCTAGCAGAACCAGGCTCAGGGAGGGGTGGTCATCTCCCGCGGCTGGTTGGGGGTGAGAGAGGGATAACAGGAGAAAGACACACTGTGGAAAAAAACACGAGATTAATAATAACTAATGATAAACTCCAGAATAGCGTTTAAGCCTAATCTTAAAAGTAGAGAGGGTGTCTTTCATCAGAATCCTTGGAACCACAAGTAAACCTGCAGTCTGAGAGTGAAGTGCTCTATATGGTTGATAGGGTACGATGAGGTCTTTAAGATAACATGGGGCCTGATTATTTAAGACCTTGTATGTGATGAGAAGGACTTTAAATTCAATTCTGGATTTAATAGGAAACCAGTGAAGAGAAACCTGTAAGGACGAAATATGCTTTCTTGTCAGCACTCTTGCTGCAGCATTTTGGGTCAACTGAAGGAGTTTCAAGGAGTTTTTTGATAATATTGAATTGCAGTAGTCAAGTCTAGAAGTCAGTAGGTACATCAACCTGTTTTTATGCATCATTCTGAGACAGGACAAGTCTAAGGTTAGAAATGTTGTGCAAATGGAAGAAAGCAGTCCTATATTTTTGTTGGACTATTTGCACATTGAAGGACATATGTTGTCTGAAAATTAGAGGTCATCCGGTCTTTAAGACATTACTGCAGCTCAACAAATTGGTGTGCATTATCTGGCTTGCTGGATAAATAAAATTGGGTATCATCTGCATAGCAGTGAAAATGTATGCTATGCCTTTTGATGATATTGCCCTAGAAAAGGATGTATAATCTAAACAGAACTGCTCCTATCACACAACCCTGTGGGACTCTATAATTAGCCGTAGTTTATGAAGAGGACAGCATGCTCTAATCATTGCAACAAAATATGGTAAGCAGTATCAAAGGCTGCACTGAGGTCCAGCAGGACAAACACAGAGATGAGGCCACTGTTAGAGGCTATAAGAAAATCATTTTTAGCTAGACTAATGTTGTTTCTGTACTGTGATGAACCTGACTGGAACACCTCAAAAAAAACTATTACTCTGTAGATGATCTGTTAGCTATTTAACAATTACTCTTTCAAGAATTTTTCAGATAAAAGGAAGGTTGGAGATTGGCCTATAATTAGCTAGGACAGATAAGTCAAGTGATGGCTTTTTAAGCAGTGGTTTAATTACTGCCAGCTTGAAGGTCTGTGGTACATAGCCCATTAATAGAGACATATTTAAGATTGAAGCATTAATTAATGGTAGGACTTGTTTGAGCAGCCTTGTATGAATGGGGTATAAAAGACATGTTGATGCTTTGGAGGAAGTAACTGAAGCTAACTCAGAAAGATCAATTTGAGAAAAAGAGTTTAATTGCACATCAATGGTACCGAAAGAAGCTGTAGCGAATGTTACGTCCGTAAGATTATGAATAATTTTTTGTCTAATCATTAAAATTATATTTGTGGAGAAATTTATGAAGTCATTACTGGTTAAGGTTAAAGGAATGATTGGCTCAACAGAGCTCTGACTTTTTATCAGTCTGGCTAAAGTACTAAAGAGAAACCTGGGGTTGATTTTCTTCAATCAGTGATTAATAGTAAGATAATAAGATGCTCTCACTTTATGGGAGGCTTTTTATAGAGCAAACTATTTTTCCAGGTTAAATAAAGATCTAAATTAGTGCGATGCCATTTCCTGTCCAGCTTAAGAGTTCTGCTCTTTGAGGTGCGTGTTTTTGTCAATGAATTAAGTACTTCTGAATTAATGTTTTCATTTTCAGAGGAGCCACAGCGTCCAGAGTGGTACACAGTAAAGATCTAAAACCTATTAACCTGATAATTGACCTCTGGGGGAGTAGAGTTCATGTGCCGCACATGGCATTGGAGAAAATAACAGTGAAAGAATTCTATCTTTAACCTTACATTGTTGTAAATTCTGTTTAGTTACGGCACTTGCAGAAAGACATCTTGTCATGGTCCTGGGTGTTACCTGGTGTTTTGTGTTTAATTTATATTTCTTGAATATTTGTTAGTCATGGTTTTAGTTCTCTTGATGTTATATTTGATGTTCTTGCTTCTAGTTTAAATTGCTGTGTCTTCCCTGTGTTCCATGTGTCATATTCATTCAGTCTGTTTCTCAGTGTCAAGTCATCATCTTTGTGAATTGTCAAATGTTTTTTGTCAATTGTCAACCCACCTGGGTTATCCCCACCTGGGTCTGTCAGACCATCTCTCCCTTCTGCTACACCCAGTATACACACAAAAGATCAAGAGCACTGGGATTACAACCAAAACCGTGAGAACATGGCCGCAGGATGCTATTCCGATGCTTCAGGACTGTTTCCACTGCACAGACTGGGATGTATTCAAGGTGCAGGACACTGACAATCGTGTCACATTGGACAGTTACACCTCCACTGTCTTGGACTACATCTGTTTCTGTGTGGACAATGTAACAACTTGGAAACGACTCCGTGTGTTTCCTAATAATCCACCCTGGATGACACACGGAATTCAACAACTTATTCGAACGAGGAACAACGCTTTCAAATCCGGGGACCAGGAGGCATACAGTGCTGCCAGGGCCAACCTGAGAAGAGGCATCAAGACTGCCAAGCAGCAGCACAGGACGCGTATCGAGGCCAGGTTTGAGAACAACACAAACCCAAGGCAGGTCTGGGAGGGCATCAGGGTTATCACGGACTACAAAAGGAGAACACCATCACCCTCAGCCGACAGTTCTACTCTGGCTGAGGATCTAAATCTCTTTTATGCCCGTTTTGATAGGGAGAACACCGACCCTGTCCTGTCCCCTCTCCCCTCAACCGACCCTGCTCCAGTCCTGAGCACTCATGAGCTGAGGCGTGTGTTCCGGAGCATTAACACCAGGAAGGCGGCCGGGCCAGATGGAGTGCTGGGCCGGGTGCTAAAAGACTGTGCTGCGGACCTGGCGGACGTCTTCACCTCTATATATAACACCTCGTTGTCCTGTTCACTGGTACCATCCTGTTTCAAAGCAGCAACCATCGTTCCCATCCCAAAACAGTCAAATGTCACATGTCTGAACGATTTCAGACCTGTGGCACTCACCCCCATTCCCGCCAAATGCCTGGAGAGACTGGTCATTAAACACATCAGAGCTGCTTTTCCACCATCCCTGGATTCGCACCAGTTTGCATACAGGGAGAACCGGTCAACCGAGGATGCGATCGCCACAGTGCTGCACACATTACTGAAGCACTTGGAACACAGGAACACCTATGCACGGCTCCTCTTTGTAGACTACAGCTCGGCTTTTAATACCATCCGGCCATACAAACTCCGTCCCAAACTCCACCAACTGGGACTTAACTCCTCTCTGTGCAACTGGATTGTGGACTTCCTCACTAACCGCAGACAGAGTGTCAGAGTGGGTAAGAACACCTCTTCCACCCTTGTGGTCAACACCGGTGCCCCTCAGGGGTGTGTCCTGAGCCCTCTGCTATACACTCTCTTCACCCATGACTGTATTTCCTCCTGCGCGTCCAATCTCATTGTTAAGTTTGCCGATGACACTACAGTGCTCGGACTTATATCCAACAACGATGAGACAAACTACAGGACAGAGGTGCAACAACTAGAGTCATGGTGCCACGACAATAACTTGGTCTTAAACACCAAAAAGACCAAGGAGATCATTGTAGATTTCCGGAGGAAGGGTCATAACAACCATCTGCCTCTCTTCATTGGCAGTGAGGCGGTGGAGAGGGTGAGCAGTTTTAAATTCTTGGGGGTAACTGTGACCGAGGACCTGTCCTGGGGCAACCATATCACCTCAGTTGCACGGAAGGCCCAACAGTGCCTCTACTACCTGAGGAGACTGCGGAGCGCACACATTCCCAGATCTCTGATGTTGAACTTCTACAACTGTGCCATCAGCAGCGTTCTGACGTATGGATTTCTAGTGTGGTTCCCCAGCTGCACCAAGGCCGATCAGCAAGCACTCCAGCGGGTGGTGAAAGAAGCTGGCAGAATTATTGGAACAAGTCTGCCAGAGATTAGTAATATCTTCCTCCTCAGACAGTGAGTCTGAGGAGGGTGCACAGTATCCTGCGGGACCAACATCACCCTGCGCGCCACCTTTTCCACCTGCTGCCCTCAGGGAGAAGGTACAGGTCTATACAGGCCAGAACATCCAGACTGGCCAACAGCCTGTATCCACAGGCTGTGAGGCGCTCCTGAACTCTCTGCCCCCCTCTCACGGACAATAACCATATCCAACTTCTTAATAGCACTGAACTGGTCTGCATTGGTGCATCATATCTTTATTCTCTCCCCCCCCCTGCCCCCCCCTCTTTCTTAAATAGATAACTATCATATCTGACATCATATCTCACAGTACAATAATATTGAATGGGTTGCATTGTTGTACTTTGTCATGTTTCTCAGGTCTTTGTCTGAATTTCCTATGAACATTACTTGTCATGTTCTCATGTTGTTGCTAAGGATTGTCTTATTGCACTGGAGTCACACTGGGTTAAATATTTACACTTGGGTTTTAAGGGGTATTTATTATTTTCTTCATTATTTTATTTATGGGTTGTATGGAAGCCCCAAACGCAATTTCATTGTTTTCTGACAATGACAATAAATAAATACTTATATTAAATGTTTCCTGTTTTATTTTGATAGTCCCAGTCCTGCGTGCAGTGTATCTAGTTTTGCTTCCCCTTGTCTTGTTACGTTTGATTACTGCCACCTGTGCTCTCCTCCCGTGTCTCATTCCCTCATTATCCCTGAATGTATTTAAGCCCAAGTAATCAGGAAAATTTACACAGGGAGGGAGTAAGACTCCCTTCTCTGCTAAGAAAGCTATGACACAGGTCGTCCCCCCCCCCTTAATAAGGTTTGGTATCCTATTACTGTTAAAAAATGTAATTTCTCAAAGCTTTAAGAAAAGAGAAAAAAAAAAAAACTTCCATGTGCTAATTCCCAAAACTGAAGAATTCATGATCTATGCTTTTGCAAAGTTGGATCCTATTCAAATCACTCCACTGCTCTTTGAATTAAACTATCTGGGATCATTAAACTCACTTAGTTTGAATACTGAATATTTTGACAAAACCTTCAAAATATGTCCCAAATGTGTTCATGCTGAGCTTAAAAAAAAAAAAAAAAAAAAAACACTTCTCAGAATACTTTTGTCACATCTCTTGAGCTTGTTGGGGGAATAAGTCTGGTTGTCGCATGTTTGTCACACTTTACAGAAACTGCTAGAAATGTGACAACATGCCTTCTTATTCCCTTGGAACATATTGGAGAAACCCAAAAGGCGAATGTTTTTAAGCTTAGAAAATAGCACAAAGAAAAATGGTGAATATCCTCCGAGTCAAATAAGATATGATTCCCTCATGAAACACTATATATTGAAGCACACAGTAAAACATGACTAAAATATGGTATTTTTAAAAAATGTAAGATTACAAGGTGACAGCAACAGGGGCCTTTCTGTGTGGACTTTTCATCTTCCTCCTGTAGTCCAAAGACATGCATGTTAGGGTAACCGGTGATTCCAAGTTAGCAATAAGTATGTGAATGTGAACATGAATGGGTGTCCTAACCCTGCAATTGTTGGCAACCTGTCTAGGGTGTGTTCTTGTTGTGTGTCAGCAGAATGGGTAAGAAGAGCGGAAAAAGGAAGAAAATTGATAGATATAATAAAATGTGACCTGTTATACTGGTTGCCATGGTTTTCTGAAAAAAAATATTTATTTTCTTTTTATTTATTTTTAATCAGGATGATTCAGTTTAACACTGTTCCAACAGCATAAAACTGATCTGTTATACTTTCCAACCCTTGTCCCTAGCTGGGTTTTCATATTCACAAGCCACAAATAAAATTTTATGGTATTCAATTACATAAAACCACAATACACCATAGATCCAAAACTATAATAAATAAACATTAACTGGGGAACAATACAGAACTATAATAAAATACACAAACAGAAACATCATTTAAAATATGACTCCCAAAAATATTATTAATTATAACATTTATTGTAGTAGAATTTGAGCACCCCAGGCCTAGCAAAAAAAGGCTTCTAATAAAAATATTAAATAATAGCAATAATAAAAATGGGTCAAAAAATTGCTCTTGTGAAATAGGTTGCTAAAGCTACTTTAAAGCACTAAAATGGTTTGCTTTACAATCGAGATGCTTTGATGTTTCCACTTTTTGTTTTTTATGTGGATCAGTGTCAAAGAGAAAGTCAATATTTTACCTTCTTTAGTGTCATGTTGAAAAAGAATAAGCCTTGAATGGTTCAGAAAGTGTGAAAACTATTTACAGTCAGTGTGGTGCAATAAACAGAAACATCACATACAGTAGACAGGGGTCTTAAAAAGGTTTCACCTAAAAACACATTATCACTGTTTAGAAAAGCTATTAGCAAAACATGTTGCACTTCTGGGCCCATTTTGTTATTTCATAGAGTACTTTCTCTGTTACTGTGGGTAATTGGTCACCCAGTGTGACCCAGTGTTACTGTATAACAGCTGACTTAAAATATTTCACAAAACTATTATTGCTTAGTTCCATTAATATATATATATATATATATATATATATATATATATATATATATATATATATATATATATATATATTTTTCCCCCCTTGACATTGGATCAACATTTTATTTCTTGGTCTTAAAGCTGCAGCAGATTTATTTAGATGTAGAACAAGCAGTTCTGAAAAGGTACTTGCAAAAGGATGATGGTATATGAGAAAGATACAGAGATTTAAAAATAATTAGAGTTTAGTGTTATGTGAGCTATGGTAGAATGTGAAAAAAATGAGATTAAACCTTGACTGGAAAAAAAAAAAGCTACAATATTTCTAAGCTGGATCAGTTCCTATGAGGCATAACAGGAAGATCTCAAAAGTTCAGCTCTCAGAATGAGCCTGGTTGTCTGTTTACATGCAGCATTCCATGTCAGCTCTTGGTGATTCTCAAATCAACACTGGTGTAGTGCAATTTTAAGACTCAGTAAATGACTTTTGACATCAGGTGTAAATGAACCCCAGAGGGGAAAATGAAAGTTAATCAGACAGAAGCCTCTGAAATGAAAACAAGTGTAAACTATGCAAGACTAGAGAAAACTATTTATAGCCGGAGGTGTTTGGCTCGCAAAGTGATGTCTGCATCTTAATATGTCTGATAATAACGGACACCTTCAGAAGATGAATTGCTCTCTGGCAAGCTTAGATTTTAGTATTGAGCTTAGGATCAGCGTCACTAATAATTCAAAGCTACTAACAAGATATTAATTACTTACCTCATGTTGTGGGTCTCAGACAGGTCTCCAGCTTTGTCCAGCAATTCACACTGACCAATCAAGGTTTTTAAAGAATGGGCAGAATTTGTCATTTTTACAACCCATAAATCTAGATGTGTCTATTTAAATTACAGTTACAGGAGTTCAATTGGGAAAAGCTTTTCTGGGGCATGGGCCCTACTACAGTCAGTCTTTAAAGTCATTAGAGAAAGGACAGCCTCTCTAAAGCCAGCCTCAAACTATATAAAATGAAGCAACTAGAAAATATCAGATATTTTATAGGAGTTTCTTTTGTTCTGCTCTTGATAACTGACTGTAAATTGATTGTAAATTCTGTTTAAATAGATGTTTATGTAATGCTATTTAACAAGGTATTAGCATTTTTGACATAAGCCAGCTAGGGCCACATTAAGCTAGCAAGGAAAAAAAACCTTTAGAAACTGCTACACTAGTGATTTTAAGTAGAGGAAGCTTGGATTAAAAAGTGATTTTTTTTTTCTTCTTATCTGTGAGTATCACTGTGACATAATAATCACAACTGATCACATCCTTCAAATTCTAAGGAAGAGATTAAATAAATATTGTTATAATTGTTATCATTTTGTTGTTGTTTGTTGTTGATGTAAACAAAACAGAAACATCCACTTGAATGGAGGAGATGTTTTAGCCTATCTGAGCCAAATGTCCATGTGAGCTGCATCAACAGACCCTTCTACTTCAGTAGGTTGTTCTCCAAATTAGCTTAGGCCCACATCCAAGACAGTGAGACAGTGAGGAGCTCAACACCTGAAGTTTTCAAAAACCAAAGGAAACTATGAATTTTACACAGCTGTATTAAAATATGCTTGTTATGAAAAAGCTGTTTGAGTAAAGCAGTCTGTAAACATGGTTCTAGAAATTTGCACTGTAGTGTAAAGTCATTACCTACACTATATTAAAAGTATATTTCAATGTTGACTCAGTTAGCATTTTACTGCTTTTGTGCTGATTATTGTACTGCCATCCTTTAGGAATATCATTAATTTTACTTCAGTCACACAATCTCTTAATCTCGTCTCGGTGAAGGCGACGACACACTCTGTGATTTTAGGAATTTCATTATAAGTTCAACATGGATTCACAGGAGAATGAGCAGCCGCTCTCAATACAATAATTGAATTTTAGTTTGTGACCCGTAAACTGTTATTATTTTTTTTCAATCTGGTTATTGAATTTTTTTTTTTCCAGAGTTGTCCCTGTTTGCATCCACAGTTGGATGATTATATAGTTGAGTGTAGCTACAGTCAGATTCTGTGACACTGCTTTGTGCTTATAAGTTCTCCTTTATTTCCCCTTAACTTCATGATGTTTTACACTGAAGTAGACATTAATGGTTCACCTGCAGCCCATATTCCAATATGTGTAGGTAATGGTGGCTTGTATGATAATGCACATTAATGACAAATACTCTTTTTGTTTCAGCAGGCTTTATAGATGACCATGTCAAATTCTCTTGATCTCTGTCCTCTTGTGTGAGATGTTTTTCATTGTGTTTCTCAGTTACCGTTCCCTCCTTGAAGTACATTGGATTAAAAACTGTTCTCTAAATCCTGTAAGGGTTCAAATAACATGACTGATTAATCTGTCAGTTATAGGGACAGAATCTGGGACACCTTCCTCATCCCAAATGCATGATGATTGGTTTAAATTTGGCTCTTCCATTTATGGCACAACTAGTTAATCTTCAAAAAATAATATTAGGATTCTCTGTTTGGTATGTATCACTGCTCCGTTGTTCTGAAAAAGAAAACAAACTATTTTCCCATTGGCTATAACGACATAGCATTTATCTTGTGTGAATGTTACCAACAGATGAAGCGTGTTTATCATTTTGATGCAGTTACTTGACAGGGAAAAGTATTGTGGTCTAAAGCGCATGGCAGAAATGTGACACTCATCAGCTGCAAGCACCTGATATCTCTGTCAGAGGTAACATAACAGTGTTTGTAGGTTTGACAAAGACATGGATCAAGTGATTCCTTTGTGTGTATCCCATGAGCTTTCTCATACCATATGCTCCAGTGTGTTTCCACACACAAAGGCCGGAAGGTATGAGAACTTCAGAGACCTGAGAGGTGATCACTGAGAAAGTAAGAGTGATGGATTCAGAGACATGTCTTGGCACATTTATGCGCTCAGGGATAGTCAGCTAATGATCTGTGGCATATGGACAATTTCTCTTATGGCACTGATCGTTTCCTAATCAGAATAGTGCTCCTTAAGCCTGACGTGCTGGATGGATTTCAGCTGTGCAGAAAAGTCAAGGGTGAATGATACTCCTTTGAAAAAGATAAAGCTAAATATCGAGGGTTAAAACTGAGTTACATGGTTTCAAGGTCACTTTGATCTTTTAAATCTGAGTATACACAAAATCAGTTCATGTCTAATTCACAATTATATTTTAGAATGACTTTATGAGCCTCGCAATTTTATAATGGACTGCTTTTAAGTAAGCCCAAACATACCATTTGGTGGTATAGCCTGCTGCGATTCAGAAAATATATTTTGCGAGTGCTAAAAATTCTAGATTAAAAGTGACGAATTAAAGGGAAAAAAGCATAAATTACCTCAATTATTGCAGAAAATGTGTTACTTTCCCTTCAAGGCAAGACACAGTGGCATCATAAATCACAAGCAGACAAAAGATCCTGTTATTCCCCTGGGAGAGGCATACTAAGACTGGAAAATGGCTGCTCAGTGATATAAAGATATGCCTCCAGGAGGCACAACATATAGCTGCTGCACACCTCTCCCCAGAAAGTATAATTTATATAACATTTATGTGAGTATAAGTAGACATATACAAAGGTTTATCGTTTTCAAGAGCCCTTTGTCACTGGAGTTGCTCATTTATCAATATAACAGCTGTTTTTGTGCTTACTGCTCACTGTAGAAATCAAACACTCGACAATACCATAGATATTTGTTTGTTTTCAAATGATGATGATAAAAGTGCTGGTGCTAAAATTGTGGCCCAGAAAGATCCAGACCTGGTAATACCAGACAGTGATCAGAATCAATCAATTTATTGTAAAACAGATACAGGTAATTGAATAACTCTGAAATGTTTGAGAAAATGTGGTGAGCAAATAGCAAACCAGAGTCATATATTTTGGTTATTTAAAGGTCTAAGTGACTAATTACGAAATTTTATTTTTTTTATTTATTTATTTATTTATTTTTGTGTCCCGAAATTTTTTTAAATATGTTGAGTGTATCTCAAAATTTAAAAAAAAAAAAAATTAATTTAAAAAAATTAAAAAGGCTTATTGTTGTGGTCTGAGGGAGTCAGAGTAATTTTCCACAGTGCTTGCTCTTCTCCTGTGGGTGGAGCCTTCATCGCTCCTCCCAGGATTTCCACCTGGTGCTAATCAGACAGGCTGTGTATAAGACTAGCGTTCACAACCAGCCTTCGCCAGATTGTCTGCTAACCCATTTGGTTCAAGGAAAAACATACCCAGCCTTGCCATAACCTCACTAACCTGTCCGCTGGTCTTCTCTGCACCACTTCAGCCAGTAACCGTTCATGGTATGCTCTCCAGTCTTACCTGTACACTGCCTGCCTACCTGCTTCACAGTTTGGAACCTTGGACTTATTCCCAACTGTACTCACCATGGTCTCTACCTCTCTCCTCCCCCCTCATGCTTCACTCCGCCTGCAAACAATGTCTTGACCACCAACTCTCTCACCACAGTTTCCCTGTCAAGCTCAGCCACTCTAAGCTCCTGTTCCCAGCTGCCTTAGTCTGGAGCCTCATAGTTCATGTCTATTGCATTTTGTATTTTAGGCTGTAAACTCATAGTTCACGTTCATTTGCTCTAGTCTAGTTCACAGCCTTAGCAACTGTTTACCTTGTTCTCACCACGTCACTGTAAATAAAGTTTTCTGGTCACTATACCCTGAGCCTCAGTTTGAATCTGCTCTCGGGTCCACTTCTCATTTCTGGCTGCCGAGTCGTGAAACTATTTTACTACTTGTAAAAATACAAGAAAAGATCTCTAAAACAGACTCGCTTTTAGCGCAACAATTAAACAAATTAATAAAAAATGAGAATCACATTAAAACGGCAGCAACAACACAATGTTATATATTGAACCCCCCATACTGCTAAAGACTTATGTGTCTGACGGTACTAACCCAGAGAGCCGGCTTATATGTGCTAAGCAAAACATTAACTACCAGATTTGTGTTTAACTCCAAAAAGCTACTAAATAAAATATTTAATTGACAGAGCACAGTATTTTCCAGCATCCACTAGGATTCTGTATGAAAAAAGGCCAATGTGTTTATCCTTTTGATGGATGTGTAAATCTGCATTTGTGTAACTGCTGTCAGAGAAAATGATGATACAAAAGAGAAATCTTCTTCTCTCAAAGGAAAAAAATGGTAAATGGGTTCACTTGAAAATGATTTTTGACACAGCTTGGATCCGACGTCTTCCACTGTCCCACTGACTTAAGTTTGTTAATCAAATGCTTGATGTTGCTTATATGGAATAATACATTTTTTAAAATACACAACGACGCTCTAAATTAGTCTTGTTTGGAGGGGGTGGGGTGACTACACTGGGGATAAATCACTTTAATAGCTGGATAGAAAACAAAGACTTTCAGCAGGTTGTGCTTGGCTATGTTGAAGATGAGGTAAGGAGCTTATCTGCCTTGCAATTAAAGGGATTTTCTTTTTATAGACTATATTATTTAACATAGTGAAAAATAACTTTATTGCATGTGGAGAAGTAATTTTGATTAATAGACACTAATGAAAATGATTTCTATTATAGTTGGAAGGCATTATTTTATCAGTGAAAAGTGTAGAAATTTCTGTGGAATCTGATTTTTAAAGGTCCGATTTAAGTACTTCAGTGCTTTGGATCAACCCATCTACTGCTCCAAAACCTCACCACCCGCCCTAAATCAATATCAGTCTCATTCAACAAGTTAAAGCCCCTGTTAAAGGATTTAGTGGGTAATGGAACTGGTAACTCCTGACAGATCCTCCTGTGTGTTGGGTTTGCAGTATATGAATCCTGGGAATACAGCAGAAGGGCAACGTATTTACCCTGGCTGCAAGACAACTGCTGTCCATCCTGAAAACAGCTTTGCTGCCACACTGAAGCCCCAGTAATGAGCTGACAGGTGCAATGTTTACACTTCAATTGCCACTCAAGTTTGAGGGGCTGACTCTTGGTTTAGTCTCTTTTGACATTAATGATGCCAGCCACAATGGCTCACCATTCCCTTGATTGTCACAGATTCAAAGATTGAAAAAGAACCTGACTGTATGGTAGCTTTAGCTCTAAGTAACAATGTATTGTCCTGACACTAAAAACACAAATTACACTACATATCTTTGTGTTATGTTAAAATGCATTTGCTCAATGAAGTCAAATCTTAAACTGTGTCTGCAGGGGAAAAAAACAACCCTTACTTTGTAATTGTACAGTATATTCATTACATGTTTGCATATTAAAGAGAAAATAAAAGTATATTACATATTTAGGTCTACTGACCAAAGCCTGACTTTATGATTAAACATGAATACTTGCAGAACTGTCCTTTTGTCTTTTGGATAACCTTGTACTGCAATGTGGGGGAAAAAAAGGCCTTAATAGAATATTCAAGTGCAGTTATCATTCAAGGTAATAATTTCCAGTATAGATAATATATCTCCTCACATACAAGGTAATGATAATTTACCTTATTATGCATTTTAAAAATGAACCAAAACTCTATTCAAATCATATTAAGAAATGACCTGAAAGTCTTACTTCCTGGATGCATCTCAGTTGCCAGCCTCTAGTTGCTTGTGTACCACAAAATGGTTCTCAGTTCCTCTGTGGCTGGTGAGTGGGCTGATGCTACTCATTAGAGTTGTGACCTTTCTGGAAATTGCCGCTGTACACTCCTCACCACCCGCTGATTATCTCAGTTACTGTGGCTAAAATCAAATAGCCACGTCGTTCAGACAGAAGTCAGGGAACCACATTTCATCAATGCTTCTCTTGGCGGGCTTACTGGAAAGAGAGGAGGGTGGGGTTTAGGAATGTACTGGACACAAAGATTATGTTTCAAAGAAATCCTGGAAATTGGAGGAAATATATTGTAATACAGCAACATCCATTTGAAACCAATGGGTTTTGAACCAGTGAGTGTTAAATATGTTATGTCTGCCAATACTTCTGTTGTGTTCAACTTCAAATCTGACTTTCTCCATTATTCAGCAAGATCATTTTGACTACTCTTCAAAAAGAAGATGAAATGTTTAACCTTGTACCAGTGGACATGTAGTCAGATTTGAGTATCTATTTTCACAGAAAAAGTAATTTGTCTGAATAAAATGTTGGCAAGTATCCTTTGCTTGCTGATCTGGAACAAAGTAAAATTAGCTTAAAATGCTTTTGTTGTCATATTAGCAACATATCTAATAACTTTAGGAAGTTTCACCCACTTTCAGTGTGCTGTTAAAGACTTGTCATGAAGTCATTCTGATCTATCTAGGTCACAGGTGTTGAACTCCAGGCCTCGAGGGCCGGTGTCCTGCAGGTTTTAGATGTGTCCTTGATCCAAACACAGCTGATTTAAATGGCTAAATGACCTCCTCAATATGTCTTCAAGTTCTCCAGAGGCTTGGTAATGAACTGATCACTTTGATTCAGGTGTGTTGACCCAGGGGTGATATCTAAAACCTGCAGGACACCAGGCCCTCGAGGCCTGGAGTTCGACACCCCTGATCTAGGTGGGATGTTCATATTACACATCCAGATCTACAATAGAATTAGGTTTGATTCAAATCTCAACTCTACCCTTACATTTCTTTCTTCTTATTTTTGACAAGATCAGATTTGTGTCATTCGATCTCACAAAGGTGTTTGCTGACTGTTCACCAACATATACTATTTCTATCGGTATTATACTTATTATTTTTAAGTCTGTACGCCTTCAATGTTCAACGCTCTCTTCAATCTCTGGTAAACTGAATAAATTAGCAAAGTATGAATTAAAACAATGCCATTTTTGTTTTGTTTGTTTTTTTGGATACATGTCGTGCTGTTGTATTGTTTGGTTATGCATGCTACTGGCAAATTTAACATACTTAATCATATTGAGAAATGTTAAAATAGGGATGCTACGTGTTGTTTATATGTTAGAAATTGGTCATTTTTAGCATTTTGCTCTGTGGTTGCTAAGCAATGTGATGGTTCACAGTATAGCATGGTTAATTCAACTTTAGTGGATATAAGCGAAATGTTACTGTCATGAAACTAAAATGGTACGATCCTTTTATCCCCAAATGCTAAAACTGATTGCTAGGCATTGTGATAATGTCAATAAAGGACCTAGCCATGCAGTCTGCCTTTACAAACATATGTGAAAGAAGGAACTCAATGAATTTGAGTGTTTTACTATAGAAACATGCCACCACTGCAAAATGACAGTTCTTCCCTGCTAGATATTCCATAATAAACAAGAAATAACTTAGAATCTAATCACTCAGTAACTGCAGAGTTCCAAATTTCCTCTAGCATTGACATCAAGGAGAAAAAAAAATGCCACAAGACCTACATGGCATGGGTTTCCATGGTGGAACAGCTCCTGCAGGCATAATGTGCAGGTGGCCCACTTTTTGTCCATTGATCTAAAATGCTGCAGCGAGAGCACTGACAGGGACTAAAAGAGAGCATATTTATTCTCTTCACTGGCTCCCTGTTAAATCCAGAATCAAATTTCAAATGCTTCTCCTCACATACAAGGTAATAATCGTCTTATCTTAAAGGGCTCATAGTACCAGATCAATTTAGAGCAGTTCTTTACTCTCAGACTGCAGGTTTACTTGTGGTTCCTAGGTTTTTGGGGTTTTTTGGGGTTTTTTTTTTTTTGTTTTTTTTTTAGTAGAATGGGAGCCAGTGTCTTTAGCTTCCAGGCCTCTCTTGTGGGGAATAAGCTCCCAGTTTGGGTTTTGAAAATACACCCACTCTACTTTCAAGATTAGTCTTAAAACATTTCTTTTTCTGTTAGGGCCGCATCACGTGACTCTGAATCCTAGCTTAGCAATGCTGAAACAGGCCTAGGCTCCTGGAGGCACTCAGTGTTTTTTCTTCATTCACCTTTTTCCACTCATTATGTATTTATACACCACTCTGCATTTAGCCGTTATTAATCTCTTTCTGGTTTCCACGTGTGTCTTTTGTCCTGTCTTCTTCCCCTGACCCCCAGCCCGGTACCAGCAGATGGCTGCCCCTCCTTGAGAGTTCTGCCAGTTAAAAGGGAGTTTTTCCTTCCCGCTGTCAGCAAGTGCTCGCTCATAGTGGGTCGTTTGAATGTTGGGTTTTTCTGATTAAATGTAGGGTGTTTACCTTACAAAGTGCATCAAGGTGAATATTGTGATTTAACTATAAGCTTAAAATTTAATTAAATTATTGAATTGAATATAGCGTGGTACTGATAAGACACTCAGGTGGCACCTGTGTTTGAAGTCTAGTTACTATATTCATAAAGGGTCTAGGAAGAGTTTCTCTTCTGACATAAACAAAGGAGTTTTTTCTTTTTAAATTATAATAACATTCACAAATCTTTGTTTTTACTCACTAATCCTGAACAATTTCTAAACACAAATACACAAATAGCAATCATATTTCTAAACATCTGTGATATTTCATTAACATTACACATTACTATTTTCTGTTATTCCTTCTTGCTTCATGGTTTCAGCTCAGTCACTAGCCAGATAATCACATCTATTCTTTTACTCATTAAGCTCTTTTTTTCATTATAAAATACAGACACAAGTATTTGATTTTAAGCCGTAAATATTTACGACTGCCTGATCGAATTATTTGTAAAATCAGCTAAAAACTAACACCAAACAACAGAAAACCCCTTTAGTTTAGACCAAGTTGGAGCGGATTCTATGGTAAGTTAGATAGCAATATGTGTGGAGATGGTCGCTGCAGTACCTGGCAGCTTGCTTAATAATCACACAAGGCTCTCTGTACCAGATGGCATTTCTGGCAACATACCTGGCAATCTTGGATGAGTCAAAAAAAAATGACGATGGAGATTAACACAATCTTAATCTTCATATTCACTGGGAATGCCTTTTTACCCCACAAATATCTGCCACCTCTGTTGTCAGTAAACAGGATAAAGAGGCATAAAGGTTTACCACTTATGAGCTATAGTTGACATTCATAATCTGCAAGTTATGAGTGAACTATAGAGGCTGCTTTATCTAGATCCATCTGGAAATCCTTCAGAATCTCAAAGATGAGCAGTAATTATTTTCACATTAGACAGATTATACTTTATCTCTCTTACAGAGTTATACCTTCATGAACTATTATCCGATTGTCCTAAATCAATATCAGTCTCATTCAACAAGTTAAAGCCCCTGTTAAAGGATTTAGTGGGTAATGGAACTGGTAACTCCTGACAGATCCTCCTGTGTGTTGGGTTTGCAGTATAATGAATCCTGGGAATACAGCAGAAGGGCAACGTATTTACCCTGGCTGCAAGACAACTGCTGTCCATCCTGAAAACAGCTTTGCTGCCACACTGAAGCCCCAGTAATGAGCTGACAGGTGCAATGTTTACACTTCAATTGCCACTCAAGTTTGAGGGGCTGACTCTTGGTTTAGTCTCTTTTGACATTAATGATGCCAGCCACAATGGCTCACCATTCCCTTGATTGTCACAGATTCAAAGATTGAAAAGAACCTGACTGTATGGTAGCTTTAGCTCTAAGTAACAATGTATTGTCCTGACACTAAAAACACAAATTACACTACATATCTTTGTGTTATGTTAAAATGCATTTGCTCAATGAAGTCAAATCTTAAACTGTGTCTGCAGGGGAAAAAAACAACCCTTACTTTGTAATTGTACAGTATATTCATTACATGTTTGCATATTAAAGAGAAAATAAAAGTATATTACATATTTAGGTCTACTGACCAAAGCCTGACTTTATGATTAAACATGAATACTTGCAGAACTGTCCTTTGTCTTTTGGATAACCTTGTACTGCAATGTGGGGAAAAAAGGCCTTAATAGAATATTCAAGTGCAGTTATCATTCAAGGTAATAATTTCCAGTATAGATAATATATCTCCTCACATACAAGGTAATGATAATTTACCTTATTATGCATTTTAAAGATGAACCAAAACTCTATTCAAATCATATTAAGAAATGACCTGAAAGTCTTACTTCCTGGATGCATCTCAGTTGCCAGCCTCTAGTTGCTTGTGTACCACAAAATGGTTCTCAGTTCCTCTGTGGCTGGTGAGTGGGCTGATGCTACTCATTAGAGTTGTGACCTTTCTGGAAATTGCCGCTGTACACTCCTCACCACCCGCTGATTATCTCAGTTACTGTGGCTAAAATCAAATAGCCACGTCGTTCAGACAGAAGTCAGGGAACCACATTTCATCAATGCTTCTCTTGGCGGGCTTACTGGAAAGAGAGGAGGGTGGGGTTTAGGAATGTACTGGACACAAAGATTATGTTTCAAAGAAATCCTGGAAATTGGAGGAAATATATTGTAATACAGCAACATCCATTTGAAACCAATGGGTTTTGAACCAGTGAGTGTTAAATATGTTATGTCTGCCAATACTTCTGTTGTGTTCAACTTCAAATCTGACTTTCTCCATTATTCAGCAAGATCATTTTGACTACTCTTCAAAAAGAAGATGAAATGTTTAACCTTGTACCAGTGGACATGTAGTCAGATTTGAGTATCTATTTTCACAGAAAAAGTAATTTGTCTGAATAAATGTTGGCAAGTATCCTTTGCTTGCTGATCTGGAACAAAGTAAAATTAGCTTAAAATGCTTTTGTTGTCATATTAGCAACATATCTAATAACTTTAGGAAGTTTCACCCACTTTCAGTGTGCTGTTAAAGACTTGTCATGAAGTCATTCTGATCTATCTAGGTCACAGGTGTTGAACTCCAGGCCTCGAGGGCCGGTGTCCTGCAGGTTTTAGATGTGTCCTTGATCCAACACAGCTGATTTAAATGGCTAAATGACCTCCTCAATATGTCTTTCAAGTTCTCCAGAGGCTTGGTAATGAACTGATCACTTGATTCAGGTGTGTTGACCCAGGGTGATATCTAAAACCTGCAGGACACCCAGCCCTCGAGGCCTGGAGTTCGACACCCCTGATCTAGGTGGATGTTCATATTACACATCCAGATCTACAATAGAATTAGGTTTTGATTCAAATCTCAACTCTACCCTTAAATTTCTTTCTTCTTATTTTTGACAAGATCAGATTTGTGTCATTCGATCTCACAAAGGTGTTTGCTGATTGTTCACCCACATATACTATTTCTATCGGTATTATACTTATTATTTTTAAGTCTGTACGCCTTTCAATGTTCAACGCTCTCTTCAATCTCTGGTAAACTGAATAAATTAGCAAAGTATGAATTAAAACAATGCCATTTTTCTTTTGTTTGTTTTTTGGATACTAGTACATGTCGTGCTGTTGTATTGTTTGGTTTATGCATGCTACTGGCAAATTAACATACTTAATCATATTGAGAAAATGTTAAAAATAGGGATGCTACGTGTTGTTTATATGTTAGAAATTGGTCATTTTAGCATTTTGCTCTGTGGTTGCTAAGCAATGTGATGGCTTCACAGTTATAGCATGGTTAATTCAACTTTAGTGGATATAAACGAAATGTTACTGTCATGAAACTAAAATGGTACGATCCTTTTATCCCAAATGCTAAAACTGATTGCTAGGCATTGTGATAATGTCAATAAAGCACCTAGCCATGCAGTCTGCCTTTACAAACATATGTGAAAGAAGGAACTCAATGAATTTGAGTGTTTACTATAGAAACATGCCCACCACTGCAAAATGACAGTTTCTTCCCTGCTAGATATTCCATAATAAACAAGAAATAACTTAGAATCTAATCACTCAGTAACTGCAGAGTTTCCAAATTTCCTCTAGCATTGACATCAAGGAGAAAAAAAAAATGCCACAAGACCTACATGGCATGGGTTTCCATGGTGGAACAGCTCCTGCAGGCATAATGTGCAGGTGGCCCACTTTTTTGTCCATTGATCTAAAATGCTTTGCAGCGAGAGCACTGACAGGGACTAAAAGAGAAGCATATTTATTCTCTTCACTGGCTCCCTGTTAAATCCAGAATCAAATTTCAAATGCTTCTCCTCACATACAAGGTAATAATCAGTCTTATCTTAAAGGGCTCATAGTACCAGATCAATTCAGAGCAGTTCTTTACTCTCAGACTGCAGGTTTACTTGTGGTTCCTAGGTTTGTTTGTTTTGTTTTGTTTTTTTGTTTTTGTTTTTTTAGTAGAATGGGAGCCAGTGTCTTTAGCTTTCAGGCCTCTCTTGTGGGGAATAAGCTCCCAGTTTGGATTTTGAAAATACACCCACTCTACTTTCAAGATTAGTCTTAAAACAGTTTCTTTTTCTGTTAGGGCCGCATCACGTGACTCTGAATCCTAGCTTAGCAATGCTGAAACAGGCCTAGGCTCCTGGAGGCACTCAGTGTTTTTTCTTCATTCACCTTTTTCCACTCATTATGTATTTATACACCACTCTGCATTTAGCCGTTATTAATCTCTTTCTGGTTTCCACAGTGTGTCTTTTGTCCTGTCTTCTTCCCCTGACCCCCAGCCGGTACCAGCAGATGGCTGCCCCTCCTTGAGAGTTCTGCCAGTTAAAAGGGAGTTTTTCCTTCCCGCTGTCAGCAAGTGCTCGCTCATAGTGGGTCGTTTGAATGTTGGGTTTTTCTGATTAAAGTAGGGTGTTTACCTTACAAGTGCATTAAAGGTGAATATTGTGATTTAACTATAAGCTTAAAATTTAATTAAATTATTGAATTGAATATAGCGTGGTACTGATAAGAACATTCAGGTGGCACCTGTGTTTGAAGTCTAGTTACTATATTCATAAAGGGTCTAGGAAGAGTTTCTCTTCTGACATAAACAAAGGAGTTTTTTTTCTTTTTAAATTATAATAACATTCACAAAATCTTTGTTTTTACTCACTAATGCCTGAACAATTTCTAAACACAAATACACAAATAGCAATATATTTCTAAACATCTGTGATATTTCATTAACATTACACATTACTATTTTCTGTTATCCTTCTTGCTTCATGGTTTCAGCTCAGTCACTAGCCAGATAATCACATCTATTCTTTTACTCATTAAGCTCTTTTTTTCATTATAAAATACAGACACAAGTATTTGATTTTAAGCCGTAAATATTTACGACTGCCTGATCGAATTATTTGTAAAATCAGCTAAAAACTAACACCAAACAACAGAAACCCCTTTAGTTTAGACCAAGTTGGAGCGGATTCTATGGTAAGTTAGATAGCAATATGTGTGGAGATGGTCGCTGCAGTACCTGGCAGCTTGCTTAATAATCACACAAGGCTCTCTGTACCAGATGGCATTTCTGGCAACATACCTGGCAATCTTGGATGAGTCAAAACAAAATGACGATGGAGATTAACACAATCTTAATCTTCATATTCACTGGGAATGCCTTTTTACCCCACAAATATCTGCACCTCTGTTGTCAGTAAACAGGATAAAGAGGCATAAAGGTTTACCACTTATGAGCTATAGTTGACATTCATAATCTGCAAGTTATGAGTGAACTATAGAGGATGCTTTTATCTAGATCCATCTGGAAATCCTTCAGAATCTCAAAGATGAAGCAGTAATTATTATTCACATTAGACAGATTATACTTTGTCTCTTACAGAGTTATACCTTCATGAACTATCATCACAAAGAGTATTTCATTATTTTTCAAACATACAACAAATATATATTTTTAAGTGACAGAAAAAAACAAGTTGAAACCATATTATTAAAGGAAATTCGGTTCCAACAAGCTTCCTACACTTGTAATTCTTAGTCTGTATGAAGCTGTGAAGTAATGTTGCATTCATCCTTATGTATTGCCCATATGTCCAAGTCATAATAGCCATTTATACTTATCACTAACATAGTAATCTGGCTCAACAGAATGTAAAAATGTGTTTTTACAAGAAAGAACAAGGAACACATGGCCAGTGCAGACACATTCAGCCTCCACTAGCAAGATGTAGAGTTTATATAGTATGCTATAGACAATGGGGAAAATTGTGTGTAATGTAAAAGATAGTGGTTGGTTGTGATAACCTTTGTTAATTCACCACACATGGAACTCCAAATAATGTTATACTGTACCAGCTAAATATGGAACGCAAGTATTGTAAACCTTTAAAATGTATCAGACATTATGCTTTGAGATTGTTTCTGGTTTCTATTAAAAATGACAAAAGAATGAATGCAGGGAAAACATGGAGTGTTAAACTGTTCGCCAGTTGGGCAAACCTTCTGTTCTTTTCAGATTCCACTGTTGCCATCTATTAAGCGTTACTAATGTGCATGTTTCACAAAATGTTTATTTACTTGGAGAATATAACCTGGAACAAAGAAAGTGTATGGCTTTTTTTTACAGATTAAATATGTGTTCAAACTACCGTAACTAATTAATGCTACAAGCAATTTTAAATTGATTTAGTGAACGAATGATAGAAAGTGGCCTGAAGGCATTGCATGACTTGTTAAGGAGACTTCTTTTGTCACCTTTGGACAAAACGGTGAGCGATTACAATTGTGCTGACATACAGTGATATTTCAGCCTACAGCATGAAAATGGCAAATCTCTTCCCTGAGTGAATGCTCATCCCTCTTTAATGTGTTCTTGTCCAGGAAATGCTCTTGGGGTGAATGCCTCCTGGATGACCTCCCTGAGCTGATGAATTCCTTCACAAAAACACCCCATGATATTGCAAGAGCCCTTGAAGCAGACATATTGAAAAGTTGTCTTCTGTCAGGTGCAAGTTTTGCTATCATCACTTTTCATAAAAAAAAAAAAGACCTCTTTTGGATTTAATAGAAATCCAGAACAAAAATACAATTCTTTCTCTTTTGACATAGAGGATCTTGAATTTTCCCTGTTCAGTGTGACTGGTATTTAGAGTGGGCATGTGATTATTTTCAATGTGCATCAAAGCAGTGGGACACAGCAGAATAATAGCATTCATCCAAACTTTCTCCAAAGCACATGTAGCAAATCCATAAATGATGTCTTACAGTGAATCAGGGATGTAAGTTTATTCAGATGCCTATGAAATTGAATTTTTCTAGCAGAGTCTGAAATAGTCTGTTGAGAGCACCTGCAGGTTTATCATTTGAAAAGCCATTCTGACTGGATATGTGACCCATTACATGCATCAATATGGTTTGTTTTGTATTACTGTACCAAGACCTTAGATTAAGCTTGGCAGAATATAATGGAACTCCCACTGTACCCCTTATCCCAGGGGTTGAAATCTGCCTGATGGTATTAATAATGACATTCTGTTCCCAACCAATTAATCAGTAGCTACAACAGAAAATAGATGCACTTTAGTCAAACATCGGAGAAGAATTGCTTATGTTGCACAATGCACTCAAAGATTCAATGGAAAATTGAGGGGACAGATGAGGAGGAGACAAGTGGATACCGTATAGTTCAAAGGCATGTTTGGTGAAATATCTCACCCTAAGATGGGAAAGTCAGTTCAAGCCTATAGTAGGGTTGGGTGATCTACTCCATAGTCTGATCACACTACCCAGCCCTTTGTGAAATCTCTGAGGTTTGATAGCAACACTGACAGGGCAGCAGAGAAGGTTAACATCCACCACAATTTTCAATGGGTGACCCAACAACAAAAAGTGCGCTTGTGAAAAGATTTGTTGCAAGGATGATTTTGCCAACTGTAATTTGTTAACACAAGTGGATGGATATCAAACAGCTAAAAACAGTATATGATCATAAGACTTGCTGATAAAATACTGTTTTCATAAGACCTAAAGTCTACTATCTCTTCCAGTGATTTTGTAATTTTTTTTTATCTGCCTCTCCTTCATTCTTCACAGTGCCCCCACCACACAGAGTGGAGATTTTCACAGACAAAAGTCCCCAGTGGGGAAAAAAGGAGATGAGATAAATGGGCATCTCTGCTAGTGCATAGTCACATTAAGTTCTAATTTAAAAATCAAACAGTCAGAAATTCTCCTGTTTTCTCTCATTTGAGAATGACAGTGGATCAGTGTAGCTGCTCCACAGGCACATTAATTTCAAAGTGCAGAAGTCTGAACATTAACTTGTGCTGCAATTGTCAGTTAAATGTGGAGATGCAACGTGAAACTATTGTGAAGCAGACTGAAAATATTATGGATCTCATAAAAATTATTGTATTATTTCAATGAATCAAAAAGGATCTGAGCTGTTATCACTGATCATTGTGACCATCCCCAGTGCCATCCTCATATATAATATACTGATTGGCCAGCAGCTGCTTGTCTGTCTAGAAGTTGCCCCACAGAACAGTAGCCCTATTGTTCACAGCCACAGTTGCTGGTCTTTCCTTTCAGGACTTGGGGACTTCTAGTCCATATGCAGCATAGAGGTCCCTGTAGACTATTTCAGCCTTGATGTACATGTTCCAAGATTCCATCTTGTATTCTGCTACTATGTGCTGGACAGTCGCCAAGGTGCCTTTTGCACATCCTGCAAGTTGGGTCCTAACAGCTGTGGAGCCTCCTGCCTCTATGATCTAATGCTTAGGGCCTGTTCTTGTACTGCAATGATCAGAACTACTTTTCTAGCCGCTGTGTAGGATTTCTTTTGTCAGCCACTTCCTCTATCTGTTGATGGTACACTTGATGCAAGGGCTTGGTCCTGTTGCCAGGGTGATAGTTGCCCTTCCTTTTTCTCATCGCCATCTGTTGCCAGGAATTCTTGACGCAGATAATCTTGGGGATGGGGCATTTTCCTGATGTGTTTGCGGACTGTTTCTTCCAGGATTGGGGCTCTGGAACTCATTAATCCTCACCCTCCCTCTTGGTGCTGCTTGTTCAGCCTCAGAATGCAAGACTTCAGGTGAATACCTCTGAACATTGTGAAGCTTTTTTTGTCTTGACATTGGTTTTATCTCCTACTTTGGCAAACTTATTCCAGATTCATATTTGATGACCAGTAGGGCGTTTGTATTGGTGGCCTGGATCTTATTCCTACCATTCAGTTGGCTTTTCAGTACCTGTCTTACCTTACCAGGTATTTGGCTGTGGCTGACCTTCATGTATCTTTGTCAGGATTCCCCTTCTCTTGTGGGATACCATAGTGCTTGTAGCTATCCTGCATATCTGCTTTTCTGCCTTCTGGTAACTCCCCCCATTCATTACATCAATCGTCTTCCCTCTCTTTGCATCCATTCAGTCAGACTTATCCAGTCTGAATGACACCCCAATGTACTCCCTATAGACCCTAGTGAGGTGGATCAGTGTGTATTATTGTCTTGCTTGATGTCATCGAAGTACAGGTGGCTTTATTTGTTGAGGCCTATGCAGAACATCGGCAGACTGTGCATCACCTTGGTAAATTCCACACTTGATGGTGACATGTGTTATTGCCTTGGAGTTGGCTGGTAGTGTTGTCTTCCAGAATCTCATTGAGTTCATTATAAATGTTATAAGTAGACTATTAGCCTTGTATAGTTCCAAGCACTCTAATATCCATGTACCAGGTGGTATTCAAATCCCTGGACTTAGAGTTCTGGTTTGCTGGTCCTTTGGCCCTCTGGTGTTATTTTCAATACCTTTCTGAGCTGTGCTCATATATTGACTTTGTTGCTACACTGCCTGACAGAAGCTTCCATGTGGCCAGTAATTGGCCGGTAGTTTGATGGTGTTGTACCTTTGTGGGGATCCTTCATGATCTGCCCTGTTTGGATCAATACCTGCTTTTGCAACCCAAACAAAAGTTGTGAGCCCATTTTTTGGCAGTTTCTAGAGCCTCAGTTATGGAGATTTTTGTTGTACCTCTTTCATGCAGGACCTGGTTCTTCCCTAAAACTGGACACCAGGTTCACAGATGGGATCTTGTCATAGAAGAACTGTTTTGTTAAATCAGCTGTGTTTCTTATGAGTAATATTGGTATATTTAAGCTATCTACTATCATTTTGGATACATTTATTTAACAACCACTTTAATTTATCATGTGTCTCTATACACCGTTTACTATGATAGTATGGACTGGCCTATCACATCTTCTAAATCTGAAGGTGAAACTCACAATTTCACAACACAATAAAATCTAATTAAAATGCTTTAAATAATTAGACTTTAAACTCACAAAAGGCACTTATTATTCGTGTTTCAAAGGGCCAGAAATCTGAGCACCTGGTACTCGCTGGGTCATTGGTGTTGATAAACAGCCCCATTTACACTGTCCCCTTTAACATATATATACTAAATATTTGGCGCAATGGGGCAGTAAAAATTGTCCTTATCGCCACTCAAGGGAATTTCTACTTCTCTAAAAGGGGACTTTGCTTGTGACAGAGCTTGCAAATTAAATTACCTCATCAAGATTATGTTCTCTGGAAAATTAGGATCTCAAATGCAGGCTCAGCCTTAGTGGGAAGCTGATGAACTAATAGGGCACTTCTCATGTGACCCACATAATTTCTTGTCCTCAGAGGTGTGTTGCAGAATGCTGTGAATTCAGCCTGTCAGCACCTTCTGCATGCTATTATTAGAGATGTTCCCTTCTCTGGACCCTGACTTCATGTTAAAGGATGGATGTGATGATGGCTGTGATATTTTGAGTCCATTCTTAATATTTTCAGTGTTTTGCTGTCAGCCATCATCATCAACATTTAAGATGAAAAAGGAACATGACAGCTGTTCTTTTCATTTTAGCCCCTGACAAACTATTCTGTCATATATATTTTCTGAACAGGACTCAAGACATTTAACATTGTGTCTGTCATGTGTCGAGGCTTGAGCAATTTGTAAGAAATGTCTCCCAGTGCCTGCTTGCCTTGCATAAAGAAATCCACTGATCTAGCCATGTTTTCCTGCAAAATCCTTCGATATGAATCTGGCTTATATTCCCATAGCTGTCTGTGTGAAATAGCTTGGGCTCAAATAGGGGTAATATATGCATGCCTCTGAAACAATCAGTCTTGTTTATCCAGAGCCCTTGAACCCCCAGGATCAGAAAGTTTCTGCAATGAATTTTGATTTGCTAAATCCCTGTCCAATAAATTGCCTCAACTCTGCACAAACATCAAAACAAACTCTCTTCTTTTTTGTGCCACCAGCTGTTAGATTTGGGTGAGGATAACAGAAAAGAAAGGGTTGGATGATGGAGACATGGAGGATTCACAATTTTTTTTTTATTAATGTTTCTGTCCTTCTCACCCCATGTCTGCCTCTCCTTCATTTCCCCTTTCCAGAAAAGTCTTTGGAGTAAATCTCATTTCCACTTATGCGCGCTGAAGTCTTTGCTAACTACGAGGCAACAGTAAAAATTTGATAGAGAAATAGCAGGGTGCCTTAGTAGGTGCATTCATTTGAAAGTTTTCTTGGTCAAGTCTCACACGAAATCTCAAGAGTTATATTTGATGTTAATGAAATTCTGTTTCTTGGATGTCTATGAAGTTGTTATAAGGAAATGAAGGAGTGTGGGTTGAGAGCATGACTTTTTATCTCAGGTGCTCATTGAAGAGCAATACTTTGGCTTGAGTCACAGTTTGCCCAGAGTGTAAAATCTCAGTTTATGGTGCAGCTGTCCTTTTGCAGCACTGATGAAAGGAGATGTAAAACACAAGAGAGAGAATCAGATTTAGCACTGGGGAAGTGATTAACTGCTAAAAGTCACAGTTGCTATTTGGACATGTGCTTACTTGTTATCGTAGCTTATTGTAACTAGTAATACAATTACTTTTACATTTGGGGTCAATACATGAATATTGTGATGTAAATCATGACCATGATGATGGCTGATTTCTCATTATTTATTCCCCTCATCAGACATCATTAGTGATGTATCTTCCAGGTTTTTAAACCTTTAGCACACTGTCATACAGAAGGCTTGGAGTCTGCAACCACAATGTATGTCTCAGATCTCTACTTTTTTTTTTCTCTAAAGCTTATGTTTATACTGAAACTATTCATTGCCTAAGATGAATAAAATAGCAGTTTAAGCTGATGCAATGTTGATATTTAGCACTGAATGGAAAAACTCCAACTGAGGTTTTTAAAGTACTGGATCATCTGTGACCTGATTGAAGAGAGGGCTCACAAATATTGCTGTACAGAGACAAATCTATACTAAACCATCTGGCAGTTGTTAAGTTATCTTAACAAGTGAAAATATTGATCCTGTTGTAGGGGAAAGGTCAGCAGTCTAACTACATTACCACCCATTCACCTAGCTGGACTTAAAAAAAAAAGACTTTCATTAAGTGATGTTTAAATTATTAAAATGTGAATATTTAGCACACAAAATGCAATGAAAACTCCACTAATGCTCACTTTTTTTCTTTTTTCTTTTTTTTTGCCTGTCCCGTTTGGCTCTTTTGCCATCAGAATTGTTGTCTAAAGGCAAAGAAAGATGCCCAACGGATTTACTTTACCAAATTGACCATCCCAGCCTTGCCGTAATGGTCCATTTGATTCACCTTTTATTGTTTATTTTATTTTCACTTACTGAATATGGGACAGACTTGACTGGGGGAAAGAAGGGGAGAAAGAAAGAGGGGAAGAGAAAACAGCTGAGAAGAGGGACGGGGAGAAGGGCAACAGACAAAAACCAACAGAACGGGCAGGAAAAAAAATGCATATATCAATCACCTGGATCACCTGCTGAGAAAGAAAAAAGAAAACAAGCAGAAGAGAACAAGAGTAATAGAATAAACAACATCACAATGATATATGGGAATATGACAGTAAATACTAAATATTAAACATTATTGTGCAGCACATAAGATCAACAGAACACAGTGTGCTTTGAGGTAGGAGCCAAAAAGGGTGTAGTTTGTGGGTGTGATCACCCGTGTGTACACGTGTGAGCATGGACACGCTTGTTTTTTTTTTTTGTTTTTTTTTTAAAGGTTCCTTCATGTAATGATCTGCTAGAGGGTGTGGGGGGGCCACAGCCCCGTCCTCCAGGGCATGAAGCAGGTATGGAGGAGATCAAAACTCCAGACATCCAGAGGCCCCCAGAACACAAGAGACCAAGGAAGACCAACAGAGGGGCAGCCGCGTCACTGTCCCAGAAAGAGCTGAGGAGAGCCCCAGATGAGGGCTCACTCAGCAGCCGTGGAGCAGAAGCCAGGGGGAGTTGCAGTGACGCGCCCGTGAGCTCCGCCGGCAGCCAGCCGTGCCTGAGTGACCGAGCCCCAGGCCGAGAGGCTGAGGGCACCCCACCCCCGAAGTGGCCCGAGCGAGCCCCAGGCTCCAGGCACCGACAAGCAGCCACCAAGGAGTGAGCCGGTGTGTACCTGGACGCCCATCCCCGGACACAAAGAACCACCAACGCACCGATGTCTGAGGGAGTCCGCCACTGGCAGGGGAAGTGGTGGTAGGGGGAGATAGGCCTCCAAACCTTGGAGGGCCTGAGATGTCCCCAGAGAGGTGGCGCCTGACACCCAACCTGACATATAGACACAGACATACAGGCACACACATATACAAACATCCATTCCCACCCTCATGCTCTCATATGCACTTACTCCACACTCAACCAACGTGGAGACAGACATAAAGAGACGCTGTACACACGATCACACTCCCCAAGCGTACTCTACAAACCGGGTCTAGGTACCCTTGCCCCTGGAGGGGGGAACTGCACCCAGACCCAGGTGGTGTTACCCTTTTCCCTGTGGTGGGGGGAGGCAGACCGCCCCGACTCCGCAGCAGCAGGGAGGCCCCACACTCCAGACCGCAGTCGGACGGCCAACTCCTCCTCCTAGCCCCCCCGCTCCAGCAGGTCTCAGAGAACGGGGATGAGAGAAGACTCCAAACCTCCCTCCACCCGCTCATTGTAGTGTTGATGCATGTGTGTTCTAAGGTGCATTTAAAACCCAGGAGGGCATGGAGCTACCTGCCAGAGAGCAGCAGGTAAGCGCATGGTCCCTCCTGCTAGCCCTCAATGTCTACGTGTATTTAAAATTGAGAGGTGGGCAACGACGCCAGGGGTGGGGTGTACACCCTGATGGTACTTTGGATTCCGTGTATCGTGCCCACCCCCAAGATCCTATATGTATGTGTAATGAGAGTGTGAGTAATGTGAATGTCTAAGTTGTGGGATAAAATTGAGGCAGAGGCAGCCAGAATGTTGTGATGTAAATCATGACCATGATGATGGCTGATTTCTCATTATTTATTCCCCTCATCAGACATCATTAGTGATGTATCTTCCAGGTTTTTAAACCTTTAGCACACTGTCATACAGAAGGCTTGGAGTCTGCAACCACAATGTATGTCTCAGATCTCTACTTTTTTTTTTTTCTCTAAAGCTTATGTTTATACTGAAACTATTCATTGCCTAAGATGAATAAAATAGCAGTTTAAGCTGATGCAATGTTGATATTTAGCACTGAATGGAAAAACTCCAACTGAGGTTTTTAAAGTACTGGATCATCTGTGACCTGATTGAAGAGAGGGCTCACAAATATTGCTGTACAGAGACAAATCTATACTAAACCATCTGGCAGTTGTTAAGTTATCTTAACAAGTGAAAATATTGATCCTGTTGTAGGGGAAAGGTCAGCAGTCTAACTACATTACCACCCATTCACCTAGCTGGACTTAAAAAAAAAGACTTTCATTAAGTGATGTTTAAATTATTAAAATGTGAATATTTAGCACACAAAATGCAATGAAAACTCCACTAATGCTCACTTTAACTTTGAATAACAACCTAACCCTGCAAGAACTTTCTAACAAGCTTCATTTCTCTATTTGGTGCTTGGTTTGATCTTTTGCCAGATCCTGCGTGTCAGATGCTTTGGATGGGATTCAACAGCCTTTTTGATCTGTGGAGGGTAATGGCTGTATATAAACTAGAAAATTCAGGAGGAGCATAGAATTCTTCCTCTCATCACAATTTCAGTGTTTTCTTTTAACTTTCTCTTTATCATTTTTCAGTTTTTCCCCCTTTCACTAATTCTGTCTATATACACATTTCCGACATCCTAGTAGACTAGATAACACTCAATAAAAAATGCAGCCAACAGGAGAAACTCTGGCCGTGAAGTGATATACTGCATATCAGCCTATACAGACCTCTCCGATTACGCTTTTTAATCACATATCAACACCAGCAAGGCATTAGGTGGTGGATCTTATTGCAATGACGAAGCATTACATTAGGATGTCAATTGCACAAGATATTTCATCGTTAAATTTTCCCCCTGGCTGTCCAAAAGCCCTTTCTGTTGCCGAGTTTATCGTAACAGCTTGAGAGTAGATCACGCACCAGATGTTTGTAATCTCACAACGAGAAGCTTGTGACTGGGGTTGCAATCAGATAAAGGGACATAGGAAGGGATTATAAATGGTGACAGTGGGAAAAGGCTATAGCATCTACTATAATCACTGATAGATGGCAAATTATCTTTTTTCGCTCCTGTTAAAGGCTGTTTAGTATATTCGCCAACTTAATAATTATTAATACATATATTGCAACACAGTCTGAACTTTCTCCAGCAAGTTTTCTTGTAATTGCTGTAAATGTTCTTCAGGAATAGGTCTCCAAGCTTGTTGAAGGACATTCGAAAGCTTTCCTTTTGATGTTGGCTCCCTTTTGTTCTGTTCTCTGTTAAGATTATACTAGACTCTCAATAATGCCATAGTCCAGGCTCTGGGGAGGTCAGTCCACGGCTGATAGTGTTTTATGTCTGTTTTTTCTATCCAGGTCTGCTTTTATGGTATTGGCTTTTAGCCACTTTTAGTTCAGTAATCTGGCATACCTAAGCCTTCTCTCTCTGTTTCCTTCCTTAAGGCTTCTTGACAACCACTTTTCCACTGAACCATTTCTGATGACTTGCTTCAGTAGATGGATAGCTGAAGTTAGTTAAGAGGAATTTAAAGGCCTGGAGACCTATTTCTCTAGACCCATTTAAGAAAATTGCATGAAAATCTTGCTTATTGGAGGCAAATATAGAAAAGTTTTTGCACAGTACTGTAAGCCTGTTACTTTTTAGCACAACATTCACGATAATATTGACATAACTGTGAATAAACTGGGGGAATTTAGACCTCATACAGAAGGCACAAGCTCATTTCTTTTAGCTCGTTTGTAAGGCCCCATTGAGAGTGTATGGTTGTGTGGGCAGGTTAATGATATCAGCTTGAGAGTAGTTTTTAATCACGAACAGACTAATGAGATAGGTTGTGCTGGAGTTACTCCAGCAATAAACAGCATCACACATCACTTCTTCCCCTTTCTCCTCTTTCGTTTCTCAGTTTTTCTTTCTGCTTTCTTTACTGTCTAAATCCAAGAATGAAGAGACTTTGGCGAACTCCAGCGACAAATGAGTACACAATTGTGTGGATTAAAAGGAATCAGTCATATTTACACGAGTTAACAGCAGGACAGAGTCACCCTGTGGTGAGGCACCAGCAGGTTACTGGCAGTTGGAGAAGCAGAACTGAGAGTCAACCCCCTTGAGAAATAGAATAAAACACTGAACACATTTATGACTGACAGAAAGAGGGCTTCATTTACGTATCCTGGAAATTGAATATATGAATTAAAACTAGCTGAAGAAAACAAAGATGAAGTCAAATGGCTTTTAAAGAACACATATTTTAAATAATAGAATTATTTATAGTAAAACAAAATAAGAAGAAAAAATCTTTTTCTTTTTTTTTTTATTATTTAATGTTTTGTGACTCTGAACCCCTGCGAGGCTGAAGGTAACGTTTTAACTACTTAGTACTCAAACATGTTTCACTCCATTAGTGAGCAAAAACTGGACCCATGGAAGTATAAAGAATTGGACATAAGTCCCTCTAAACCCCTGAGGGAAGTAAGTCGGTTTGCCATGCTCTCCCAGTTAAGAGCATGCTCCACCTGTGAAGATGGCCTAGTAGCAGACGGTACATTAATGCAACATGTTATTCTATGCTGACTGAGTCCTGTGGTTATATTTCTGTAACCCTTGGATTTTGATGCGGGCTGGTGTCAATGAAAAGTCTGACAGTTTTTAATCCTGTAGTATGTTTTGAAAACATAATCCATAAGATCTAAAGCTAATTTAGTACAAAAAACTTTTCAGTGCTGGACAGAGACAGTGCTCAATTTATATCTAATTTCTGAATTTTTTAATATTTGTTTTTCAAAACATGCTGACTATTCAAGTGAAGACTTCTAGGAACCATGGAAATACTTCCTGTATGTCTTGGAGAGCATTCTTAACTTTCTAACATATTAGGGGCTTTTTCTTTGCTAACAGAAACTATTTTTTTACAGAATTTTTGCCTTTGACCCTGTTTGGGAAAAAAAAAAAAAAGAGATTTTATTTTATTGTATTTTGAGGCATAGAGAGAATGAGAGCAAGATGAGGGTGGGGTGTGGGACAAGGGATCATGTGCATATGGGTGGTTTATTCGTTTTAATCATATTAAGTTGGATCATTAGATGGACCCATTTACAAAGTGTTTTCATGAGGTGTGCGGTACACAAATCCTATTGGAAATCAGCCTAATCTATTGCAAAAGCTCTGTAGCTTCCAGTTGTAGCTTTGGTGAGGACTCTGCATCCCTAGCTTCAAGCCTGGGTATGAACATGCATGAAGCATTAATTTGGCAGAGTTAGGGCTAAAAACAAATTGCCACTCTACCTTCCCAAATCCTGGTGTGATTGAGAAATAATGAGCAGCTCAGCCTACATAAATGGTTCACTAGATTATCCCCTTCAGAAACACACAGCTCACCTCTATCCTGGCCATGAAGTCAAATGGTTTTATAATGTACAGACTTATCATGGATATAACAAGATAAAGCCTGTGTGTGAGTCAGCTAGGACAACTCTCAGCAGGCAAAGGTTCTCAGTATTAATGTCAGTCTATTCATATTTCTTACATTCTATGATAAATCTTGTAAATTTGGCGAATGTTTTCCAGCCTTGTGCCTAACACATAGCGCGTCTTGCATCTTTTTTAGTATAGGATTAGTACTGTGATAACCCTCTAGACTTTGACCTTCCCTGGATGTTGAAAGCTTCATTTTCGGTCCACCCCCTTGAAGATTATCCCTTAGCAGCATTTCACGTTATGATAGCACTAATGGTAAAAATAGAACGATGATCCTCATCGTTCAAAAGAGGATCAGGATGGAGGTCCTGCTGATATGACCTTTAGAGTGGGCTCTGGAGACTAAAGCCAATACAGTCACAATTCTAAAGTTGGCTCAGGAGAACACTGAAAGGGGTGAAGGGCAGTTGAATTACAAGATCCAATTTACAGCAAGAAGAATGTATTGAATTCTATATTTACTCCACTCACAGGGTTCCATAAACTAAACTAAGACTGCATGAGTTTGTCACACTGCTACACATTTCTAAGCAGCTTACACCACATGCTAGCAATACTCTTGTGTAAATTGCTTTTAAATAAATGACTTACAGCTAATATGAATAAAGATGGTATGTATGATTATATGTCTAGATTTCATCTACTTCATGCAAGTACAGTGGGGCAAAAAAGTATTTAGTCAGCCACCGATTGTGCAAGTTCCCCCACCTAAAATGATGACAGAGGTCAGTAATTTGCACCAGAGGTACACTTCAACTGTGAGAGACAGAATGTGAAAAAAAAAAAATCCATGAATCCACATGGTAGGATTTGTAAAGAATTTATTCGTAAATCAGGGTGGAAAATAAGTATTTGGTCAATAACAAAAATACAACTCAATACTTTGTAACATAACCTTTGTTGGCAATAACAGAGGTCAAACGTCTACTATAGGTCTTTACCAGGTTTGCACACACAGTAGCTGGTATTTTGGCCCATTCCTCCATGCAGATCTTCCCGAGAGCAGTGATGTTTTGGGGCTGTCGCCGAGCAACACGGACTTTCAACTCCCGCCACAGATTTCCTATGGGGTTGAGGTCTGGAGACTGGCTAGGCCACTCCAGGACTTTCAAATGCTTCTTACGGAGCCACTCCTTTGTTGCCCGGGCGGTGTGTTTTGGATCATTGTCATGTTGGAAGACCCAGCCTCGTTTCATCTTCAAAGTTCTCACTGATGGAAGGAGGTTTTGGCTCAAAATCTCACGATACATGGCCCCATTCATTCTGTCCTTAACACGGATCAGTCGTCCTGTCCCCTTGGCAGAAAAACAGCCCCATAGCATGATGTTTCCACCCCCATGCTTCACAGTAGGTATGGTGTTCTTGGGATGCAACTCAGTATTCTTCTTCCTCCAAACACGACGAGTTGAGTTTATACCAAAAAGTTCTACTTTGGTTTCATCTGACCACATGACATTCTCCCAATCCTCTGCTGTATCATCCATGTGCTCTCTGGCAAACTTCAGACGGGCCTGGACATGCACTGGCTTCAGCAGCGGAACACGTCTGGCACTGCGGGATTTGATTCCCTGCCGTTGTAGTGTGTTACTGATGGTGACCTTTGTTACTTTGGTCCCAGCTCTCTGCAGGTCATTCACCAGGTCCCCCCGTGTGGTTCTGGGATCTTTGCTCACCGTTCTCATGATCATTTTGACCCCACGGGATGAGATCTTGCGTGGAGCCCCAGATCGAGGGAGATTATCAGTGGTCTTGTATGTCTTCCATTTTCTGATGATTGCTCCCACAGTTGATTTTTTTCACACCAAGCTGCTTGCCTATTGTAGATTCACTCTTCCCAGTCTGGTGCAGGTCTACAATACTTTTCCTGGTGTCCTTCGAAAGCTCTTTGGTCTTGGCCATGGCGGAGTTTGGAGTCTGACTGTTTGAGGCTGTGGACAGGTGTCTTTTATACAGATGATGAGTTCAAACAGGTGCCATTCATACAGGTAACGAGTGGGGGACGGAAAAGCTTCTTACAGAAGACGTTACAGGTCTGTGAGAGCCAGAGATTTTCCTTGTTTGAGGTGACCAAATACTTATTTTCCACCCTGATTTACGAATAAATTCTTTACAAATCCTACCATGTGGATTCATGGATTTTTTTTTTTCACATTCTGTCTCTCACAGTTGAAGTGTACCTCTGGTGCAAATTACTGACCTCTGTCATCATTTTAGGTGGGGGAACTTGCACAATCGGTGGCTGACTAAATACTTTTTTGCCCCACTGTATAAGTTTTTTCTTTAGAATTTAAGTAGTCCTGCTTTTCTGTGAGTTTATCCTCTGACAAACATCACACGTGCAGAGACACATATCATTAGATGCAACAGTAAAGCTACACTGGTCAATACCTAGTGGTTCTGTGCCAAGATGCCAGAACTATGCCATTTAAAACTTCTAAGAACACTGCACGCTTGTAAACACAATACTGTATGACAGATGTTTAAAAACTTGCCTTTGAAAATGTTCAAAATGTTCACTAAGCTGATTAGTAAATGGTGTTAAATGGAAATATAGTAAATGTAGTATGTTATATAAATATTTATAGAAGTGTGTATGTGTGTAATCACATTACATTTTTCAGTAATGCAGTAATGTAACATGTTAGCACTTAATAAATTCAGTAATTACATCACAGTTCCAATTATGCCATTTCTTATGTGACAAAGGTTCTTCAGTTATCTGTGCGCTACACTGAAAGAAAAAACAATTTGATAAATATGTTGGGTTTTGTTTTTGTTTTTTTTCCCTGTGCACTTGCGCTACAATCAACCTTTTTCAGCTCCGCTGTGGGGGGAGAGAAATGATAGACCAGTCTACAGTTATACAATTTGTCAGGAGTGGAGATATGGCCAATATTTTTACTGCACAAAAGGACAAGCGCGCGATGGTAAAGTGGAAACTGTATCCAGGACAGAAACAACTGCATTACACTGCTAAGAGAAAACTGACTCTTTGCAAGTGTCTGCACAGACTGCTTTTAGAACTTTTCTTTGTGTCGTCGGCTTTGTGTTCATATCTAAATACTTCGTATGTATGTAGCCTGTAGGTTTATATTGTTAAGTGGTAATTATGTGGCAATGCATTTCAGGTCATTTTAAACAATAATGAAGAAGTAATGTCAAAAGTAATGTTTTAAGCAAAGTAATGAGTAATGTCTAATAAAATACTTTTCCTGAGTAACAATTCCAATTTACTTCCATTTATATATAAACTTCCATTTATATGTAAGTTTATATATTACTCTTTGGAAATGTACTCATCTTACATTTTCAATTAAATGGTAAATGGTAATGAAGTCATGTGACTTTTTGATGCATTTTCATACAAGTTTACAAATATGACCCATGTTTAGTATATTTTTTCCAACATGAATAATAGCAGGTGACTGCTGGAAGAGAAAGGTGAGAATGAGGCTGGGAGAGTGACATAAATAAACAGTAATAGAGGGGAAATTAGAGTGAGATTTGACAGAAAGTGAGTGTGATAGAGTCAGGGCAGTTAGTATGCAGAACACAAACACTTTTAGACCCTCTGTCGAAGTCTGGAACTCCTCTGCAGTGAGCAGTCTAAACTTTCTCATATAAGCCTTCGCCTCGGGCCATGAGCTCAGATATTTCAGTCACATTCACTGAAGCTAAGGAAAAAAAAATGTCTTATTACTTATGATCAAAGGTTGGTGTTTTCTGGAGGAGACATAGAGCGTCTGCTAGAATTTGCATTAGAAGTTGAAGGCGGGTTATTTTCAGTGAATAAAGAGACATCCAGAAAAAGGCGGGGATTGGTTGTTTCCACTGCTTTTAAGCTCACTTCCTTTGAAGAAAGTTTACATGGATAAACATTGCTTCATGAAATCTAAATATGATCAATGGGAATGAAGAGATAAATCTCTATTTCCCTGTTAAGATACATAGTTAGTCGACCTTAACTCTTTAAAATCGTCACAGCAAATTTGTTGAGCAGAGCCAACCCACAGCAAAGGCATAGGCAGTTAGGGTGAAAGCTGTCAGGAAGATTAATCATGGTTACAGTGACAACATTATCAACAAAAATTGACTACTTATAGTAACACACAAATGGCAATTTCAGAATTTCCAACAATACTCAGCAGTGTCTGCTAGCATGACTTTAGCCATATAATCAGTGTATGAAAGCACTGGCTAAACAAATCTCACACCAAATAAGAGGAAGCCTCACAGTCCTTCGTTCATGAAAAATATTGGGTAATATGGGTCAAGCGAGCTTTCTTTGCACACAGGACTGAGGCATAGTGTGGGCAGACCAAGAGGGGTCTGACGCTAATGAGCAGAGCAGTACACAGCCCAAAAGCTTAAGCCTGTGAGCCTGGGGTATGGCATATACAACCTAGGAGTTACAGACAAATTTCCACACATACTAAAATATAATTTTCAGATTTGTCACAAGAGAAGTGTAGCAAATGTTACATTTAACTCAAGACTTGGAGCTCTTGGAGCAAAATGCTTAGACTGTGCAGATATTGCAGATCCATGTTTTTGTGTACATTTACAAATTTGTCTAAATATTTACAAATTTCAGTGCATACAAATCTGAGTACACCCTAGACTGATGGAGGCTGAGTTACACACATTTGCAAAAATATGCTATTTAAATGCATCCAAAATTACTGTTTTCACAAAAAAAAACCTGGGATGGTTGATGTTGTTTACATTTCTTCTTTTTCTTGGACTTTAAGATGGGAGAATATTAGTTTTTTCCTATCATACGTAACCATCACTGTTAAGTTCACTATGAATACATAAAAAACTCTATGTATTAATTACCATAACCATATTATTATGTTATCATAAAGTACTCATTTCTGTGAAACACATACTGCTGGGTTAATAACATTTTGGTCAGTGACATAGTTTTTGTAGTTTCTGGACTGTATAGTGGATTTTCATTCAAATAATCAACATGTGATGGAAGTAGTCTTTCAGCTGTATGTCAAGACTTTTGATGAATGTAATTGTTGAGTAACTATAGACATTTTTATACATTTTCATTTTTTTTAATCCTGTTATTCCAACCATACCACAGATGGTGTAATAATTTCGATAGTTACTTCTGATTCATGCATACTCAACAGCCTCTTCCCACTTCAACTGATCACATGTCTCCAGCTTTTCCACAGCCATCAGAGGGCTCATTTTAATTAGGACAACTAATGAGAAATTCACACTACCCTCTATCTGCCCTTCTTTTGGAGATAATAAAAAAACAACATTTAAGATGAGGTTTAATAATTTATTGAATTATATAATTAATTATGGATTATCTTTTAAATATAATTCTCTATTAATATTATTTTATAATGTTTTATTTATGGATTTAATATTTGCAATGTTGGAGCTTTAGCAGCAAGGCACTCATTTTTTTCTAGATTTTCTTTCTTTCTTTCTTTAAATATTATAGTACAATGTATCCAGCTAGCAATGTCTTTTTCTGTTGAACTTAATGTTACTTAATGTTAAGTGGCAGATTGGATAACAGTGAGTATTAATTTCTTTTACCAAAAATACTCTACTAATCATTGATTTAAAAAGGAGAATATATTATTCTATTAATATTATTGCTATTAGCATTAGAAATTTTTATACTATGCATTTTATATATAATGTAGCAAATATCTTTTTGAAAGCATTATTTACATGGATGTCAGCTGCAGATTGAAGAATCGAGACTAAATTCAACATTTTGCTTTGCTGATTATTTTTCCCTTAACATAATTTTTTGCATAGCCTGCAGTTATTTTGATTCCCAGCCAAGATGCTAATACATGTTGCATCCGGACCCTCGCTGCAGATGGAGTGCCCATAATTAGCTTCATTTCCCTTCATCAGTGCAAAAGGAGGGTGGAACTGTTACTCAGACCTAGAAATATAGTCAGTCTCAGGGGTGGATTTCAGCATCTGATGAAAAAGTTCTTGACGTCCAGCAGAAGCCTGCAGGCCTGGGTCATCATGATTCTAGACACTGTTAAATGGAGTTAAAGCCTCAACGTTGCACAGTTGCAGATTTCACAGCCTCTACTGGGAACTTTAGGGGCTTGTAAAGAGTCCAAAGCTGATGGGATTTTAGTCCCCTTGGCGAGCAGCTGAAATAAAATTGGAATGATCCCGTCTTGAGTGGCTATATACAGCTGCAGTCCAATAGTTCAAATTTTGAACTTTGTTGTAGCAAGATTTTAAAAACAAACAAATCACAAAGGGAAATCCAGAGAGAACAGAATGAAAAACAGAAAAATTCTAAAGGGAATGTAAATGTAAAGGGATAAGAGTGTGTGCTTTTAAGGGTGGATCATATCTTGTCAAGTGTTCCAAATTTTTGTGCTCCGAGAAACTCCAGCTTCCTCTCAGCATGAGTCTCTTTTTCAAATCTCCAATTAACCGGCGTGGTGCTTGCTAGAATGAAAATGCTTCTGATGATCAAGCTAATTTATGACTGTTCTCTTGATGTGAAGCATATTTTTACTCGAGTAATGCCTTTTAAGTAAAAGGGGACTCATATCAAAGTAATAATTCCTTCTGGGGCACTAGATATGTTTTGTTTGAAAAAGCAGAATTTGTGATTTAAAGAAAATCCGTCTAGTACGTATGTGGTATGTGCTAGCATGAGCAGTGCTCTGTAATCAAAGCAGAATCATAGCTAATGACACAACACATTAGTGAAAACACATTTTCAAAGTAGAATTTAGGTTACATTCCTTTCCTTGAAAACAGAAAGCCAAAATCTCTGTAAAAACAGTGAGGTCAATAAGTATTTGATCACCCTGTGATTTTGCAAGTTCAAATATCCAGTTTTATTGTGGGATTGCAAATGTTTACAAAAGTATATCTAATTGCAAATTTGTATTTATTAAATATGCATGGAGAGCGTGGCAGATGAATCTGGAATGCATGTTTGCTTTTTTAAATATCTGAAAACTAAGCTGCATAAAAGCAAATACTATTAAAAATGGCCTTGTAGCTGCCTTATGACCTCTTGTATTTTTCAAATGTCCAAAATCCTTTTGAAATATTAAAAACATTTACTGTTAATCAACAATAAAGATACAAAAAATCATCTACCAATGTAAAAGTTTATCTGTAAAAAAACAACAACTTTGCCTCTAGATGTTAGAGTTCTAGTTATAGAAGGGCCCTTTGAGCAATTTAAATGGCTGTCATCAGCTATCAGCCCCTACGTATCACTGGCATGTAAAAGTTCACTTTCAACATTGGTCTGAGATTGGTAGGTGGAATTGGTCACAAAGAGATGTATGGTATGTATGTCCAATCTAGCCTTTCTTTAACAACATAAGTAAACTGCTTTTATACTTAACCAACTTTTGTGTTTAATAACAATAGTATTTGTTTTGTTAAAAAATGTGTTTAAAAAACAAGTTTTGTTGTGTAAGCTATAATCCAGATTAGTGGCCTGTTAAATGGTTAAAGTCTAGGTTTGCTTTGTAATTGAGAAATAAAGTAATATAGATTGTCCTTCTAAAAAATAAGTTAAATTCCACAGTTGAAACATAAGAAACATTATGTTACATATAAACCCTGCCATATGTTATATCTGGTCATTTTGCTTATTAGAAACTTTATATATTGGAAGATTTTTAACAAGCATGTAATGATTATATTTAAATTAGGTGGTCTTTTTTTAAACACTTATCTCTTTAGGCCTAAACTGACATTGCCAATACCACACATTCAGACACAGTAGTAGATGGTGTTTCTAATACTATATGTGTTAGTCTAATTTGGTTGTAGGGGGTCTACATTGACCTTCTGTGTTGTAAGTTACAATGATTGCACAGCTATTAAGGATCAAATCAGCTTCTAAAAAATTTTCTGTTATTTCTCCATCTGCTGGCTTCTTACTGTCTTTGAGGCTCGGGACCAGCACTCCTGCTGTTGGACAGAAAGACATCAACTCAGTGGTAAGTATTTTGGTTTTCCAATATATTAGCAACTGTCAGTGACATTTATATTAATCAGGCTGAACTTTAATCATACTTTAGATCAGCCTGTTTTACTTATTGTTTTATTTGTGCTTTGGTTTGGGGAAGTTGTTTCTTTACTGATCTTTTCCTGTCTTCTGTTATTAGACTTGAGATATGACTGCACTATGCTGTTGCTGTTGACTCCAGTTAATTCTACAAGACATGCTGTGTAAGTAAACAAACAACAACAGTTTGGTCTGCATTTCTTGAAAGATCACATCCCCCAAACTTAGTTTAGAGGGTCTACACTGTATATAGTGAAGTCTGCAAGTTTTCTAACAGCAAAATTTGTTTTGTGACCAAATCATTTTGCACATCATTAGAATGGAAGTTATTGGCCATGTTTGCATAGCCCTTTTTAAAATGATGCTTTCATGACATTATTGTGTGTCGGGTGGTGGTCAGGGCTATCCACACTGACATTGAATGTCACCTCTCCGGTGGGGAGGGAGCCTGAGATTGTCTAAATTGAGGTCTGTTCTATAAATGCAGAAAAAATGTTTTAAGAAAGCAATTCAGCAGTTCATGTTCCAAAAAATATGATTGTTTGCTTGCAGGACAACAGGAGAGATGAGTCCTCCGTCACAGATGGTGTGGTCAGTGAAGATGGTCGCCTGCAGGTTCAAGCTCATTGCATCTCCAACCCACATCCACTGCCACTGTACTTAAGGGAAGTTAAAGACTTTCTTCTGCACCTACATTTGGGTCACCTCGATCCATGATATTCATTCAGGCAGTAATGCCTGGACTGGAAACAAGCCATCCTTAAAATATTACAACATTCCAACTCCTGTGTTGGGATGAAAAACAAATGTGTTGTTTAAATTAGAGACTGCACATGTGACAGAACTACAAATATGTTATTTTGAATATATAAGTAATGTAAGTACAAAACAAACTTGTGGTAGGCCTAAACTTATTTTCAGAATAATTACATCTGAGACTTTGTTTCATTGTAAGATTATAACAGTGAAGGCAATATAATTGTTTGTTGTTCATGAGAATAGTGTCCAGTATGTTGGCTGTTATACTTTGTTGTGTTTGAAAATAAAAGTTGGGCTGATTTTAACATCATTACAGAAAGTGTTAGTATGTTATTTTTAATCATATTCAGGTTACCACAAATTGATTTTTTATTTAGTTGAACTTGAAATGTTTGTCAGTAGGTAAACAATTAGTATTGTACAATCAGAAATATCAAGTTATTCTTAATACTGCAGACTTGCAATGTATAAGTTGTCCTAACAGTCATCTTAAGTAACCTTTACTTAGTTTTTTTTGAGGCAACGAGTTTGCATAGTTTTTTTGAGTTCTGTGAACTAATTAGATTTTACAGTGTAGCTCAATGCCAAATTTTCTTGTTTATTTGTTTTGTTTGTTTGTGATTATTGTCTGGCTAGATATACACATATGATTTGATCAAGTCACGTACAATTACTGGGACCCTTTCAGCCTACAGCTGCTTGTGTATTAGCATAGGGAAGCCAGCTTGTTTTGGAAAGACTTTGATGATTTCCCTGTTGATTCCTATTTAAGATCAATATCCTCTCACCTCCCCCCTTCAGTTCTTTTAGATTTTAGGGTTAACCAATGACAGCCAAAAGCTGCAGGAGTCCCAGCCTTCTACTTTTTCTACTTTGCAAAAAAGAGATGTAGGGCTGATGATAAGATCTTGACTTAATTTAGTGATAAATATAACTCCACATTATCCTGGCCTTGTGCATAAGCTGCCATGGGCCTACCACAGGCAACTAGCCCCAGCAGAGCTGTATGACATGGAGACATTTTAAAGCTTAAATTATTCTGTATGCAGATATTTCATACTGTATTTTCTATGTGAAGAAAGCAAAGCAGTTCTTAATAAGATGCCTTGAGGGTCTCTTCTGTTCTCAAAGTCAAGGTTGTGATGTGAGGAGTCACTTTTTAAATATTCTTGCAGCATTTTCATACATTGCTTAATAATTCAATCAAAATGATGAGGGATGTGGCAGTGTAATATACAAAACTAGGTCTAATCATATTCTGAATTTTGTAAGCTGCCTGAAGCGAATCATTCAACATCATCATACTACATGTGCTGCAATCATTAAAGACTTGTAGATATACTGCATGCATGTATGTATGTTCGATTATCCACTGATTTGTGTGATTTTTCAGAAAATCGTAGTTACATGGACACACTGCGGAACAACAGCGTAAAAATTAATTTCCATTGTAACTAATTTTTGAAAAAAATATTTCTTCATCATTATGAGAGCAAAGTCAAAATAAACGGGCCCATTACCTGAAAGAAATAAAGGGGAAAAAGTCTGAAAACTATGTCACTCACGGGATAATTTTGCTGTTGCTCTAGCAGGTTCTCTTTGGACTGTGTGGAGCATCACAATGCTGAAACTTTGAAGAAGCTGAGCAAAAAACAACCACAACCTGGTTGAATAAAATTTTCAGCTGACTCTTTTTTTTTTTTTTTTGATAAGAATTGTACCCCCTCCCAACATCTATAATAAATAGAGAAAATCTTTTTTTTTTTTTTTTTTTTCAAATGATAGCGTAAAACCTAAACTTCAGATCTAGAAAAATTGGATAGAAAGTAATTGTCCTCTATGTTTAAAAGCACCACACAATAACAACATCTAAGAAATAAGAACTTTTATTCATAATATATTCATACTTGTACACAAGTAAAATAAAATGCATATCTATGGTTCCATTGCAATCTCCATGAACAAACTGATAGCATTGTTGTTGTTTTTTTGGTAAATGCTATCCATTATCCTTTCTGTCATGAAAATATAACTAAAATCAGGGGAGGCAAAACATTTTTTTTTTTTATAAACATAAAAAACCAAAACATTACCCAACAAATGCATGACTTTGAATAAATAATGGGGAGAGATTGTTTATCTTCATGAAACAGACCAAACATTCTTTGTGTGCTTTCTGTCTCTGATTTCCTGTACGAGTGTTCTTCTTCTTATGTTTTTTCGTCTTTTTTTTTTCGTCTTCCAGTGGTCTGTCTAAGCAGTAAAAGCTTTTGAGAGGGAAAGGGAGGAGTCTCCAAAGTGTAGCTTAGACACAGTACAGTTGAGTACATAGAGAACAAACAATTTTGGGCACCAATTCATTATTTACATTAGATCTGTAGTGTTCTGTAAAGGCATCCATTTTGTTAAATGTACTCTAACGTCTTCATTATTGTTTTTCCTCAGCAATGTTGGGTCAAAGTGACTCCTCTCTTTTTAGTCACTGCCAGCCTTAGATGCCACTGCATCTTCTGTATCATTGTCATGAGCATCAACATTCTTGAGTCCAGTGTTCTGAGGGAAAGCGGGAGTCCTAAGACATGGCTAGAGATATCCAGGTCATGGGAATGAAGAGAAAGTGCAGCACTTGCAAATTAGAACCCCGACCTTTGATGCAGTGGGTGTCTGATTTTGGCTTTTTGGAACACTTCTTTTTCTTTTTGTTTGATGCTGTGGATGATTCCAGGTTGTCTATAAGGTCAGGGTTTAAGTTTTCCAAAGACCTTTCCAGGGTGTTCGACAAGGTTCCTAGTGGTCCATCATTCTGCTTGTTTTGGGTCTCATTTTTTGTTCTTTCCGGATCCTTATATTTAGTTTTGGACATGTTCTCCTTTTCCTTAAGGGGGTTGTTAGTGATTTGGCGACTCTTTCCAGACAGGATAGAGGACTTGTCATTATCTCCAAGGCAACACCTGGGGATGGTGTCCCCCACAGGGCTTTCAGTGGAAAGGAATTTTCCAGACTGTGGCTTGGAGCTAAAGAGATTGGTCTGGATTTGAGGTGTTTCCACACATCCCTCCAAATCTTGGCTTTTCAGTCGTTTAAGGTCCTTTCCCGCCAGGAACTCGGGGACATTGCACTCCAACTCAGAGCTGGAACCTTTGAAACGTTTGAACCAGTCCCACAAGCTTCTGGCCCGACAATCACAAATCCACTGATTCCCATTTAAACGCAAATACTGGAGAGAAACCAGTGGGTCCATGGTCTCTCCTGTCAAGACGGTAAGATTGTTGAAGAACAAGAACAAGGATTTCAGCTTACCGAGGTCACTAAAAGCCCTGGGTTGGACATAAATAACCCGGTTTTGGTGTAGCAGCAGCCGGTCCAGATTGATTAACCCTCGAAACATGTTGTCTGTTACTATCTTGATCTTGTTATTGTGCAGGTGGAGATAGGTGAGGTTACCAAGATCCAGAAAAGTGTCATCATGCAGGGTTAGAATGTTATTGTCCTGCAGATAAAGGTACTGTAGAGAGAACATTCCTCGGAAAACCCCAACAGGGAGCTCTGACAGGCCACACCTGTGCAGGTGAAGGGTATGCAGCTTAGTTAAGCCCCGGAAGGCTGTTGGACTGATGGTGCGGAGGTTGCTGTTGTCTCCAATGTCCAGTTCCTCCAGTTTTTCTAAGCCATAAAAGGCTCCAGCCTCAATGTAGCTGATGTTGTTGGAGTACAGCCAGAGAACAGTAAGATTATGGCAAGAACTGAAACTGGTGGACCGTACCACCGTCAGCTTGTTGCTCTGGAGAAATATTCGTTGGCTCCGTGCTGGGATCTCAGTAGGGATGGAAAACAGTCCTTGTTGTTGGCAAGCCACAGTGGGCCTGGGTTCTCTGTAGCACACACACTTGGCAGGGCAGCTGTCAGTCTGAGGCACAAGGTTCAGCCACATCACCAGAAAAAGGAGTCGCCCCCCTAAGGAGACAGAAAATCATCAGTAGATTAGTAATTAACGTAGGCAGAAAGATTTACTAAAATAGGTAAAAACAAATGTCTCCAGGTCAGATTGTAACATACAAAAACCCTTGAATCAATAAGTACATTTCAATCACACAGCAAATGTAGAAACAAGCCTGATGCAGAGCAATGAAAATTGTGGCTGAAACAGTTGCGAAGTTTCTACTTGATATTGTTGTGTTTTGTGACAGGATGTTACTGTATAAGCAAAATAAGACTCCACCAGTTAATGTGACAGTGCACACCAGCAAATTACAAAACAGACAAATTCCAAAATATTTAATTGCATGAAGTACAATATTCAGCACATTACTACAGAATACCTAATCCTCTTCGTAACAGAGATTCAGCATGAAATTCAACAGTCATGTTATTTGGATCTGGGGACACATTGCTTCCCTGATGACTCTGATGACTTAAAGACCTAAGCAGCTGAAGAAGTCTCATTTAAAACTGAGTGGGTGTGTTTTGTGTGGAATTAGCTTGCTCTAATAGGGGGGGACACAACTAAAGATGTTTTGATCGTCTAGAAACTGACATTTAACGTGAAGATTGCAAAGAAGCTTTCATGCCAGGGATTGATGCCAAGGGCCATTGTGGAAATGGGCTACAGGAATGTACAAGACATATTATATGACACACCGCGAGGTTTGTAAAAATCCATGTTTAAAGTAATGCATATTCATGACGCCACTGTTAGCATGAACTTGTTAAACACGACAATGACTGAAGTGGGCTCAATCATGTAAACAATGACTTTTGACATTATTCTGTTGCAGGAACAGCTGAGGTAAAAATAAAGTATCTATTGGGGCTGATATATCTTTCACGTAGCGATAAAGGTGTCAAAGTGTCACAAGCATGTCTAGTATCATCATGTAATGGCAGGTACTCCTTTAAATCTCTGAATCCTCTTCAGCTCCTGTTCTTACTGAGGATTTCCAATCTCTGCTCTCATGCACATGTGAGGAATCCCAGGTTTGCAGGCATGACAGGTAGTGAGCCTCTGGAAAATGCATGAGCCTTAGTCAGCCCTCCCTCCAGCCTCACTCTCCCTCTTCTCATTCCCTTGCAATGTGTTGTGGTGCAGCTCATCTCTGGACCTTGTTAAACGGAGCTCTGGTGTGGCCTGACAGCAGCCCTCTGCTGCACTTTCCTTGCAATCTCCCTGCTCAACCGTCAGACTGCCACCGGAAAGCTGTCAAGGCTTTCCACTCTTTCTGCATCGCAGCACTTTTCCCTCAGCACTGCCTAACAATAGCAATATTTTATCGCACGGCACGCTTCGTGTATCTCCTATGCCGTCTTCATTTTTTTCCCTCTCTCTGCTGTCTATTCATTAACAGGCTATTTCCACCCACGCATTGCGTGTCAAAGCCTGGGCTCCTCAGCTCTCTGCATAATATGTCTTGTCTTTGTTAGCATCTGTTGAAAAATAGCATATGCCACACAATGTCATGAACTCCAAAACGCATCTTCACTGGATCAGACCAATTACACTATAACCAGAAATCTGACAGTCATAGCATCCTGGCAGTTTTGTATTATGTTACACTTTCATAATCACGTATTTGATGTCATAGTGTCAGACCTTTCACCTTTCACTCTACAGAGAGTCATACACAATAATCTGAAACGTTACATAAAAAAGTATGCTTTGGAGCTGTCCCGATGTTGTTGTTGAGTTCAAGTTGTGGAGTTGTTGACACAAAATACAACAAGGTTATGGTGAAAAATCCATTCCTTATCAGCTTCTGCCAGCTTTGGTTTCAACTCTTAATCTTCTACTATCTCTTTTGTCAAAACATGGCTCAGAGCACAGCTTTCCCGCTTTCATACCCTGCCAGTAGCCTCTTTTCTAAGAGCTATATTATTGCACAATAGCAACCTTCTAGTCTGTTTAAGCGCGGACAAACTTCTTTGTTTTCTCTTGAGAGACACCCGAGTCAAGTACATCATTTCACCTTCTCTCTCTCCAAGACCAGCACCTCTATTTACATTTTCATTATTGGGGTGATCCATGTATTCTACAAAAACTAGTCTTGCAGTGTCTGTTTCACTGGCTGCTATTCTGTAGGTGAAAGTATCACTTTATTCACCCATCTTTTTGAATGGCAGTCTTTAAAACCTGGACTGAAACGTACTAAGAAATGCAAAAAATACTTCATACTTTTTATTGTTTGAATTTCAAGATTGGGATAAAAGAAAAAATAAATCAATATTCTGAGAAAGAAAATCGTGAAAACAGTCAGTGTTGTAGATAAACAATATCAGCAGCCAACTCCCATCCAAAAATACTGGTATCAGTACCCTAGTAGTAGCTAGAGGATACAATACTGGAATGCAAAAACAGAGAGTTGTCAGCAAGAGAGGTATGAGTGGGTGCAGACTGCTTTGTTTACTTATTGTATGAGTGAGAAGTCACTTAGCCAGACTTCTCACTCATTTTCATGTGCCTCTGGCATGTTTGGAGTTGGTGCTCCTTTGTCTTAAAATACAACATACATTTAAATGCTCTGGACCTTCCAAGAAACACAGAGGGCATACTGGGACAGCAAATTCAGAGTGCTTCAGATTCATCACGGTGGCTTTGCTTTGAAGGGCTGGGGATTGGGCAGGGACAGCTAACATGACAGTCTTATCCCCTTGGCCCAGAGTGAAAGTGATGTCTCTGTCAAAGATGAATCACAGTAGTTCTCCAGAGGGACCTCCTGGCCTCCTTCTGAAATTATACATTATTGTGTTTTGAAAGGTAAGAGAAGAAGAGAAGAAGAACTGCATATGAGAGCAATGGTCCCTGACTGAAAGGTCATGTATGCTCCATGAATCCCTCTTTGTATGCATATTTCTCTTATATCAACGTGAAGAGAAACTGTGGATGATACTACTAGACCTCTTTCCTAAAAATTATAGTAGGGTTATGTTCACATAAAATAAACTGCTTCCATAATCAAATAACTGATGTCATTAGAGTGGGATTAGAGTCAGAGGTTTCACCATTTACTCTGCAAAATGTACGCTGCTGATTTAAGAGTTTATATTATTGAATGCAGATTTTTTTCACGGATACATTTTCCCAATTGAATTCTCACTTCCAAATACATTTACAATGTTTGACAAACACGTTCTTGCTTTCATACTGTATCTCTGTCTTAAGCCACATGGTAAAAATGATGAAGAAGCTTTAAAGATGTGGTTAATGTTGTGAAAGGGTGTATATATTAACCTGAACCATGATATTTTCCTAAATCTAACCAAGTAGTTTTGATGTCTGTGCCTAGTAAAACCCTGATCTGGGAGAAAGTTCAGCATTTTTACTGATGCCGCCACCATCCCATTTTCTTCTGAATTTGTCTGTCTTTAAAATGAGAACTGCTACCTTTCTGGCAGAAAGTCATACTGCTGCAGGGAGAAAATATGAAACCCTTAAAAGGTAACTGAAAATGCAGTTTTGTTGTATGGAAACATATTTTTTAGGATACCGGGTTGATATGACAGTTGCATGAAGTCCAATTTTAGCAAAGCCTATGCAACTAGAAATGACAATCTGAGCTATAGAGTAATATAGGGCAATAACTTGAGGCACTGCCTACTCACAAATCACAAACAGAAAACTGTTATGAAAAGTGAAAACATAGATATGAAACTATATTGTTCCTCTAAGAAAACATTCCAAATTCATTGTTTCTTTTTTAAAGACAAAACTACTTTTATGCTGTTTATGCGTTTATTTGTTTTCCCTCTGTCATTTAAAGTGTATCTTGACTTTTGGAACTCTACTGTATCAACTTTTTTATGTAAGTGTTATGACACCACGTCTTTCTGTGTTAATTTATCCTCAGGGGTTGACTATTTTTGCTCTGTGTTCCCTTCCTTCTGGTATTAATTACAAAACAATACAGCTCTGTCTACTAAATTTTTTTCTTAAATACATTTGGTTGAGATTTATCATAAATGTTTGTAATCAACATATCTTTGCCCTTTATTTTATTGCCTTCCTCTTGTTACTCTTTTTTTTCCAGGCAGCAAATCATTTATTTATGATTCGATAGACGCTACAACCATCTTAATCTTCTAACATGGCTAAAGCTGTGAAAGATTTTATTGTAACACAAATCATTATGATTTCCTGATAGCTGATACTGTTGTCATTGGCCCTTTCATATTCACATTCAATTTATTGCCATTTACCCCAGTGTATCATGGAATAAGTGGTTTCTGTTTTAATCTATTATTATTATTATCATCGTTATTAACTATTTTACATAAATAACGTAACTTGACATGATTTGATAGTTAAAACCAATGTACAGCACACTGGTATGAATGTGAAGAACCTGAAGAAACGTTTATATGAAGAAACTAATTACATTTCTCTCGGTAAAGCTTCTCTTTTTGTCTGTTTAAACTTTGGATACATTCTAAAACTTTCATTGCTGTAGAGATTTTTACAAAATAATGCTTTAGGAAAAGCAAGAATTACAGGGTAGCCTATAGTCCCTCGGTCATGACAGAACCGGAGGATATTCCATTTAAGTTTGCTTTGAACCTCTTTTCCTTCATAAGCCTGTGAAAAGTTTTATTAAGGAGAAGAAATGGTCTTCACTTTCAAGAGCTTCACGGAATTGCAGAGGAATTGGTTGGAAGGGCATATTCATATGGAAAAAAGTTATGATCTGAAGTCCACATTGACCTTTTTAATGCTACTATATTCACTCTGTCACTGAAAGTATAGTTTGAAAAGAGACACTTTTCATCTGTTACTCGATTTTCATTGGTGTTAGTCTTACTTGTAAGTCAAATTCTTCACTTATATATTCCAAAAGTTTTTTTTTCACATAACCTGCAGTAAATAGTATAACATTTACTTTTAAAGTTTTGTAAAAGGCAATTTAGTATTTATTATTGAAAAAGTTTTCTTTCTTTCTGTATCCGGATGTGGACCTGTTTCAATTTCAACCAACCTCCCAGAAGAATGTCCACAAAAAACTGAAAACAAATACACAAAGACAGATTTGTGCTTGTCCTTACAATATTGATGAACCAGATGCTATAATCTTAAATAAAGATGCACACATCAGATCAAACAGGTTATTTAGGGCACGATGGACCAGAGACTTCAGCTGGAGTCTCTCAGCTAACCATAGTGTTGCTGGGGCACCAGTGGCAGCTTTAGCAACCAGATGAGCACACAATTAGAAGACGAACATGGGGACAGATGAGGTCCTGTTTGACACACATCTGACACAGCACTTGCCCAAGCAGATGGCTCATGAATAACTGAAGGAACCGGAGGTCGGCAGGCAGAGGAAAAACCTGAGCCAGCCAATGGTGTGTGTATGTAAAAAGGTGGGCCTGCATAGATTTGCATGCATATGCATTTACATACATTCTTTTATTGCCTGGAGAAATTTAAAATAAATGGCAATGCATCATGCACTGAATACTTCTAACTAAACCTAACTGTGGTAGACAAATAGGTGGTCATGTCAAACCACTGAGAAATGGCAGCAGTAACAAAAGGCAGTGGGATGGCAAGATCCTGACAGTTAGAGACTGAGCTTGCAATCAGAGGGCCGTCGGATCGAATCCCTGCTTGACTGGCAAGCAAGTGGAAGGGAAAGTGGAGGTGAAGAGTTCTCCCTTTCAACAACTGCCATCAAATTACCATCGACCCTTCAATGATGCACTGACCTCACAGCTGCTCAAATTGTCACTCAACAGGATATCATTCGAGACTGTGTTAGGCTCAACATTTGCAAACTGTTAGCGCTGTATACCACTGTGGAAGTAACTTGATAAATAAAAATACTCAACTAAAAATGTGCACACGTACTATAACAATAAATATTTTCAAGCATTTCTTTTTTACCTCTATTTTTATTTAATGCTTTTTTGTACTTCAAATGCCAAGAACATTTTACATATAACAAAACTATAACATCAGCTTATGCAACAAAATGTAATACTATAAGAGGGCATGACTTAATGTTTCCTTGAGAGCCATAAAAACATTATTCAGTTCTTTTTAAGCAGTGCTGTGTTCAATTGCAGATAAATACTGAATAGTCAATGACATATCCAATTGGTGGCATGTCCCCTAGTATATGATGGATAATTCTTGCATCAGCGATTGTGCAACTCTACAGTGCTTCTGCAACTATCAGTCAGTTTATCTACTAAATGGTACTGCCTTTTCTTCCAAGTTGCATTAATGATAGCTAAGATAGAGTTAGATATGCTTGAATGCCACTAAAATGAAATATTTGTGAGGTGGTGGCAAAGTGCCATTGGATTAGGGGGCAGAAATGGCATATTCCTCACAACTCTATTGTATGTTGGCAGCAAACCAAGTGGCCTTCAGTGCTTCTACAACTCACTATGAAATGTTCCATCGAAGGCGTTAGGAGTCAAGTCTACCCGTGAGGTTTTGCAGAATGGCTCAAATTCAGCTTTATACCCACCCCCACATGTCACAGACATGGACAATTTTCTTGTGTGAAACCATGCAAAATGCATAATTCAAGTAATGTTAACTGAAAATAATGCTAGCAGTGTGCGTGTTTGTGTGTGTGTGGTGGGGTTGGCTTTGGGGGACTCAAGGAGTGCATCTGAACTCCTTGAGCCACAGAAGACCAAAAATTCAGAATGGCCTACTTTAGGGTTTGTGCCATGCAGACTGCCAGTAGTGCAGTTTTTTGCTTAACAGAGTGTATGAGGCTTTACCTTATCTGCACATAGCTGGAAAGAAAATAAATGAGGGTAGCAGCTACAGTACATGCCCCATGTGCCTAGATGTTGTTTTGCTCTGAGCTAGACTTTAGCGCAGGTGTTAACAACATTTACAATGCATTCTTTTTGGGGGGTTTAAACAGAGCAGACATGAAGTACCTGAGAGGATTAATGTGAAAATCTTTTCTGCAATGAAATTCAAAACAATGGTTAAACAACAGTTTAGAGCCAAACTAATAAAACAATGAGTGCAGTGTTTGTTTAATTGCATTTGTCAGTAATTTTTAATATTTTTTTTATCATTAATGGGTGTTAGGTTAGGCTACTCTTAAATGCATCTAATCATGGATGGATGGATGGATGTTTCCTAAGGTTTGCCACTATGATTTAGAAAGTACTTTGCATGGTCCAAACTGTGTTTGTTTTGATTTTTGTATTTAATTGTTTGCAATGTAACCAGTTCTATTCATTGAGTCATAGATGTTTCACATTAAATAAGTTATGTTGTTTCCAGAGTGTCTATTGTGGATGCACATCATGTTGAATGCAATAAAATATTTACCACTCCAAAAAAACAAGTCATGGTCCTGCATGTGTAAGTTGATGGAGACTGCTACAATCACATTTAATGTATTGCCGTGGCATGGAAACGACGTATCACTAGTAATATTGTTCTCAATTATTTGAAAAGGATAACAGCCCATGCAAACGAAAGCTTCAGATAATGACACCATCACATGTTAAGTGTTAAAAACAAAAAGTTTCTGCTCTGCTCTGAAAGTGTCAAAGCAGTGACAGCCCCCACAGGCGACCCTGTATATTGCTGCATCTAAAGATGATGAAACACAGTTTGGTCGAGCTGAGAACATGCGGTAATAAGTGGTTGCACAGCTTGATGTCATTGTAGCCTGTCTTTGCTGTGGGCAAATTTGAGCTTTCAAAGAATAGTATACTGTGTTTAGCAGGGCTGGAAGTAAAGTGGGTGCAAACATTAACCACTCAACATTTTTCTGATGGCTTCATTACTACAAAATTCCTATGTTCGGCAGATGCCCTCTTATACAAGCAATGATTGTGCTTGTTGAAGAGAAACAATCTCTAGATAAATTGTTGCATTTGTGTGAGTTACAATTGGGGGGGAAATGCACCAAACAAGCGCTTAATCTTTGCCCAGTCTAGACAAAACAAACGTCATTTTGTGAGTAATCCATGTAGTTGTTTGGGAGAATTGCTTTGAAGAAACGAGTAGCTGTAGGGAAAACCAGCAAGGAATTCAGAATTCCTACCACCTTGTTGTTTTTGTTCTTGAGACAGGCGCTCAACTTAACCTTGCAAAACCCTTGCATCAATGATCGAAAAATTGCAAGCATATACATTAGTCACTCTGAGGTAATTCATTGGTGGGTGTACAGCAGAGACTGGTATTTTCAGTTGGCAGATTTCTCATTCATGTGAAAATGCAATGAATGACACAGGTATTTCAATGCCTAGGGGTGATAGGTAAAGAAAATGAGGCTGAAAATACTTCTGAAGACAAACCATTATTGACACCCCTTTTTACTGCCATAATGTGTTATCTAACCTTCTTCAGTCTTCTCCACTTTTGCAATATTGCCCTCTGCTAAACTGGCCTGCTGACTATGCAGGCTGGTTGCAAATGTGTCCTCTTCAATCACCTTGCACTGAAACTAGGAAAGAAGAAAGGCCCGTGTAGGAGCCATTTTTGGGTTGATACCTTATGTATGCTGCTAGAGGTCACCTTTTGGGTTTTTTGGTATGGTGTGTTTATGTGTAGGTATTTAAGGTAGACACATGTAATTAACACCAGGTGTTTTTGTTTGGGAGGAAGCAAACCGTTTGTAACCGCTGCGCTGTTGTGTTAAAATGATGTTGAAATAAAGATTCTAAAGGTCAAGATAAGTACAGCTGGAGTTATTGGGCTGTACCAGTGATATCGCGTCACCCCCGCCAACGAACACCTCAGTGGCTTCAAGCGTAGGCTTATCCTCTACAGCCTGCTTGAACTACAGACCATCTCACACTGGTCGCAACACCTGTCAAGATGTTGATATTTCACAATCCATTAGTCATCACTACATTGCAACATCATTACATGACTAATCAGTACGAATTCCTCAGACATCTAAATACCAATCAAAGAACTTTGTGATAGTTCCCCATCACACTATTTGTCTCCAGGACTAGATCTCCCTATTAAGACATACACAAATGCGCAGAAGATTTGAGCAAACAATTGCTAGTAACCACATGTAAAATGTGTTTTTAGCAGATTAAAAAAGTTAATCACAACAGTAATATGTCAGGCACTCAAGCTGAAATGGTACACTGTCCTGCCCCCTTTACTTGTGTACTAGTATTTTGAGTTCTGGGTTCTGGTTTCTTATTTGGTAATTTCAGATTGTTTTCATTATTGCTGATGTCCGAATAATGTTAGTTTAAGTTTTGATTTCCCATGATGCCAATTTCATGGATATTACAGTACTTTGAGTTTTTTCTTGTTACTTTAAAAATCTGTTTACTGCCTCTGTGTTCTTTTGTATCATGTTTAATGTGTGCTCTTTGAGCTCTATCTTTATTACTTCATTTTCTATTTGGTTTCATTGTGGGTGGCAAATGGGGTGGCTGTAGCTCAGGTGGCAGAGCGGATCAGCCACTAACCAGAAGGTCGGTGGTTCGAGCTGCTCCAGTGGCTGCTCCAGTCTGCATGCCAAATATCCTTGGGCAAGATACTAAGCCCATGTTGCTCTCCGATGCATCCATCAGAGTGTGAATGTGTATGAATGTTAGATACTTAGCACTTAAGCTTAGAAGTGCTTGTGCTATTCTTTGTCTTTTTTGGTTACTGTTAATTTCATGTTTTGTTAAGTCTTTTTGGTACTTTTGTCAGCTACTAAAAAATGCTTTGCTTTTTGTTACATGTGCCCTACACTCCACTAGTGGTGATATAATTAAACTGAAAACTATCGATATCTAATGAAAACATTTGTCTATAAACAGCTCATTTACTTCACTTCATTCATTTTGAGGCAGGGGTATCTTCTAGTCTCATTTGTTAGAGATGCTTTACTGAAGCCTCAGAAATGGTACTGGAGGCAGAGTTCTAGATTTTGAAGTAATATAAATCATTTTTGTGTAACAATGTGAAGAATTTCTTGTTGTTATGCTCCCAGAGAATATGATTACTGAGTTTTGATTTTGTTTTCCCCCTTCGAGCCTTTTTTTTCCTCGGCAAATTCAAATAGTTTGTCTGCAAGTTAGCTGTTTTTGTTAAGTTTCACTTCTCTCATCAGCAATGTTTTTAGTCACAGTAGGCGGCTCTGGGAACATGGTAGAGCATTTAGCAGCTTAAGAGACAGATTTTTCCCTTAGGCGCTGGTGAAGAGCAAAAGGCAGATAAAAGGAGAATAATAACTGGAGCAGTCAATAGATAGCCAGGCAAATAATTTGCGAATAAGTTGAAGTCACACAAATGACTGCTAATGTTGTTGTTGAATATGTACAAATGTATTTTTAACAGCATGTTTACAATATCATCATTAGGTTTTCAATACATTAGTCCTTGTCATAAATTGTTTCCACTATGTTATAAAAATGAATGAATGCTTTTGTGTTTTAATATTTATTTTTTTTATCAGTCATTATTCAAACACAGGGCAAACACAGAAGGACAAATACCTGCTCTCCGATCCATGCCTACAGCCAATTTAGAGTCACCAAATAAGCTGACAGCAGGTCCCTAGAACTGTGAGAGGAAAGCCACACGCAGGTACAGAACATGAAAAACCTACACAGGGCCCCAGCTGACCAGCATGTTTGAACCACAGCACAACAGTACGATTCAAAACAGTGTAAGTCAGGTGGTGTTGTTTTTCTCAGTAAAATCACAGACTGCTCAACAGACAAAATGATAGAGCTCGCTGTGATATCTGTCATACAGCACAGCAGTTATCAAGCTGTCATCTGGCAACAAATTGTTTAGCTATATGACACACAGGAAAGTATACCTTTGAAAGAGATGAAAAGGCAATCGTGCGGGATGTAAGATCCATGCCTTCTTAAAAAAGGTATGACATTTTAATAACATTTTAATGACATTTAATTGCCCTCTAGGAAAAGGAAATCAATGAGATCCCAAGAGGAAGAAGATGAATATGGGAGTTCCAGAAAATAAGATGAGGGGGGAAGCTAATGTCCAGTTTGCTGCATGATATAAAACATTGGGTTTGTGTAATTGTATGTAAGCATGTAATATTTATACTATTGACTCATACCGTAATGTCAGCAGGTTAACTGATTCCAATCATTTACAGCAGATCCAATCACTGCATGTGTTCTTTTAGGGTAGGAATTATGTATCCATTATCTCACGCACTTATTCTTTAGTTTGTTTTATTCCCTCTGTATGACTCATCAGACACACAGTAAAGGAACTACAGAGATGTCTGATGAGTCATAAGAAATCACAGGAAAATGAAAATGATGAAATACAAAAATTTTGTGGAAGACTGCAAGCATTAACTAATTCTGTCCAGCTTCCTTGTAGATCCATCTATTTTGGATGTGTAGGCAGCCCTGGAGGCATGTTGACCTGAAAAAGACAAACCTCTCCCTTCCTTTCATCTTCTGAGTCAGTTCCTGCAAGCAAATGTATTACGGCCAATATCATGAGGCCTACTTCTGCTGTTCTGCCCTGAAACAACAGCAGTGTTCTTAGCAATGTTTTGCACCTATCACATTGGATTTTTACCGGCCATTCTTTCAAAAATAGTGTTGTCAGAGGAATGCGCTGGAATCTAGTTGCGTAATGAAAACTATTGAAAACCCGGTAAATAATTGTGGAGGCAGCAATACTGTCTGTGAGCAGATGTAGGTGGATTTTGACATTTGTGAGGTATAGGATCTCATATCTTCCCCTGCCTCCGCATACATCTGATTCATTCTTCATCCTAGACCTTCCACTTAAACCCAAAGCATGTGAAAACTGGAGGTTTGAAGCAGAATTTGGCCAGCATCCGTATGTGCTGAGGCAAAGCAGACGGTAGAAAACTCACTGTGCTTAAAAGAAAAATGACAACCACTGGCAATTTACTTGAAAATGGAATACAAATGGAGTGGAGTTGCAGGCCTTTATGAAAATAAGAGGTGAATAATAAAACCACATTTGTTTGCATATGAACAGAATGACTTAAAAGGGGCATTCTCTAATAAATTCTTAGTGTTTCATTTCAAAGTGAATATTTTGCTTATGAGAATGCAAAATAGACAGAAAGGATAAGTAAGCCTTTCAAACTTTCTGATGTAAATGTCATAACACAAAACGCCGAGTTAGCCATCTTATTGTTCTGAAACAGAGCAGATATTTGTTGATTCTAGGATCTCAACTTCTGCAAAGGCCTTCATCTAGAATCTTCTTTAGTTTCAATGAGTAGGAAAGAATGGGATACTGGGCCTTTCCTACAGATATTTTTTAGGGACATGTTTTCCTAACCTCGACCCCTAAAAACAAAAAGAAATGGCTGAAGCCTGGTTCGTTTAATAAGCGCACTTCACAGAGCGTCTTAAAGCGAGCACTCGCTCCTTTGGAATAATGAAAGGGGAAAGAGATGTGCATTATTTACCACCCGCCTCAGTACCGCCGCACCCTGCGTAGACAAAGTGGCCTAGTGCAGGAAAATGGATTTTCCTGCAGGGGAGCTCAGATAAGAAGTATACGGGGAAGGAAGAACAGAAAACAAAAAAAAAGGGGTGAAAACAGAGAGACATTAGCCAAACCCAGAATCAGTTAAATTTCTTCACATCAACCTGTCTACTATCTCCACCTCATCCTCCCTGTTGGCCTGATAAGGGCAGTTCTTTACATCAGAGGCCTCCACGGATCAGTAACCTTTTTTACTGAAAAGGTCGAGCATTGGCCCAAAGCTCAGTTCATGCTGGGAAGTCATCATCCCTGCTCTTTATCTCCCAGGTGAGGGATGATCCAAGGCTGAGTGCCATGTCAGAATGCCCCCAATACGCCCTCTAACCTCTTCAATTCCTGGGCTGCTCCCAGAGATAGAGAGAGGAAGTGTAAACTTGGTTATATGCGCACAAGTTTGCATCACATCACACTATCCAATAAGACCAGACTGGCAGACCACTAGTGGCTCAGTGATGCTGCAGTGTCCGAGCAATGGGTTGGTCAGCCTACACCCCTCCCTTCTGAACAAAACAGTCACGAGTTGAGAAGAGGGGATAAACACACCAGCATATGGCGGCCACCTGAAACCTTAGCTTGCCTCCCAGAATCCAAAAACCTAAAGCAATTTGCACACATCACTTAACCGGATTCCAACACAGGTGTGTATGTGTGTGTGTATCTGTTTATATGAAATTGCATCCAAGTATTTGTGTGTATTGTTGTTGCTGTCACAGTTCCAAAATAACTGTAACACTGTAAATGATGCGCTGGCGCAATTTGCGTGTCACTGTAGTGTGGGATGACCCAACTGACAAGACTTCCTGCTTTGCTGCCTGGGTAATGAGTCATTCCAGCCCTGGAGAAAAACAATCTGGTATTTTTAAACTGCATCCTTCAGCTGTTCCTTTCTCCCTCGAGCTCCATCTTGTAAGCTCTCAGTGGCTTGTAATACGAATGCCATTTGTAGTTCTTGTGCTAATGGGCCTGATGTGTCTGAATAATAGAAATGCATTGCAGACCTTTTAATGGTACTCTTGGTTCATCCATGCCCCAACAATTTTGATTTAATGCTCTACGCAATGCAGCAAAATGTGAGATTACCATTTAATCAGTAGTCCAGTGCTATTAGCGTTTTTTCAGGTTATAACACTCCAGCGTTTTGAATGTTAAAAGCGAGGCAAACACTATGTGTTACATAAATTTTAGAAAGTATGCTAGTCTCAGTTTTAGAATCACACAGCACTGAAATATAAGAATATGAGTTTGAGGGAGCTGTTGGATAAAATAAAAATGAGATGGCCAATACGTCCCAAAATTAAACAGTGCACAAATATTTAGATTAGAATTAACTGATCTACCCCTGCAAGAATACTACGAATGTTGAGTGTCTTTGAACGTAGCTGGTAAATTATTTTAGAAGTTGATTTTAGGGAGAAAAATGTTCATATTGTGTTATATTATGTGCCTGTTTTGTTGTGTTGAGATTTATCTGACTAATTGCATCACATTGTAAGTTCAGTAGGTTCAATTTGTATATATACAAAACTCAAAAGCCACCTCAATCCCAGGTCTGTGTTTGTCTTATATAATCTCACACCATATATCTTAACAGCTGACACCTGCAAATTTACTTTAGTTTTTTGAGTCACTTCACCAAAGATGACAAACAATTATTAGTAAGTTGCTGCAAAACTCACTAAATACAACATGTTATCTTTACGGGAATTTGATGTGTGTGAAAATGAATTTCTTATGATCCTTGAGTTTTAAGGGGCTTGGAAATAAAAGCAACTGGACTAGTTTCTTCAAGATGTTTCACCTTCCCATCTGAGAAGCTTCTTCAGTTCTAAGTCTAAATGGTGGAGAGGCCCAGGTATTTAAGCCCTAGTGGGAGTTGTTGCTTAAGAGGGTCGTTGACCCACTATTGATCATGTGGCTTACCACATGAGCCAAGGTGTGGAAAAGAGTGTGGGTCATTATTAGCAGGGGTTTGGGGTGAAACCATTGTGAAACCTTGCCTCACCCTATCATGCGACTTGTTGAGATCAAGATGTGATAATGATGTACAAAAATGCACAGATACTTTAGCACAGTGTTTGTTATATCTTTTTATGTGTGTTGAAAGGCAGGAATATGCACTGCAGATGACTATAATTTACATACTGCATTCTTGCTTGTCATAGTCAAGGGTCACGGAAAATGTTACAAAGTGCTGCCAGTGGTTCTTGGGCCACACTTTGAGAACTGTGGCTCTAAGTTGTTCTTTTGGCATTTCCACATCCCAGAATCTACTCCTAAGAAGCCATCAAGTCTCTTAAGTTAATCCTCGTTTCTATTTAACATTCTTTGATTGTTTGTGTTTACATACACGGCTTCTGTTCATGTTATGCAATTGTATTAGCTGGTAGTTTAGCATGCTGTTCACATATGCATGCTGCTGAACATGTGGCCCTGTTAGAAAAACAAGAAGGAAAAAGAGAAAGACAGACGGCGTTGGACAAAATACCGCTTGATCCCCCCTCATCTGAAAACCTCTAAAGTCGACTCTCCTACTGACTGCATTCTGCTTAGAGGAGCGCGGTGCCACATTACCTGAGCGGCCATCGCCTGACAGCAGGGATTTCAATCATTGTGCTTGGCTCATATCTGTATTTCCTCCTTCACCACCTCCCCCACATTCCCAATGCAGCCACCTGCCACTGTCATGCTAATTTACTAGTGCACACTGATGTGAGCACTCATGTTTTAGGGCTTTCTCACAGACACCATCATTGGCTGGCAATTAAAGTTTTGTGTAATTTAAAAAAGGAAATATGAATAGAAACAAGAACAACTTTGCACTCTCCTGAGGAAAATTTGACATGACAATGGAAGATGGTTATGCACATTTTCCAAAGAACATAACAGCTTTGAAACATGTATGACAGAGAACAAAGAAAAGTACTGTAACTACATTCATCTTCACAGGTAGGCAGCGTATTTCTCCAGGGCATCTATAAATAGCAGCTGTGCAGCAACTGCAGTGGTTAACAATAGATTATGTTTGCGCTTTCACTTCTGCTGCAACTAAGGTAAATGACCTCCAGTGAAGCAGAGTAAACAGGAAAATAGATGCTCTGTGTTTTTTCTAAGAAAGAAATTATGAGATTGCCATTAGTCTGGCAAAATGCAAGAGCGCTGCAATGAATTGAACATATAAACACAAATCAACAAATCTTAATGTGTCAATGTTGGTTCTACGATTTTACACAAACTCAACTTAACCAAAATGCTAATCTTCATACACATTTACAACTTTCACAAAGCTGTTGGGGCTTTTAAAAACAAAGCACCATGGACTTTCAGAGCTCACTGGGAGCTTATGCAGTTTCCACATATCCATGTGAATAATAATAATAATAATAATAATAATAATGATGATATATAATAATAACAACTTTATTTATAAAGCGCTTTCAAACAAAGTGCTGTACAACTATTTAAAACTAAAAAGATAAAAAGAAAAAATAATAAAAGCGATACATAGCAATACAGGTAAAAGACACAATACAAGTTAAAAACAGTAAAAAATTTAAAAACTAAAAGCCATAGAATTAAGACTTGTAAGATAAGGTGAACAAATGTGTCTTCAGCTTAGTTTTAAAAACCTCCACAGAGCATGCCTGCCTAACATCTTGAGGGAGGTTGTTCCACAGAAACGGGGCACGAAAAGAAAAAGCACGCTCTCCAATTGTCTTTTTTCTGGCTCTAGGAACCTTTAGAAGGCCAGAGTCCTGAGATCGGAGAGCACGGGATGGAACGTAAAGATGTAAAAGGTCGGAGAGGTATGAAGGTGCCAATCCGTTTAAAGCCTTGTAGGTGAGCAGCAGGACCTTAAAATCTGCTCGAACCTGACAAGGTAGCCAATGCAGAGATCACAGAACAGGGCTAATGTGCTCAAATTTCCCAGTTCTTGTTAAAATGCGAGCAGCTGCATTTTGCACCATCTGTAGACCTCTAAAACTTTTCTTTGGTAGCCCAGAAAGAAGAGCATTACAATGTGAACATGACATGCTATGTGTGATTAATGCTATTACTGTCTATGCCAAGATAAGAGCTCAATTAGCTGTGTGGGCAAGGACCTTGACTCTATCTCCAATGACTAATCCCATGGTTTTAGTTATGATTAGCGAAAGCAGAGTTTTAATCTTTGCTTCACAGTGCCTGGCACTAGCCCAGACACAACTGATTTTTTTTTTTGTCGTAAAAACGCACTCTGCCATGAGTGACACGGTTCAGCTGGCCTGACCATTTGTACGATAGGGCCTACAGGTTACATCACCCAATCCTGCCAATCACTGCCATTTGTGTGCTTTGGTAATATCAGTGGCAACAATCATTAGCAGGAAATGAATTAATCTGCCTTGGTAGTATTAAGGAAGTGCTGCTTCCTGAGAGTTACCATCCATACTAAACCCACTCATCCTCCCAGAGGGGAGTCCTGCCTACGTGATTGAACTGGTGCTGGTTTCCTGTAAATGTATTTCTTGGTACAGCAGTATTGTCAAGGGAGATCATCTGAAGTACATAATCTCTAAAGAACTTTGGAATTGTCAAATAACTATAGATCCAACATTACTTTAGCACAAAGAAATTCCCAATCCTCTCTTGAGTTTTCATCGGATGTTCAGCTCTTTAAGATTTCACTCAAAGACTTAAAAAATGTTGCTGTTTGATGTTTATAGACATATAAATGTTTCTTAATACAATAAATAGGATAAACAAGTTAAAAAGCCTGCACTGTAAAGGAACCAAAAGAGAAAGTTGTATATAGCATATAATAAAGTGGTAATGTTTTTTTTTTGTTTTTTTGGGGTTTTTTTTTTCAAATATGACACTGTGTAGAAGAAATTTGTGCAGCAAAACCCATTTTGCACAATGATGCACTTTGTAGAACTCACCCTCTGCAGGGGAAAACGTAGCACACCATCTGTTCCCCAATCCCTGGCAACAAACAAGAGACAGACCAACACAGCAGACAGACCAGCAGACACAGGCAGCCACCACTCCTGCATTAGCAAAGAATTGTGGGAAACAGGGAGGCTACTGCACAAATGCAGGGCAGCTAAACAGGGGATGAAAGCAGTCATCAGCTGTTAGAATTTGATCAGGAGGCCTGAGCTGACACTGCACATCAAGGAATGATGCAAATTGAGGCAGACACTGCAAAGGAGCTGCCGTGCAATAAGAGAGACTCTTCATAGCAAAGGAGCAGGAGAAAGGAAGCCAGTGGGATGTGGCAGGAGATGAGGGAGAGAACGAAAGATTGTAGCCACTATGCAACGGAAAAGACCAAAGACAGACTATCCAAGCAGAGGAGAATAAGGGGGGAAACGCTAGAACGTCTGAAGACGCAGCCAGCAACAACAGAGATTTGACATTGCGTGTGGTCACACAGAAAGAAAGAGAGAAGGAAAGATTTGGGAATGCAATTCATTTTTAATCCAACATGCCAGACGTTCGAACAATGTCCCTCAATCAGAATACTAAGTGACGAACGTTAGTTTTGGATTAAGATTAATGTGGCTGGCTCACCACACACAAACCCACAAACAAACACACAAACAAACGTTCACGGGCTGTCACAAGCGTATTCTTCTGTGAAGCAAACACGTACGTGGTGCACACACACACACAACATGAGGTGTTAAAGGATGGAAGAGAAAAGAAGAGACTCAAATGCCTAAATATGCTCTGGACATGTGAGAAAGGCTTAAGCTTGCCCCCTAGTGTTCATTCCACTCCCTTATGACATCCGAACAACACACTGGAAAGTATTAGAAAATTACAGCAAGATATTCGGTTTCTTAAACCCAATTAAAATACAATCTAAAAATATTCCTTTATTATTATTAATTTGTTTTAACAGATATTGTTTCAAGATGCTTATTTAACAAAGAAACATTCTTTTGTTTCGATTACTGTTTTGTGCTTTTTTTCTTTCTTGGTTCTAGATGTACAGTAGTGGCAGCCACTGGAATTGTCTGCATAGATGCATGCAGGCACACATGCCGTTACAATTCGACTCCAAGGTTCTGGATATTTTCTGTAACTGGGTTTATGCATGTTAATAAATAATAAAGCTGTCTGTAATCAAAGCCATGAAGAAACTATGTGCGAAAGTGGGGGAAAAAAGGCTAAATATGGTGAGAAGTAGACAGTTTCATGACTAATGGTGTATAGGCTTGTGGATCGACATCAAAGTCAGCACTACATTAATAGAAAGATTCATTATTTGAAAGATAAAAAAAGAATGCAATCCATTAATGAGACCTTCTTCCGCTCGTCTTTCGAAATTCTCCATTTTGTATTGCCAGCAGCAGATTTGATTTAATAAGGTGCGATGATTCAACACTGAAATGCCAGCACCAAGAAAGAAAACACACAAAACCATTCACACTGAACATGCTCCGACTACGGAAATGACATACTGTTGTTTAATAAAAACAAAATTAGATTGAGACACTGTAAGATTAATGTGACTCAACTACCATAAAACACTACATTAGAAATCACTGAAATATAATTGAACAAAATAGGCATCATATAACATATCAGCACAGCGCTGTGATAATCTCTAGCGCGGATCCAATTCTGCATTGCTCTTTGCCTCACTTCCTTACCTTGTTGCTCCTGTCACTTGTTTCAGAATGTCATAATTCTTCTGATTATTAATACATATGCCTTTGGGCCTAAATGGTGCAATCTTATTGTTATGTTACTCTGTGGTGTTTTTAATAGTTCTTCTTCCTTTTTCTCCCAAGGCTCTGCAGTCTGTGAATAAATACACTGGAAACTCTGACTGTTTATACTGGCTTCCAATCAAAACTCTTGTTTCACGAGGGCCAATTCTTGGTTTATGGCAGGAAACACCTACATGCAATAACAGCCTGTGTTAAAACAAGCTGCTTATTCCGGTTGTATAATTTCACAATTCAAATTCTACGATTCAGAGTTGTGTTAGGTTAAATGCCAAAATAAAAGAGATTATTTAAAATGACAAGAAAAGCAGTGCCACGAATACAGGAAGGAATGCGAGATCTCTTTTTAGTAACGGAAATACAAACCGAATGCTTTGGCAGCACATTGTAGCAAAATTCTTAATCAAGCCTGATCAAAAGTTGCTGATTGCTGCCTTGCTCCTTCAAGTTTTAGTCTTTTTGTTGTCGAAGTATTTTCTGCATCACTTACTGGAATAAACTGGTTGTCTCAACTATAACTGTTTCACGCTGTACGTGATACAAAAGGGAGAGAAAGCCACCAAAAGAAAAAAATGATACTCATATTAAAAAGCACTGCATTTAATGATTTTTCCACATTTTTCCCTCCGTTTTTTTTTTCTTTTCTTTTCTTTCCACTTGAGAGCTTGCGCCAGCCTAGAGATGGTTGGTTGACACAGAGCTGAACATGCAGGTTATGACTTATTTTCTGTACAACAGACGAGGCTGACCAGGATCTTATACGGACAAGATAAGCACCTGCCCTTTATAAGCGAAGTGGGCTGTTACATGGGTTTGTACAATTTCCTCTGTAGAGGCCACTCTCTGATACAGCCGACAGAGCTTAAGAGTGAAAATGCAAAGCCATCACCTTATTGCAAGGAAAGAGAGACTTTGTGGATTACAATTTTAATTTTTTTTTTCCTAAACTGAAGCACAAAGCAAGGATAAGCAAACAACAGCAGGAAATCCTCTTGTATATTTAAATGTAATATCAGGCCTGTTTGTGTTTGAAATAGCTTCTACTTTGGCTTTTTCATATGTGCATAGAAGAAGAAAGCAATTTCTATAAGAAGCTTGCTGCTCAGTGTAAGCTGACCAAGATATATTTTGCAGCAGAAAGGAGCAAAAAAGAAAATAAGATGCCACATCAAAAGCAAATATCAGTGCAATCTTGTCACCTTAGCTAATGCTATTATTCAAACGCTAGTATCTCTTTTTCTGTCAGTGGTCTTGTACAGAGCACAGGACTATTTCTTATGGTTTCTACCTTATCCTCAACACTATGTTCTCTTACAAAGAGAACTTATCTGATGGGACATTACACTTAAATCAACGCTTTGAAGATCAGGGTTGAGGTCACCATTTGGATTCTGGTCTTTAAAAGAGTAAGACTAGACACACTCCCCAATATGAAGTCGATAAAGTATCTACTCATCAGGAGCGTGTGACAGTCTGAGAGATGAGACCACATCAATCATTTGAACTCGAATAGCCATTGTCCCTCCGTGGCTCAGATGAAACAGAGAGCACAGACTGGCGGCTTCTTAAATAGGCACCAAAGGAGCTAAGTGGAGAACATATCCATCTGTCTTATTTGAGGAGGTTAAGAGGTGTTAATGTTTGGGTTTTCCATTGCTACTGAAAACCAAAAATCAGCTGAATTCTGCCATTAACTCTTTTATTTCAGTTGGGTTTTTTTCACTTATAAAAACCAATATCTGCTCATGCCTTTGGGAAACAAATGTCACGTAGATTCCTGAATAATAAATGAAAGTAACAAAAGATCAGTTCACTTACCACATCTCACAGAACTATTGCTTTCCCTTTTTTAAATCATGGCTTCTACAGTTGGTTAAAAAAAAAAGAAAAGAAAGGGGGAAAAAAAGCATGTGTGATGAACCCAAACCAGCTCTGGCAGTGAACTCCCCAGGGCAGCATCATTGCAGGCAAGCAGCAGCTGTTGCGTTCTTGCACCTGTTGACTACGCATGTCAACCAAATCTGAATATGTGCCTGTGAGTGACGTAAAAGCCTGTCTTATGATGTTGGGAAACTCTGGAACTGTGTGTTGGTGGTGTGAACATATTTAGCCTGAGATATCATGCCATCTTCTGACTTACTTTCTTTTTCAGGGCCATATTTTGACATTTTCTATCCAACATCAAACCAAATAGTTAAGTACTGCCATTTGGATTCTGCTTGTTTTCCCTAAACAAGTCAAGTTAAATCTTGTCACACTGTAATCATTTCAAAAATACCATCCTTCTTTCACAGGCTGGATTTCTTTCTACAAAGCATTTTAATATGAAAGTTACAAGTAAACATAGTACAGTACTGCTGTTTTACTCAGTGCTTTAATGGGATGAGATGATGAGATGAGATAGCCTTTATTTGTCAGTTGCAGGTCTTTTGCCCACAACCGAGATGACAGAACTTGCCACCCGTACATACAATACACAAACATCACATTGGGGAGACAGGTCAGGCTAGGTAGCAAGGAAAAAAAAACATTGAAATGTGTAACACAAAAGGATAATACAGGAATGCACAGATATCAACACACCATAGCGCAATAAACACGGACAGGCAACATGGGAAAGTGTTCCAGTGTGTACATCTGATCTGGGAGCGCTGCAATCTTCGACTGCGCCTCCAGCTGACCCGATGTCCACATCAGAGGGGAGGTAAGCGTTGGAGGTGGCGTTGGATCCGGGGTAGGGAGGGTGATGCGTCAGTGAGTGCTTATCAGTATCAGTATATGTATGTGTGTGCGTGTCCATAGTTCAGCTGAGACAGTGTCCTTCGCCCTGCCAGGCTAACTAAACAGTCTTCCAGCCAACCCAGGTGGCCTTGCATGGAATGGGAAGGAACAGACTCAACACAGTCGTTATCAGGGAGTTTTTGTTCGGCTCCAGCCTTGAGCCCACAGCTGGCGCCGAAGGGGTAGCCGGATTATGATGGTAATTTTTCTTTTGCAACAACTCATGAGAATTTCAAAGCTGTTCTTTAACACTCCGACACTGGTCTCTCAATCTCCCGTTGGAGAACCGCGAGCCTCCCTATGATGGTATCAAACTTGCGTTCCGTGGTGTTTTCATTCTTTTGCTCAGAGAGCCGATTCTGAGACCTCACGACTGCAGAAAGCTGTTCTACGATGTAATCCAACTTTCGCTCAAGGGTGTTATTTTGAGCAGGCCTCTCCTTGATGTAACCCAATATATGTTCAGAGGTGTTATTCTGAGTATTCACGGCAGCTGTAAGCGTCTCCAAGGTCTTAACCATTCTGCTTTCGAGCCCGTTCTGAGAAGTCGTGCCTCGTCCCATCGTTTCAATCCCAGCGGGCAGCCTTGGGGGGGTTTGAACAGCCGGTTCCGCTGTCTTAATTCTCCGATAAGCCAGGGCCAAGCCAGCTCCGATCAGCAAGAACCCTGTTATCATGGTTCCGAATAGGTAGATATCTTCAGCATCCTCGATCGACAGTCCCGCCAGGCACACGATCCTCTGCCACCCGTCCATCGTGTATCCGGCAGGGAAAGTCCCTCCAGGGCACTCTCAGACTTCTCGTTGAGAAAAGGGTGTCAATAGCATTCAGAGACCAGTTGATCAAATCCATAATTCTCTTTAGGTTTTAGAAACAGACTGTGAGAGAGTGTTCCAGGGAGAAGTAATACAAAAAAACACGAGACTAGACAAGGACATAAGCGGGGAAGATAAGGGAGAGGAGAAAAAGTGCATCCGCCTCCTCCGAGAGCCAAGAGAATACTTAATACTTAATGGGACTCCTCATCAGTGAGTCCTGAAAGGTGTGTCAAAAAGAAGTGAATCTTCTGAACATAAAGGTGCATTCCACTAATTTTGCTTTTACTAGAGCGTATTAGTCATTAGAACGCAATATAACAAATCATATACACTGAAGAATCGCTAAAGAAAGTGAAAGTAATTGATTGTTAACGAGGCAAATTATTAAATGTTACTGTTATCTTGTCTATGGACTTTGTGTGTATGCTTAACAATTTGATGTTGATTATCCTCCAGATGGGCATTTGATACCAAATTGAGAAACGACTCAGCGTGTCCAAACAGTTGAACTGGCTTTGCTCCAAACTCTAAGGAAAACTGACAAATGTTGTCATCGGGATTATTTCTACTTGGCTTTCAAAATACATTTGTTACAGGCTGAATTTGAGTAATTAGAAACATATGAACCATTATGAGCAATGGCACACTAATTATAAACTAATTTTTGAAGAGTCTGCATATTTCCTTAATAACAGAACTATATTTATATAGTTCAGCTTTTACCTGTTAATCGCCAAAAAGGACACCGTGGGCTCTACAAAAGTGTATATATTTTTTTTATTCATTTTGTCTGTTTAAAAAACAAAATTATGAAATAAAAATTATGAATTACAAAATTATTATTATATGTATTAACATGTTACTATTAAAGATCGTAAAAAGCGTAAAAAAATGAGCTTCCTCTGAAAGTGTCTGGGCTCAAACTTAGAGATAAGATAAGGAGTGCAGTCATCTAGAGACAGCTCTTTCAATGTTTTTCCACACTTAAAGCTGTATTTCAATTTTCTTTAAAATCTCTTCCAAACAAGTTGCTTAAGTCTTTTTTAATTTCCACACCACATTTGGAATGAAACATTGCCTCATCAGAAGATAATTATTCAACACACTGTGTAAAGAACAGCTGCAAGACTGTAGTCTTTGTCGCCGACATGGAAAACAGTCATTACAGCAGTTACTTGGAGTGTTTTTGTACCACATTTTCCTAACAAATAAAATAGTATGGTCACCAGGGTATCCTATTAAAAAAAACTAGAACCTCTGGAATTTACTAAAACCAAAGTATTTGCCCAACAATAGTTCATATGGCATCATAGAAACATCATATGACAGTAATCAGTTTACTGTTTTCTTTGCTTTGCTAACCTCACCTTTGGTCACAGGCTGCTGTTAGTGACAGAAAGTATGAGATCATAGATACAAGCATCAAAAATGAGCTTCCTCTGTAAGTGTCTGGGCTCAAACTTAGAGATAAGATAAGGAGTGCAGTCATCTAGAGACAGCGCTTTCAATATTTCTCCACACTTAAAGCTGTTAGCTATGGTCGTTCGAGTATTTGACCATAAAGCCTATTGGATACATCTTAAGTGATGTATTATGTGTCCAACTTCTAGTTGGACACATAATACAATGCATGCTCAACTTACTTTTTCTAGTGTTGGAAGGCCTTAGTATTCCCCTGGAAGAACTGGAGGAGGAGGTACCTGGGGACAGGGAGGTCTGGGAATCTCATTTTAGTCCCAGTGTGGCTAAAAATGGCTGGGTGGATAATATTGGCATTACTAAAAAAACTAGACTATCTAAAAATTCTAAGCCTATATATGACCATAGGAGCATTTGAACTTTACATCATTGTCCTTCAATCTCACAGAGAACCCAGCGTCCATCACTTTCATCTGCTTTCATCATCATTTCTCAGATAGATAAGCCACGCTAAGCACATTCTCAGACTGTCACTCTAGTACAGTATGCAACTAATAATAGAAATACCACAGACACGCTGTCATTTATCTTGTGACTACCATCATTTCTTAGTTAATTACCCTAGCCAATATGCTGTGTCAGTTATTACCCACATTATACCTCAGGTAAATTACTTCTATGCAGTACCAACATCTCTGTCAGGTTGACACTATGGTATAGGTAGTTGTATATGAATTAGGATGACATATTGATGACATAGAATGGAAAAAAGCCTCAGCTCTGTGATTCATGACTGCTTCAGTGGCGAAGTTATACAAAAGGAGGAATATAGTGTAGGAGGCATCATTAAATGAAAGCCATGAAATATAAAGTTGAAGTAAAGACCTCTATGCAAAGTAGTGAAAGAGAGACAAGAATGCTGAGGGCTATATTAGTATGCATGCTTTTCCTCACTCTGTCTTACTCAGTTCCCAGACTTCTCCACTGCAGTCTGATCTTCTGTGCCATTGCCAGCCCTACTACATCATCTTCCAAGATCCTCTATTCCCTGTTTTTATCTTAAACATGCAATGTCTGCGACAGCAATGTAGCATGGGGAAAGAGCAGCCGAAATCTTCTTTTGAGAGGCTTAGGAAGCTGCTGTAGCACTCGATCTCTAACATTATGCTGCTGGGTAGCTCCGCAGTGAAGGAAGGAGGACAATTGGTCCTGCTGAGATGACATGTTTAAAATTTACGGCAAGTTTTGAGATGCAAACAGAGCAGAATGTTCAAGGACATTTTCCAAGACACATAAGGCCAATTAAATATATAAGGAGTGGGAGTGATAGTGAGATTGTTTGTCTCGCAGACATGTTTTCATGTGAAATGAAAGTTGATGCAGAATAAAGTATTTCCTTTTCTCCACTGATCTAAGCAGCCTATAGGAAGCCTGCACTGATTTATTTCAATTTTCTTTAAAATCTCTATTTGGTATTCCAAACAAGTTGCTTAATTCTTTTTTAATTTCCACACCACATTTGGAATGAAACATTGCCTCATCAGAAGATAATTTTTCAACAAACTGTGTAGAGAACAGCTGCAAGACTGTAGTCTATGTCCCCGACATGGAAAACAGTCATTACAGCAGTTACTTGGAGTGTTTTTGTAGCACATTTTCCTCACCAATAAAACAGTACTGTCACCAGGGTATCCTATTTAAAAAAAAAACTAGAACCTCTGGAATTTACTAATACAAATGTATTTGCCCAATAATAGTTCATATGTCATCATAGAAACATCATTTGACATGACTAGGTCAACGAAATGAAGAATTTCAGACAATATGACCTATGATTGCTCAGTGATGGAGTAAGACACTGTTTGGCAGGCAGATCACTGTCTTCAAAATGCATACCTTTCTCTTTGTTATTCCTAATCTTACTCTCCATCGTTTGTGTTTGTGATATTTTGAGCTTCAGTCATGTTAATTTGGGTTGGCATCACTGAAATTAAAGGATGATAAAAGGAAACTGGTGCTATGTTAATATCTCTTTGAAGATGGAGTCAATCTGGCAACAGAATGCCGAGCCCTTATTTTCTCTTCCCTTTCCTCTCTTCCTGTATTGAGCACAGTGGATATGAGATAACTGCAGACTCAGCTTTGTAACAGCTTACCTTAGGTGGAGGAACTCTTAAAGCCTCTCCTTTCATCTTGCTCCTTATGTTAGAAACCAGGCTTTGTTTCGTCTTTTTAATCGACATCTGGACGCTGAATATTTACCTATGTAATGTATGTAATACATACTCTACCTTTCCCACTGGATCTTAAAAAATGTTGACCTTCACCACAGTTTTTTATGATGGGAATATGTACTGTATATTTAAAGTAGGTTATATGGAACACTTTTTGCCCATAGGCTGCTGTAATGTCTGAAAAGTAGCATCTGTCTGTGGACAGTCAAAGCTATTATGCAAGCCTTTCGTGCATTTAACCTGCATAAGCCTCCATTAGAATTGTAGATAATGAAAATGTTATAAAGTAGAAACATATAATGCATGGTAAAACTTGCCAAGCATTTTTATGTAAATGTTAATGATGTAACCTATAATTTGTCCCAAGAGCTATTCGTGCTCTAAAGTACTGCTACAAAAGCAGCAGTAGTATCTGAGTGTTCAAAAAGTATGTCTGCTAATGCTTGGAAACTAACTAACACTGACGTTACACAGCGAGCCACAAATCTTATACTGTGATTGGCAAAACATTTAATGCTGTTTCTTTACAGATATAGAATCTCTTTAATGGATCCTAACATAGGGCTTTTGAGCTAAAAGGTGCTAAGTAGAGAAGCAATCAGTTACAGTTTTGATGACACCCATATCAGCACTTTGTACCGAATTCACCATCTTCACTTGTCTCAAACATGTCACACTGCGACTTTAATATGCAGTCAATTGTTCTCATTTTGACCTGCTGGTAGAATGAGCCCAGCTGCCACTGCCACCCGTACTTCTGTTATCTGAGCAAAAATGCATTATTGTGTGCCCCCTTTAATGACTTTAATTAGTTGTAAACGGAGTTGATTCTCCTGTTAAGTGGATAAGGAGTCGATAATGTAATATAGTCCCAGTATGCACGGCTCCAACTTTATCTCACTGAGAAGGTGGTGCACAGGAGGATAGTTTGCATAGTAATGTCAGTGGGCTGGATAAACCCATTGTAAGGTCAAAAAAAATCACATACTGACAGCGCTCAATCACTGAACTGATATGAAAACGACAATTAGTGTGTTCCTGTACTGGCAGAGAAATCATTGCAGAAGAGCTGTTTCAATGTCACTTACACAATGTGGAAGTTTTTACTGGAGCAGATGAAACATTGAAAGGGTCTGTTATCAAGAGGAAAAAAAGGAGCTATCTTCATGTAATTATTAAGTAAACATATCCTTGGAATGATGTGAAAGACAAAAAACAGGTCGTTTAGCAGAAGTGTAAGAATTGAACAAAACCTAATAAGAGCCTATATTTTCAGTATTTCAAGAGAGAAAGATATCTAAAGTAACACTGCCAACTCAAACATGTCAACATAATTTCAGCTTTGCTTGACAATATTTGCCCAATGAAAGCTCTTCCCTGTAAAAACCCTACAGATTCAGTAAACGAGGCAGCCTTGAAGAAAAGAGCCCCATAAAGTTCATGTCAGTAAACTATTTCTCCTTTCATCCACTCATCTGCAATAAAGTTTCCAGTCTCCAGTTTCCATTTGCTGAGTAATGCCTTGCCTAGCCAGTGGTGAGGTGCAGTGCTTTCACACTGGAAAAAGCTAATGGCTGTTTATGGTTTCTAATGCATGATGCTATAGCTTTTGAAATAAAATGTGCTCTATGATAATGTTGTGTGTGGATAGAATTTGTCATCAGGAAATGCTGTGATGCTACAATTGACCTCCAAAGAATTTATGAACGTATACTTGCTCTCTTACCTGTTTATGAGTCTTTAAGGGAGTAGTGTCCCTACATTAAATTTGGCTGTTCATTTACATTTACTCATAACTTGTTTCCCACCTCCCTTCCTCGCTTAAAAATATGAGCATGCAAAATTTTATACTTCAATGAGAAGTGACATCCTGCAGTCAAATCCCAGATGAAGACAGGCAATGGAGACTGGAACCCCGAGAGTAAAACAAACGGGGGTGGTGGAGCAGAGTAAGCAGATGGCTGATGGAGACTTGGACAGCGCACATTTGACAATTGATAAGGTGGAAATGAGGAGGAGCATTGAGTGGGAGTAGGGGCTGATTGGCTCAGAGCTCACAGATAGATTTGTTTTTTGGATACAAGTAGTGACATTAAAATTTAAAGCCCAATTCAAATTTGTGGGAAAAGAGATATATTGGAGAAAAAGCCATGAAGCATTGTAGATATGACAAAGACATATGTGAGAGTACAGGTCTTCCTCAATTAAGATACATAAAAACTTAATTTCAGCAAAGGGGGCTCATTTGGAATAAAAGAGCAATATTAACAGCAAAAATGTGAAGATTCAAAATTTTAAGTATTACTGACAATTTGATAGATCATAGTGTACAATCCCAGAAGAAGGTAGGGGATTATAACGGGACCTAAAAGAGAACAGCAGGGGCAGTCTTAACATAGCATGGAAATCTCATCTCCAGAGTAGAAAAGATATGAAACAGGCAAAGTCAAGAAAAATGACAGATAAAGAACAGTTACAATTATGATGAGAGAAGAAGTCAGAAATAGATTAAAGACAGCGAAGATGAAATCTTGCAAAGAAGGCTAGCTGACTAGGTCACAGGCAGAGGACTGGGAGTCGTTGATTGGCTAGAGGCTGCTAAAGAAAGAGAGAGAGAGTGGAAGAACGTAGGCTTCTGATTGGTTGGCAGTCATTGGAGGACAGAGAAAGAACGAAATAAGAGCCTTTGATTGAAAAGAAGCCAGAGAGAGAATGAGGGCATTTGATTGGCTTGAAGATGTTGGAAACCAGAAAGAAAAAAAATAGAGCCTTTGATCATCCAGAGGCTGTTTAAGGTCAAAGAAAGCGAGAAATTAGAGCCTTTAATTGGCTGGTGGCCATTGGAGGCTAGAAAAGAGGCCATTGATTGGTTAGAGGATGTCAGGAGGCAGAGGGTGAAAAATGAAGCTTTCTGATTGACTGTCAGAGGCCAGAGAAAAAGAAATGACAGCCTTTGCCCAGAGGTTGTCAGCAGATAGAAGAACGAGAGACTGTAACTGGTTTGTCATTAAAGGACTGTAAGACAGCGAGAAACAGGTGAACCAAACAAAAATAAATATGATGAAAATAGACAAATGTGAACAATAAACTAAACATATGCTGATCTTACCCCAAGAATCTTAAGACCTGAAAGATCTTGTGATTAGAGGCTGATATCAGAATCAGGAGTCATGAAATGTTAGCAACAGATGACCAGCAGTGACCCAGATGTTTAAGAGATTAGGATAACATTTCCTGTGTAGCTGCTAAAGTAGCAGCACCGATTCTGATGGAGCAGCCTGAATACTGATAAACTAAGATTTGGACAAACTGTGATTAAATGGCGATAAAAGGTCTGAGATAGAGTTTAAAAATGATAACATTGAAAGATAAGACAGAAAGCCCTTTATTATTGAAATGTTTTAGAAATCATACATCATACATAAGAATCACCAGATGAGTGGGGCAGATGCCATTACAGCGTAGAGAGATGGTGCCATTCCAGCTTTACTGGTGGAAGGGCAAGGGTAGGGTAGGGTTGGGTGGTTCATACTTTGGCATTTGTGCTTTGGCTGGGGTGAATTTTTCAGTCTTCTTTGATGCTAAGAAACCTAGTTTGGGAACTCTGAGCAAGTTCAACACAACTGCTGGGCTCTTGCAGGACTGGAGAATTGACAGAATCTGAGAATGAACTGAGAACTGACAATGCAGACTACGAGCTAGATTAATAATACTAACTACTAGCTGCTGAAGACATTGATCTGAAGTAATACTCCAGTATTCAAGAGTTTAGTAGATAGATGCCCCAGTGTTTTCCTCAAATATCTCTGGTTTACCAAAAATATAGCTGCGTAAGATGACTGGGAAGAAAAGAACATACTATGAAATGTATCTTCTCAACACTACAGCAAGGTTGCACGACAGATGGCTCGAAAGGGAGCACGACAGATAACAATGAATTTAACAGAGACTAGGGCCTAGCTGATGGGCTGAGAGAACAAGGGCAGATAGATTGTTCAATACCTGGTATAATGTTGACATTTTCAATGAGGTTAATTCAACCTCATTTAAATGGAAAAATGGGAGTTAAAAAACAGCAGCAAAAATGGTCAATATTACAAAAAGGAATGGAGATAGATATGACAGAATAGATCTTTCTTATTGAACCTATATAAAAACCCTTAATCGCCACTATTGCATGTTATTAACTCTTCTGTAGTGCTTTCCTCTGTCTCCTTGTACTTTTCTGTAAGTGTGTCTGGCTCTGAAGCTGCATGTTTCTAATCTGCAGTTATAGGCCTCCCCAATCTGGGGATGGTAACTATTTGATTTTTTAATAATTTGCTTATGCTCATCATTTCTCTCTTTGCTTTCCCCTTACCCCGCCAATCAAGATAGATGGCCACCCTACCTCAGTCTTGGTCTGATGGAGGTCTCTACTTATTAATCTGTTGTCAAGAGCTTGCTCAAAGGGAATAGTTGGGTTCCTTTATAATTATGTAAAGTATTATAATGCTTCAAAATGCCCTGAGTTAACTTGAATTTGTGCTATATGAATAAAAAGTGTTCAGATTACTTCTATTGGGCAGTACGATGATTAGCGCAGCACAACAAGATGATTCTGAGTTAGAATGCATCATTTGGCCGGGGCCTTTCTGTGTGGAGTATGCTTGTTTGGTATTATTGTAGGGCCTTTACCTTACAATATAAAGCGCCTTGAGGCAAGTGTTGTTGTGATTTGGCGCTATATAAGTAAAACTGAACTGAATTGAAATTTAATTCCCCCTGTGTGTATGTGGGTTCTTTCCAGGAACTCTGGTTTCCTCCCAAATTTAAAAAGACAGGCAGTTAGTGGGGTTATATTCATTGGTGATTCTAAATTGGCTGTACATGTGGGCTGTATTTGTGACTGTCTGTGTTAGCTATGCATGCATACTGGCAAAAAGTCCAGGGAATACCCTAACTCTCGCCCTATGGTAGCTGGGATAGGCTCAACATAAAACCTGGAAGACCAAAGCTAAATACCTAGTTTCCTGTGCGATAATAAAAAGCTGCTAGTATGAAGTATGAAGAGTAATTTACATGAACTGACAAATTATTTATTTATTTTTTTTAAATGCAAGAGAGACTAAAAAATCTCACAAAGGAACTAATCACAAATGTAGCAGGACATATGTTATTATGAGGGCACATAGCTATGATTCCCCCCCACTAAAACACTTCAATAGAAAACTATTCACAGCTTTATTCTGTTGTTGCATTCATTGTTTTAATTCACACTGTTATTTTTATCTAATGTAGTGCATTACATTTAATGTAAAAAAACATCTCAGTTTTCCAGAAGAATATATTTACAGAAAGGATAACTGCATTTGACGCAAAGCCTAGATAATATTCCATTTTGGACATGGACAGGTGAAAACTCGACAGCCAGGCATTCATTCCTGTTATACTTCTTTGGTGTCTGGTGGAAGTCAGCTGCCTAGGGAGCATGTGTAACTGGGAACTGTAATGCAATTCAAGTAAGTGAGATCACAAAAAAAAAAAAGGCAGGCACGTGGAATCTACACAAACCCTTGCACTGTCTGTTGGCTAAACTTATGTAACTAGGACCTGAGCAGACCCCCGCGGACATGGAAAGTATAATTCCTGCTTAAGAGTACATCTCTTTTTTTCTTCATGTTAATGTGAGTGAAAACCCTGAAAAGCATCTTGACATCCTAAAAGTTTGGAATTTTTTATCCCCCCCTTCTGCTCCTTCTGGCAGTGTGAGTTCTAAACAAATGCTAATAAAGTGTTTTTATAATGAGGAAAGCCCACATTTGTCTTTGTTATCTGTTACTTTCTTTTTTAGACTGAGCATGAGAAATTTTAGTGATTTATTGGTGCTGACAGACTCAATCAGCATTGTGTGTACTAATTGTGCAATGCTTTAAATGTAAAGAACATTCATTAATATGAATGTGTGAAATGGAAAAGTCCCACTCTTAAGCTTTAAAAAAAAACAACAACACTGCATGCACTTAGAAATAATGTATTTAGCTTGCTCAATAATGTATTTTGTGACACTGTGGGCTGTTGACATTAGATTTTAACTGTGATATTGACTTTCGGAAAGTACTACAGCACTTTAATTTCTGTGCATTTCCAGTAGCCAAGTATTATAAATCCTGAGTGATTGTGAACTGCTGATGGAGTCTATAGAGTTTCCAGCTCTAATTTCTGTGTCACGGTAGAGTAAACAACAATAAACAAAGGAAAAACCACGGGACGGCTCGGGTGTCTTTAACTTGGAGAGGAAGGTGAAACTATTTCATGGCTTTTTCTCCAGAGTTAACTGTGGGAAATGTAAATGTAACATGTACCACTCACCCTTCCCGAAAATATGGTCCGTTTGCTAAACCTTGTATGAATCAGCAAGTAATGGGGGCGGGAGTGGGGATTCAAGCAGCAAACATGTGTCCGTGCAAGTATGTGCTGTATGTGTGCAGGTGTTGAACTTGTATTGCTAAAGTGTGTATGAGCTGAGAGAAAAAGTGGAGGAAGAGCATGCTCTCTCTCTTGTCTCATATTTCTCTTTGGTATAATGTGCTGCCTGTTCATGCGATGCCTTTTAAAGGCATGGTGGGAATCACTTCATAGTCAGGCACGAAACTCAATATGCTAATGCCTTCCTAGGGAGCTTTGGAGGGGGAGAAAACATAACTTGTCAATTACCTATAGCAAAACCGCAGGAAGATTTATTGAAAACCAGAAAATTCCACATGACAAAAGAGCTTAAACGTGACAGATCAAAATATAAGGCACCACCTGTTTAACTAATTATAAAATGATGTGAGCCTTCTCAGACTCATTGCCATTGTGTCAAAATAAATTATGTTTAAGGACGCATACGGCAATTTGTATATCTATTAATTACTTCTTGAAAGTGCAAGGTGCAAATTTCAAGCTTTGATTTATGTTAACAAAGGAAAGGACTGATCTGTCAAAACTCATTATCCAAGCAAGTGGAGTGGGCGCTGTACTTCTGATAGTGATGCAAAATACATTGTGAAAAAAAAAATGCCACACAGATACACCATACCTCCGAAGGCAGTGCTATAACCAGCCAGTTTCCTTCTAGCGATGGCACACTCTTGCTGGTTGAAGACCCAAGATGGCACAGTGGGACCATCAAGATTGGTTTTAGACTATTTTGTTTCTCACACAGCCATCATCAAGACCCCTCGGCATAATTTGTTTACAGCTCGGAGATTGAGTGTTGGCAGTTCTCATCTCTCCCCCCGGAATAATTGCTGTGATGATAGGCTTTGCTGGGAACACGTACAGGCATGTGAAAACAGGCACCATTTGAGATTAGAGGGTTTGGAAAGCCAGCCAAGCTGATGTGACTGCAAAAGTGACATATCTCTGTTTCGCTCATCAAATCAATTCTTGCTATGTGCTGTCTGATGCTCAATGTCAAAGGACTCCATGCTTTTTTTTAACACTTATCTAATCTCTATTCTACACTTAGAGTTGTGTCAAAATGCAACACTGCGGGATTTAAATACTGTTATTTCAATTTTGCACAGTGCCCAAGTATGATCAACAGGAATACCTTCAGATGGATAAATTTCCATTCGGAAACTCACCGACTGATAATATAGTAGAGAGAAAATATTTGCAGGTCCTAAAATCTTCAAAAAATTTGCTTGTTTGGGTTTTTTTGTTTGTTTGTTTTTTCATTTTATCAGCAGCTCTAACTGGAATAAATAATGGTATGTACATAAAAATGAATTTACTTACTTAAAGCAATTGATTTTTGGACTCCAGTTAGGCAATTTCGTGATGTTACCAATTTTTCAGTCACAAAGTGGAAATGCCCTAAGGCAGCTGTCCCCAACCTTTTTTGCGCCACGGACCGGTTTATGCCCGACAATATTTTCACGGACCGGTCTTTAAGGTGTCGTGGATAAATACAACAAAATAAAACTAGTACCGGTACCGGAAAAAAAAAAGAAGATTTATTCATAACATATGTGAAAAGACCCAGGAAAAAAAGTTAACGATAAAAACGATAACAAAATAACGCTGAAAACCGATAAAAACCCTGAAAACCATACATTTCACACCTGAGCCTCAACTCTCGCGGCCCGGTACCAAACGACTCACGGACCGGTACCGGTCCGAGGCCCGGGGGTTGGGGACCGCTGCCCTAAGGCATAACCTGTTTTATCATCTATTTACTAAATAACCATCATGTTGAATTAACTTAAGCTTGAAATTAGAAATTGAGATCATAGGTCATTAGGGAAGTTTACGTTTAGATATTTATACATTTTTGATTATTTTTCAGCCCTAGGTATTGCTCCCTATTGACTGTCAGAGAATGCAGATTTTATGCTGTATTTTATATAATCTAAGGAACCAATAAATTATCAGGATTTGGACCACTTGGTTAAACAAAGAGCTCCATACACTCTTGACCGATATGACAGAAAATTCAAAAGTTAAAGGTTGAAACCACAATTTATTTATATATTAGATGGTACAAGTAGACAAAATAAAGGAGTATAATGAATTCAACATACTGTACACAACCTCAGCTTACGGTGTGTTTACAGGCTTGGATGCTATTCTGATCGTAGGATTTAAAACCCATGGATGACATATGGTCAATTTGAACCTCATCAGTGGTGGAAATCCATGTGCTCTATTTTCCTGCCAGCCATTGGAACCATACTGAATCCCCCTCCATCATCATCCCACTATCTTCCAACCCCTTGACACCGCTTCCCCTGAACCCAGCAGATTACAGATATCATTATAATGGATGTCCTGGCAGGCCAGCTGCGGTCACATTTAATTTGCCATGGCCTGATATCTACACGAGATAATCAGCATTTACACCTGAGAGTGAAGACAGAAATATACACCACAGTGTGTATGCGGTAAAGACATCGAGGTAGAGACAGAAGAATGACCAAGACACTGCGAGAAAAGTGGGGGAAAGTAAAAGTAAAAGAAAGACGTAAGGTAAGGGAATAGGAAGGTATATGTATTCAGCACACATGCGAAACAACAAAAGATTAAGTGAAGCACACTTGTAAGATTTGCATTTTAATAAGAATAATCTACTTTGGACTTAAAATGACTTGAGAGCAAAACCTAAATCTTTGTCAACATTCTTCAACACAGACCTTACATCTTAGCTTGGAGAGGGGTGCCTCTCCATCATACTTTGTTTTGCTTTGTGAGGTCAGCCCTGTTCAATTACATGCAGATAAAGAGTGGTGTTGTTCTTTCTAAGTGAAGGTTATAGGGTACTCTTCTTGGAGCAGATGAGTGGGATCTTCATTGATTCCACTGTTATGCTTGTGAGTATGTTTAGTAACTCTTTCCTTCTGCTGCAGTTGCAGGATTATGCATTTCCTGCTCTACAAATCCTTTCACTCCCACCAGACATTGAGGACACCGATTTGTGTATGAAAGAAAGTTATCAGACGCGAAAAAAACAAACAAACTGTGGAATTCTTGTATAAAGCTGCCAGAACAGGTATACATTATATATGTTTAGCACCTACAGAATGAGCTTTCACATCTATAACAGATCAATTTTCCCTGAGTCGGGGAGTAATGACCTATTTCTTTTGAAGGGCTCCCCATACATATTTCAGTGGTGAACTACCAAGCTCACAGGCAGACGCATTGCTGTTGTGAAGGTTTTGCAATATAAGGTAAAGAACAATATGTCACAGAATTTCTGAAAGCCTTTGTTCTACCACTATCTCAAACAGAAGTATCTATCTATCTATCTATCTATCTATCTATCTATCTATCTATCTATCTATCTATCTATCTATCTGTCAACTCAAGGTGTGTATTTACTGCTAAAAAACACCTTAGAAAGCTAATATATGCAGTCTTCAACATAAAGTATGTGTCCTTCACATACAACACCCTGGAGAGATTGTTAAGAACTTTGCTTTGAATGAAGATAAATAAAGGAAGAACAAAATCCAACAATGCATAAAGGGAGAGAAAGGTGACCCCGCTGGCTTAAGCATCTCAACAATGTGGTACCAGACATTCAGTAAGACTGCATCAAAACACCAGCTCCCATCTGTTAAGTTTGCAATCTAATAACAAACACAGGCTGACTCGATCAGGATGACGAGGGGTAATTTAAGGACCTCGCTTGTGAAATGAATATGGTGATAAATAAGAATGTATCTATTCTTTCAGGATAAAAGAAATCGGAAGTTCCTCCTCTCTCTCTAAAACTTTTACATCGTAAAACTGAGTTTACATTTACATTTTATAGCCCTGCTGTAGAATATGCACATCAGCCAGTAATGAATGTGTGCAGATTGCATATCATATATGCAAGCACAATATTGCTAATTATATGTCGGTTTGTTTTTACTAAAGATACCTACTGATAGAACTCCTTTTCTGCAGCAATTAAGCTCTCAGCTGTTGATCTATAGGAGCTGGAATTTGTCATTTAGCAATACCTGTGCATGCAGGAATCACTCACCATAGGATTTATCATGTTTTTAATTATATCTCCAATCCTTGTAGTTATTTTTACAGCTCAAAACCACGATATTCAAAAACTGAACCTGAAAACCCTGATTCTAGCTATATATGCACTATGGTGTTGATCTGTTATGCTAACCCTTCCCCTTACACTGCTCACATCTTGGATCAACCAGCTGCTTTATCTGAATGTCACTGTAGCCTGCAAGAAAAGGAGCAGAGCAGGGTTGACTTATAAGGCTGACAACGGCTCCATTCATGCGTCTAATTTAAGAGCGGCTTCTGCTCTGTCTAATTAACAATTTACTAGGCCATCAGTCAGCCTCCCCATTGTGGTATAATCAGCGTCACTGACGTTCAAGCAGCTCATCGCACCCTTTCGCATCTGCAATAGGATTAGCGCATCCGTGCAACTTTCATCAGTACACAAACAGAAAAGTGGGCACTGTGTGTTCCAAAGATGCAGCGAGAACAACTGTGACACCACAGAATGAAAGATGACACTGCAGCAGAGTGAGATGGGCACTGTGTTCAACAAGTTAGGCAGCTCAGTTTGTGCATACTAGGACCTTCATCCATATAATCTTCAGGAAAAAAGAGTTCCCATCAGTATGTATCACTGCTGGGTCAACACAACTGAATATTGTGTGCAAATTTCACTTGTCATTTTATAAAGTGTTGTGTAAAGTAAAAGTGGAAGGTGTGATCTGCTCTGTTATGCGTAGGCACCTTGAAAGGATTATAATACGGTGTCAAAGTGGATTTCTATTTTTTGTAAAAAGATGTAACTAAATCCCTTCATAAAGACTCCACCTGCGTCAACACCTAGTACACGCATAACATTAATTCATTTGGCCCTCCTTCTTCCCCCACACCATCTTCAAGACAAGGGCCAACACTTTAATTTATTTTTTGTTATGTGAAAAAAAAAGACTTGTAGGGAGTAGGGGTTAAAAACTGCAGCATTTCTCCTGCTGGTTCTCTCTCCAAATATTCTGACAGTACAATAATAACCCACAGAGAGGATTAAGAACTGGTAATCTGGGGGAATAGTGTATTTCATTTCAACTGCTTTTTTATATTTTTGCCCCTTAGCTTCCTCTGTATAAACAAATAGAATTTTGCTCATTTATCCACTTAGTTTCTCTGTCTTTCTGATTAGAAGTGAAAGGCTGTGAGACTGGGATAACCTAGAGCGGATGGTTCCAAGGATATCTTAGGCCAGCATGCCCGTGTGCGCATCAGTGGGAGTCTGAATGTGTGTGTGCATGTACTGTATAAACAAATGCAGATCTACTTGAAGGGCGCGGCCAATTAAAAGAAGCCCCTCAAGGAGCAAGCTCATCAGGATGCAGTGAACATCGCAGATCCACTTTCAGATAGCCTGCTGGAATCTGTCACTGTAACTAAGGCATTAATACAACCGAGCTCCATAGCATAAAACTTTGACATCTTTATCCTTTGACGTTGAGAAACTGGATGATAAAATTGATCTATTATAACGTTTCACAAACTCAGATCGTATAGAAATGTATAATTGGATATGAAATCTTGTTATTATTTTAATTCAACAACTCTGCCAAAGATGTCATTACATCACCCAGTAGTGCGTTACATGAAGAGAACAACTCAATTTTAGTCATAATTAGAGAGATTAAAAGTCTTTTCAACATGATTTAAATACCTATTATTAAAAAGTTAACAGTATATTTTGCTAAGACATTTAAATATGCATCTGGCTGAACAGGTGAATGTTGAAATTTCATTTACTTTGAATGAAACATTCGTTTGTGATGAAACTAAAGGTTGCAACCAAAATACATAGAACCATGAACCACTAAATGGGTGACACCAGTGTATTTAACCACAAACCCTGTGTGCAGTGGCAATCCCGAGGTCACTATGTGAAATAAGTGGCAAGAACACCTCCTGTTTACCTCCTTCACTTGAGGTAAATCAGTGACTTCTTGCATGCATCATTATCATCATTATGGCAAAATCTCTGAGCTTTGTGAGATTCTTTTGAAGGAGCTCAGATTTTGCCAGTTATGCTTAGTTTATGTAAAAATGTAGTTTGCTGTTGTTTTGGTTTACAAGCTTAAATTGCTTTCATGTGTGTATTATATATGAGTGTAGAATTGTATATAGTTAAAATGTATGGATCGTATAATGTTGAATTCTGAATATTGATTTGTAAATAATGGAATTTGAAATAAGGGTGTAGGAACAGGAAAAGTGTAAACTTCATCCTACTCCTTTTCGAGCATAAACATTTTGTAGACGTGGAGATATTCATGAAAACTTGATCTATCATCACTGTTCTGACTCCTGTTCTGACAGGTGAGGAATTCAAGGAAAAAAACCTTCAATGTTTCACGCCTACAGTGAGGGGGTAGTTGGCTCTTTTATGCTGTTGGGGGACATTCTATTACAGTGGTTTGAATTAACTTATCATCCCTGTCTATGGGTCATCCCAGTCACCACATCTCAACTGAAAGAACGAAAATGAGAGATTCTGGACCGGTGTATCATCAAAACATCAAAATAAGAATATTGAATAAATATAAATCTGAATATTTTAGAAATTACTAATCTAATGAGATTTTCCCATATTAACATCTCTAGGAGTAAATAGTGAATAGTCTGTAAAATAGAACAAATATCTAGTGAGCAGCAGCTATCTTGACAAAAACACCATGTTGATGTGAGAGGTCAGAATGGCCAGACTGGTTCTAATTGATAGGAAAGTAACAATAACTCAAATAACCACTCATTACAACCAAGGTATACAGAAGAGCGTCGCTGAATGCACAAGACTCTGAACTTTGGAACACACTGGGCTATAGCAGCAGAAGATCACACCAGGTACCACTCCTGTTAGCCAAGAAGAGGAATCTGAGACTTTTGACTGTATCTCTAAATTTGGTCAATAAAAGACGGGAAAAACACTGCCTTGATTTCTCCTGTGACATCTAGATCATTGAATCAGGATTTGGCATTAAGCACGGGTCCAACCTGTCATAGTGGTGGTGTCATGTTTTCCCATTTTGGGCATGAACATCATTTGAATGCCACAGCCTACCTGAGTATTGTTGCTTACCACGTCTGTCCTTTTATGACTACAGAGTACCCTTCTGGAGACCAGCAGGATAACACATCGTGTCACAAAGTTTAAATCATCTCAAACTAGTTTCTTAAACACGATAGTGAGTTAAATTAACTTAAATGGCCTTTAAAAACAACATCTCAATTCAATGAGCATCTTTGGAAAGCGGTGAAACGGGACATCTGTATCATGGAGCAGCTGACAAATCTGCACCAAATGGATGACGCTATCAATTCAATATCAACCAAAAATCTCTGGTGGCTGTTTCCACCACCTTGCTGAATCTACATCCTGCTTAAGTTGTTAAGAAAAAAAGGGGGTAGAACCCAATACTAGCAAAGTGGACCAGTAATGTAACCAGAGGGTGTATTGTGATTTTGCATATTTCTCATTTAATACCTCAAGAGAACAACAGTGTTGTTTGGTTTCATTGCTGACCGTGAATGACTAATATGACAAAAACCAAACAAACCTGTAACTCTATAACTCACACGGATGTAAACAGCATTCAAAATAACATCCCTAATCATTTTTCTCTCACTTGCCACGCCATCCATACAGTACATTATGAAAGAAACCAAAAAAAAAAAAACCCAAAAACATTTATTTCATTTTCTTAACTTCCTCTCCTTTCTCCAGACCTCCCCATAAACTAACTGAACACTACACCCACACACACATTATCTCTTCCAGCCCTCCCCCTGCGCTTGTATAAACATCCATACAAACACAAAGATGGATCAATTTCACATTCCCTTTCAGGGTGCGGAAGATGCTTTGCCTTATTGTCAGTTTATATCATGAGGTTGGATTCCCCTAATGCTGAAATGCAAATCAGCTTTGTTTTTTTTATTGTTTATTTGTTTTCTTTTATTAGCACCATTTTCTCATAGCTTAATGCATTCAGAACAATCATCTTGCCACCTCAGATGATGCATCTTGTGGCCTATTTTTGAAAATGGGGCAGAGCTTTTGGCGAGGCATTGCCAAAAAATAACAGAGTTAACTAATTGGGAAAAAAAATGCCCTAAATGTGTAGTGGTTTCAAAGAGAAAGCGTTCAGTTCCACTATAATGGTTTTATCCATTCATTTGGGCTTCATTGGCTTTGCCTGGCAGTAGACAGGGAGCGACGGCACCCCCGAGCAACAGCTTTCCCACAGAGGCATTTGATCATATGCTGACTGGGTGAAAAAGAGTGTAAATTAAAGTCCCTCCTCATTGTGACACTTTAAACACAAGAAAAGGCAGGCCATATTTTCTCAGCCAAATCAGGAGCCTGAGAGATGGATACCAATTATAATTGCAGCAGAAAAAAAAAAAATGAATACAAATCAGACATAGGTGTGTGTCAGACGCCTGGTGCTAAATCATGCCAGCAGTTGGGTAATGAAAAGTTGCCTGTAGGGTCTGAGGGACCCAGAGCCATTCTGTGCCAATGAAGGGGTGTGCACTTGAATTTGCATCACCCTGTGACATATCAAAGAGAATGCACAAGCAGATGTGCCTCTTTGATTTTGCTACTTGTGAAAAGCAAAGTTATTCTGTATCCCCACAATAATCTGCAGCTTTCTTACCCTATTCCTGCAGTTTTAGCCAAGTCATGAACATGAGGAAGATGGAGTGTGTACAGCATGTTGCATAAGCACTGTGGCAGTGGTGTATGCATGTGACAGTGCTGGGGCAGTCTTTGCACGGGTGGGGCAATGTGGAAATTAAGATTTTCCACAATATCTTATTTGAACCAAGTGGATGTTACAGCCTCGGTGCTGCTGACCAAACAGCACATGTCATATCTGTGTTATACACTCTGCACTGCAGTAAACATGACTAGATCACTAAAACAAAACAAACAAACAAAAAAAGCCACAAAAAAACAAAAAACGCAGGGTTACAGTCAGGTGCAGGAAGAGACACAATGACACGCCAGGTGCTGCATCCTCCTTCCTTTCCCACCCTCCCTCTAGCTCTCCGTGAGTGTCCTCACGCACACAAACACGCACACAAACAACTGACAAGAAATTAAATTCTTAACCATTTCTGGCGGAATTGAGAAAGCATTCTTGCCCTCATTAGAATAGCTCCAAGTCCAGTCATGAAAGCTACAAGGCCCAATTTCCTGTCACTTTGGCGGCACCCTGAGTGGGACGATGCCACCAAAACACCAATTATAAGCCAAGGAGCTGGGGAATGAAGCGGTATTACTGGGCCGCCAAGCGGACCATCTGCAGACTTCATCAAACGCTCAGCCCACAGCGTCCAGACGGGCAGAAGCGGATGCCCGGTTTAAGTTGCGATATCATGCAGAGCATATTGACCACTGCAAACAGTACACGGCCTCTCGCTCTCTCGTGCGCACTCTCACTGACACACGCATACAAAAAGGGAAAGCAAGACACGCACAAGATAAGATCCGAATTACGACTCAATTAAGAGCCACTGATTCAAGGTCGTTTACAGCCGACACTTCTGTTTCTAGTTTTTTTTTTTTTCTTCCGTTCCAACAATAAAATTATATTTGATTGTATATAAAGGCTTTATTTTTCGATTTCTTTCGATTCTTTTTTTATTGTCATGCTGATAGCCATACCTTATTTTAATCAAACCTCGGGGGTGTTGAACGGAGTCAACTCCAATTAGGACACCTGATTTATCTTTCTGTCTGTCCTCCACAGAGCGGTGACACTGCACCGTTGTGGATTTTATCAGTGCGCAGTAACCCAGCGGGATCCTACTGTCTGATATATGTGAAAACTTTACAAAGGTGTCCAGCTGTCTGATGTGTACTCACCATCAATAATAACGGTCTTCATGATTCAGATGAAAGTGAAATCCAGAGGCTTTATAATTCCGAGAATGAATCCCACGTATACGGAGATAGATAGGAAATCCGCTAATTATTGCAATTTATGGGTTATTGCAAATCCAGTGCAAGACGGGAAACAGGCAGACTAAAGCACCCCTGCACCCTTCAAACTTTAGCCGTAGGTCTTCCCGAGTGGGGAGCCACGTCTCCAGCTGCACCCTGGCTCAGTCATGTGGACGAGAGATTCAAAAACAGTCAGCAATAAACATCCAATTTGGGATCAGTAGACTCGACGCACCAGTCGACACCTCCCCAAATATAGGACGCGCAAACAGCTCGGGAGAAGAGCTCAAAGTGTTAACGCAGAAGTGGAGAATCAACGGCACAGGCGAAAACCGAGTATTGAATCCATCTTTTGAAATCGCAGCAGATATCCAGTCTGATTACTTGCCCCTCTGTATTTCCCAAGTACACTGAAAAAAAGTGTGTGGTATGAGCACGGTTGTCGGTCGCACTGGTGCGCGCCAGTGTGCGTTTACCACGGAGAGGTGGAAAGGGAGGGCGGGGCGGCAAGGGGCGTTTGGCGGAAAGAGACAGAAAGAGGGAGAGAGAGAATTCGAAGATGAATGTTTTATGGGTCTGTATCACGCTGCAAAAAATATCCCTCCTAATTCTGAGTGCATGGGCTATTAATCATGGCAGATAAAAGAAAGACTGGATTTTATGTCCGAGGCTATTTATAGAAAATACTGGACACAAACAAAACTGAACTGAAAATAACAATAATAATCATAATTTTAGGTAACTGGTGTCATTCCTAGAATCAAAGAGTGAATCTGATACTTAATGACTTATTTGGAGAGACATTTCTTACAGTGCTAGGCTGTGCTCTAATGAATGTTTTATGTGCAGGGGTGGTGGGCTGGTGGTGGGTAGGAAGGTGACGTGAGGCGAATCTATTTGGATCGGACATGGCCAGGCACGCACATGCATACGAAAACACCCCCAAAAGACAGGCTGAGAGCCAGGCTTCCTGCAGAGACCCAAGCTTCCTCCTGGGGACTTCACAGTTTGGCTGTCCTGACGTAGGTGTAGTTGTTAAAGCCGTGAGAAACAAAGATCTCAGTTCTACTTGGTTAACTGAACCGTTACAATAACATTTGTAATCCTGAGGCTAACCTGAGACCCTTAACTACTTCTGGAAATGTTTTCTTTTGTTTAAAGAAAAAGAACAATGAAAACAAAACTGTGCTAGGTGAAAATGTCTATTGAAAACCCAATTAAAATATTTTTTCATGCGTTTATACTTTCAACGGAATCCAATATTATGAATTCCTTTTCAGTGTATCGGATGTGATAACCTTTATTTTTACGAAAGGATTAAACTACTTAACTACTGCACTGTTAACGCTGATTGGCTCGAAGACCAATTCACCTTGTCTTTGGCCTGCACCTTTGATGGGTTTTGCTGAAACCCTGGAGGATTGAAGAAGCAGCAGCGGGCTATTATCTATAGGTATCACACGCCCCCTACCGACAGACACAAAAATTGATTTTCAGCATCACAGAAAGAGAAAGAGAAGCCTCATCTCGAGATGATGTCTCCCACCTCGCCTTAGATACAGCAAGCAATCACACTGGCAATGTATTTGTAAGCACAGGCAGAGAAGCTGTTGAAATTAAAGTGGAAGGTACATTTCTTATATTTAGTTTTCAATAAGAAATTCTGGAATTAACGTTGATAAAATTACACATACCATTCTCAGATTTGTATTTGGAAAAGCAGTTTAACTGTTGATTCGCAGCACATACAGGCACAAGATTAAACATTGCATATTACAATATTGTACGTACATGGGGACATAAAAGATACAAGATTACCATGGGGAGCAGGTGAATGGAAACCGCAGCCAGGTGGGTGGTTTAGCTGAGTGTAATGGAGAATGCAGCAGGCTAATCCCAAGCTTACAACTACCACCAATATTGAATCACACTATCAGAATATGTCGGTGAGCCACTAGCCTGGTATTTGCTCACAGTGGAGACCGTCAGGGCCAGATGGCCAGTAGAGACAGTCCAAAGCCGCCTCAGCAACCCGCTGAGAACCAGGTCACCCTGCCAGAAAGGAAGTGCTGTCACCTTTCACAGTCGTCTCTGCCTCTCATGCTTTATCCTAATGCATCCATGTGGACAAACACATGTTTGTGGATAATCCTGCCATCACTTCTACGTTATGCATTTTTGTGTCCTTGAGTGAATGGTAACAAAATGCTTTTCGCGTGCTGCTTTTTCATGTGCTGTTTTGGAAGCTTTTCAGAGAAAAATAATACTAATCACGATGAGCAGACAAAAAGTTGCATTTCCCAGTATTAACAGCAACAGGAACTGCAAGAATGTTGAGTGTGTGTTAGGTCTTCGAACCAAAATATCATGAAACAGACATGAGTTGCATATGAAATGAGATCTTAATTAAGTCACAGCATTTAGTGTTGACGTGATCACAAGACATTTCCATAATATAACCCCTGTCAATTTTATTTCCAGTAAAAATATTATTTTGGTTCAGTTGTCATGACGTCTTCTCGTGCTACGAACTTACGGATGCTATGCAAGTGATTATTCTCACTTCCTCTGCTCATTATACAACATGCACGCTTACTACTGAGTCCTCTGCCAACCCTATTACAGTATATCACAATGATATGCACCAGCAAGTGAAAAGGATGCAGGTAAATTGTCGTGGGAGCTTTGAGGCTGGAGGCCTTGCACAACGAGTGACTGTAAATTAACTAAGGGTGGATCATTGCCATGCGAATAGAAAAAAAAGGAGATTGGGGATCTTTAATTCATGACAGTAATGAAATGAGTCAAGCTGTTGAGTCTCAAAGGCAGTGGATCCCTAGGCTGAGACTCTACTATTCTTTTCATCCCAAGTCTGACAGATCAAAAGGAGAACAGGGGCATAAATGACTTCCTTTGGTAATAGGAAAGTTAGTTGTGTTCCACTGCCACAGGAACTACAGCAGGGCCAGTGTTAATCACAGTATATGAATGACAGCTAAAGCATATTCCCTTTACACACTTTGGATTACAGAATGAACAGTTTGAAGATACTTTTGTTAAGTTATGTTTGAGTTTGAAAAAGGTCACGGAGGTTCCTTAGGACACCCCATGGCTTATACATTCCCCTGCCTGATAACGCTTCCTTATGTTTTCCACACTTTCAACACTATGTAAATATTCTACAATAGTTATAAAGATGTAGGTGGTTACCTTCATGAGATATTCTTTGCCTTATCTGTCCATTGCTAGTCTAAATGTGAGCTGGATTAGTACATTTGTCACTTTAGGCAATAGGCTTTTTAAAAGTTTCCCAAACCAACAGCAGAGGTTAGGAAGGGTAAAAATGCTTGGATATACTAAAAAAGAAATAAAATGTGTAAAGAAAAGGAATGAAAATGTAAATCCTCCTCAGGGTGAGAATCCCTGCTGGCTGAGTTTCACAGTATGAGTCTGTGAAATATGATAGGTAAAGAAAATCCAAGGCAATTCTGCCTTTTTTAAATACCAGTTGTTGAATGAGAGTTATTTTAAGCGTCTCATGATCCTGAAATTGGTCATTGGTGTATTTCACATTAAAAATACACATTTTAATTTTGGAAAGTGGTATGTGAAAAATATTATATGAATAAGAAAGTTCTGGTTTTGTTCCTCTGAAAAATGATTGAATTGGTGTTATATAAAATTGAACCCTTGAATTACCTTATATACTGACTTTTTAAAAAAAAAAAAATTGCGTTGTGAAGAGATGATTTACTTGTACATCTTTCTTTCAAATAGAATAGGAAATAGCAGCAGACTTTGTTTTATGTATTTAGAGAACTGGTGACCCACACCCGCTTTCACACCTTGGCTCATGTGATTAGGTAGAGGATCATCAGGGGGTCCTTTGTCCCTCTTTGGGGGGAAACTCCCACTGGGTTTAAATCTGAGACTCTCCACCTTTTGACCTTAGAACTGAAGAAGCTTCTCGGATGAGAGGTGAAACGTCTTCAAGCAACTCAAAGAAGTCCAGACGTTTTTCTTTCCAAGCTCCTTAGACTACGATGACCTGGATGACTGAGAGCCTTCACAGACATATTTAGAGAACTCTATTTAGCAAATTAAAAACTAACCTAAAAAGTAGAAATAAAAGCAAGGTAGCTTGTGTGATGATAATATAAAAGAAATACAGACCCAATTCTCATATTTTATTCACTATAGAATGCAGAAAACCAATTGAATGTATACATTGAGACATTTTACTGTTTCATTAAATATATTAGCTCATTTTGACTTTGATGCCAATGACACATCTCAAAAAAGTTGGGACAAGGCCATGTTTACCAATGTATAACTCCTCCTCTTCTTTTAACAGCACAGTCTGTAAGTGCTTCCAAACTGTGGAGAACAGTTGTTGGGTTTTTGGGAGAGGAATGTTCCCATTCTTCTCAGCTAAAGGATTCTAGCTGGTCACTTTTGTCTTCTTTGTTGTATTTTGGTTTCATCATGTACCAAATGTTTTCATTTGGTGAAAAGTCTGGTCAGTTCAGTACCTGAAAATTTCTATTATGTAGTCATGCTGTTGTAATAGATGCAGTATGCCATTTAGCATCCAGATGATGTCTTCCCTGAAAAGACATCATCTGGATGGGAGCATATGTTGCGCTATATACTTTTCAGGAATGATGGTGCCCTTCCAGATGGTTGCAGGCCACAGGCACTTATGCACCCCCGTACAATCAGAGATACAGACTTTTAAACTGAGTGTGGATAACAAACTGGATGGTCTCTTCTCATTAGTCAAGGAGGCAGCGTACATACAAAGAACTTCAAATTTGTCTTTGTCTAACAGCAGAACAGTTTTCAACTTTGCCTCAGTTTCTGGATTATATTCACGTAAGGCTTTTTCTTTGGACGATAGAGCTATAACCTGAATTTGTGAATGGCAGTCATTCATAGTGATTTCCACGGCAGAATTATGCCTGTTCTTAATGCAGTGCTGCCCGAGGGCCTGAAGGGCATCAGATACTGATTTTCAGGCTTGCCCTTGCACAAAGAGACTTTGACAACTATATGCACTGTAGACGGGGAAATAGTCAAAGTTCTCACAATTTTACATTAACTAACACTATTACTAAATTATTCTACAATGGGTAGGGGCAGTGTTTTGCTGATTGGTGAAGCTCAGTTGACATTTTTCCAATGAAATGGTAAAAGTTTAAACATTTGATATGTTTTCTGTGTTCTACAGTGAATAAAACATGAGATTTCCAAATCATTGCATTCTGTTTTTATTTACATTTTAAACAGCTTACCAGCTTTTTTGGAATTGGGGTTGTACATTTGTAGATTACATTCCCAGCTGCTCAGAGATGAAACAGCTGTCTGCAGACACCATGCCAAAACCATAAACCATAAATAAAGGTTGTTATTTAGTGTGTGCACAGTATATACATGCTTGCTTAAGCAATAGTTGTTTATCACTATGAAATATGTTTAAGCATATATTACTAAAATGTCAAAAGACAGTCAACAATGATGTACTGTACATCACACATGACTGATGGACAGCAGTCACAGATGCTGGACACCAGCACTGAAATGAACTGTAATCAATTTTATTACAACTATCACATAATTATGTCAGTTTTGCAGTGTGAAGTGAATCACTTGGAGAATGCTGTTAATTCTCTGATCCTCATGCTGATGAGGCACATTTGAATTGAAATTGCCCTTGAGGAGAAGAATTCAATCACAGCGATGTATTCCCTCGCTACTGCCATTAGATTCTGCACCATTCATTTCTTATTTTTATGTTTTTTGCTTTCTCTTCTTTTCTTCTCCAAACTTGCAGGACAAAGAGTTTGTGCTGCTCCCCCTGCTCTTGCTCATTAGGCCTTAGAGTCAGATATTAATTCTGGCCCGAGTGAAAACCCTGTTGCCATTAAGATCGAGTGACAGCTCATTTTCCTTGGTGGCCTGTAGAAGACAATAGCGGTGTTGGAATTGGGTTTTTTTTTTCTTCTTTTTTTAGTGTGTAACCTCATTAACTCATTGGAATAAAGACAATGTGGAGTTGTTTGCATTAAGCTGTAATTATACAAATTCACTCACTTCCTCCGTCTCTCAGTCACTCTCTTTCTTCTCGTTCCATTTTCAGTTTTAATTAGATTCTCCTCTGCTCAAACATTGACAATTTGGACTTGCTTTTGACTCCTGAATTAAGCACCCACCGACTCATCATTTCCGATATTATTTGAGTGTCATGTGTGAGATGCACAAGAAAAGAGTGTGAAAATGAAGGACGTCTCCATGCAAACATGCCATGTGTCTTCACTAGTCATATATTACCTGGCATGACAAGGCTACATTCCTTGAGACTGTCAGTGGGTCGAGAAAGCATAAGAATGTGGAAATTTATTCTCCTACAACTCCACGTGCTTCGTTGCATGACCTTGATTTTGTCTCTTTTTCAATTGATAGCCAGGAGGGGGGTTGGGGGGATAGATACAGAAAGAAAAAGTGATGGTTGAATGAACACAGGCTTGGTGCATCTCTCTCGTGTGAATTTGAGCTTGTCTACTGTGATATAAGCAAAGATAGCAGATGTGAGCCATGGCTTTTTCCTCCTGCATTTCTCTATGCACAGTAATGTAACTGCATTGGCATGGGAAAAAAAAGAAGCTTTTGCTTAATTAATTATATTTGCACTTGTGAAATTACCTTTTTCACTTCTGTAGGAACCTGTAAGTAAGTACACAAATTTCTCCTCCTGAAGGAGTTAGCCAGTCTCAGCGAAACTTTGCACAAACATTGTCACACATACAGCGATTGTTGGCATCTGAATGTTTTTTAAAAAAAGATTTATTATAAATCCAAATTCTTTTGCTTTTCGTCTTAATCATCCCCTGTGAATGCGATATTACATTCTCTGTTTGTCTTTGTGTCTTGCATTAATGTATGTCACCCCTAATTAACTTTACAGTCCCCAAAATATGTATCCAGGATGTAATTTGTTGAACTCACCACTAAATACGGGATGAAAAGCATGAATTCCTTTACAGGATAAATGTGTAGTACGACAACGCTGGCTTGCATGCCATTTATACTATATAATAATTTTAAGCAGGTATGTATGAATGGGTATGAAATGGTTTTCATATTGACAAATATGTGAAATTAAATTAATATAAAGTCAATTATACTGTAAGCATGCAGCACGTGAATTAGCGAGGGCCAATTTTTGAATGAGCTAATGGGCATGACTTTCTCACACTAGCCAAGATAAACTCTATCATAACACATGTGTACTACATGAAAACACTGTGAAAATCATTGTGTATTTTTGTGGTGTCAGTATGAATTTGACACATGCTCCAAGAATCTGTGGTAGCACCCTAGATATTGCTATCAGTATATTTTTGTAAACATGCAATAAATCTTAAAAGGAAGACCCAAATGCAAACTCTGAGACCAAACGTCAATTAACAGGAAATGAACCTCTGATCAGGTTTTAAATAAATCCATAAAATAAACCAGTACAAAGGCAAAACGAAATAAACAAGGAGGACAAACAGATACTCCAACAAAGAACAAAGAGAAGACAGTGTTTTAAATGGTCACAGTCATACTGAAGTTTATTCAGAGGAATGAAACATAGGTGAAAATAATTGAGTCAGTGGTAGACAGGAAGTAAATATAAAACTAGGGCCCAAGAAACAGGAAGTAAGAAAGTAAATCAGGAAGCAATTAAAAAGAACTTGACACAGTAGAACATTGGGAGTAGCTGAAAAAGAAAACAAAGTAGATGAAAATAATAAAGTCTAATCACAGTCTCAGGAACTCTAATTACAAAAACAAAAAATAAAAAAAAAATGCTGGAACTAAAAATTACTTGTTCAAGATATTAATGAAAAGTCAAACTGGAAAAATATAAACAAAGCAGGAACCAAATAGAGAACATGATAAATCGAATCTAAGACTCACTTGAACCCTGGGCTCAAGGACGCTGAAATGACAATATTATTTTTTTTCCTTTTATAAAGAATGCTCAAGTTAATTCTCCACTAAGGAAGGTGAAAAAAAGGAAGTTACTAAAGCAACTTTCACAAGGATTTATAGAATTTCCAGGTTTTATTATTGCCAGCATTCTTCTCAAGCAAAAATGGCTGTTTGTATGCAGCCCTAGGCAGTAAGAGTGAGAGAATGAGAGATCCAAAATGAGGCATTTATACAAAAATTCTGGGATGACAGAAAAACACTGTCTTAGTGCAATACTATCAGATATCCAGCACCTTTAGGCTCCTGCCAGGTTTCACTGGATGGTGAAAATTTAAATGCAGAATTTAAGATGTTGCATTGGGGAAATGAGAATACATAATCTAGAACATAACTCTTCAACTTTTCCGGGCATTGCATACCTCTTTCCCGAAATGAGCATCAAAGATGTAGGAAAGTACAAGTAAGAAAGCGCGACATCAATGATCCATGCAAGTGGTGGTAAAGAAAGAGGAAAATGAGGGGATGACAGAAAACTGGATCAACACAAGACACATGGAACACAGGATAGTCCCGCAGACACTGGAAGCCACAAGGTTAAGCACCTTAACCACAGGGAATGAGCCAGTACTCACAGTAGTAGGTCCCTTTTGGACAGTCTTGTAAATAAATGTGGCTGATTAATGGTGGTTGGCAAGTCTCTCATGCTAGGGCCATTTTAGCACATTATCATGTACAATTCCACCTCCACATATATGATTAGGAATTTAGTGCCTTTCAGACCATGCTCCTGGGAAAGGGGCACAGGTGCCTGACAATGATAACAATAGAATAACTGCAATAGGAGCAGAGCTGAGCAATGTGGGCCTACTCCAAACATGTGGAGTATATACAGGAGTCTGGGAGACAAAACACCATGGAGTAGAATCCAGTTTGTATTCCCTCTCAGGCTGTACATAAGTCTGTAAGTTGTTGTGGAAGTTTTCCATTTAAATAAAGCCTGCAGACAAGCGGTGAGCGGTAGCTAACATTGTTTAATCAAAACAAAGAACAGAAAACCAAGCTTGGTGGAGAGCCTGCATGATCGTGGGGCAGACGGTCAGCAGAGTCTCACTGAGCCTAACATGGCTCTCAGTTAAATACCTTCACCAGGAACAAAAGGCAGTACACAGCTGTTTCACACCTTAACCCTTTAAGACCTACCATAGAACCAAGTCCGCCAGAGCTTATATTATATTTTTACATGCTGTGGAGCCATTTTTGGGAGCATTTCAAGTTGCTATACATCAATACAACCATTATAGCCCAGATTTTAATAATATGTATTCATTAAGTGCACAGTAATTACATAAATTGCAAAAAAGTGCAATAAACTACAAAAAAATTGAAAATCGTTTTTGCTTTTTTAACATATATTTGTAGTTAGAGAAATTTAAGAGGCTTATCCCTCAAAATTGTAAATACAAAAAAGTTGCACAAAATAGTTTCCCACCACAGGAAATTTATTTTGAGTGTCTTCATAGTTTTATTTTTGAAATACACCAATTTTTATACACTGCAGGAAAAACGAAAATAAATATTATACTGCAAATTTGCAAAAAAGCAGCATATGCATCAAAATAAACTATTTCCAGCAGTGCAATATGAGTCCTAAGCATCCCACAAACGACACAGAAAGTCATAAAGTCAAAGATAACTTTTAAAAAGACCAGTATAGGCCCTGAGGCCCTGATGGTAAAAAAGACTACATTTCCGCGGAAATGACGTCACTTCCGGTTTCGGGCAGGTAATGGCGGAAATGCAAAAGTTCGCGCTGACGTCTATTCCAACATAGGAAGTGTTATGAACAGCTGATCTGATCGGCAAAGCGTGTTTCTGGAATATTATGTTTTTGTTGGTGCAAGTGCTTTTTATGCAGTTTTTAGGTTCGCACTCCCTTGCTACCTCCCAGAGTCATCGAAGAGACAAAAGACTCTTCCTGTGGACCTGTCTGCTTCCCCCCAACTTCCTTACCAGACCCCCACCATCTGTCTAACTGTATGAGTGTGAGACATGTTAAAATCCAGTGGCACCAAGGCATTATACAATAAAATAATGTGAATAATACATAAATAAAAGAAATTCCCATACAGAGTGTATGAACCGATGGGTGGACAGAAGACCCTTCACAGAAAAAAAAAGGAGAGATAAACTGAAGCCCACAACATTGCAGCTGCCAGGACATGAAGCCAAAGCACCTCTTCTGATCCAAACTTCAGCTATGTCATTACCTTAGTGCAGTATAGAATGAAGAATACACTGAGCATAATTAGAAAACTTGTCTATCAGTTACTGGAAAGCTGGTCACAAACAGTGATGTGCTACTTTTTTCACAAGGGGAAAGGTAAGGCAGCGTTAGTTTGAATGGGTCACTTGCTTTCCTCTCACTGGGTAGGCTGTGACAAACGCTCTGGTGTCCCGCTCCATTGTCAGCCACCAGGAAAGGTACACAAGGTATCCCAGGGTGACAGGTAACCTTTGTTGTGTGCTACCCCTCCAGCACAGGACCTTTTGGAAAGTTCCAAAAATAATGTGTCGGGGGGGTTGTTGCCCGAGTTTGACTGCTAAAGGTGACTCTAAGACTTTCTATATCAAAGGTTACATAGCCAACATTTAAAAAATATTTATGTATATGCTCATCATTCTTTGCCTGTCTGGCTTACCATTCTTTGAGGCAGGCCTATAGTAAAGTACCAAGTTTAACTCTCTTATACTAAAATCTTTTAGACATCCTAATAAGGTTCCTTCAAGGTTCCTGTTTCCTTCACACAATAAAACAATAAAACAATAAAACAATGGTCAGGCCCATCTAATCAAAGTTGCTTATGTCAATCTCTGTTCCCAATATCATGATATGACTCTGGGTAAAGTATCAAACATAACTGCAAACTGGTAAGAGGTGTTAGTAGAATTCAGGATGGGCTCTGAAGAAATGAGATCCAACCTCATAGGACCACTTAAAGCTTAAGGTAAGAACTATCAGAAGTCACGATACCTTGCTGTAGCCTGGCTGCTATAAAAGTTTGGAAATCTAAGGGCCCACTATGGCTCCTTCCAGCTCAGGGAGTGGGTTCAATCTCTTACTGGCAGGAATTTGATAGGATCTATCCTCGCTTCACCTTTAGCAAATGTAACCTTTTGGGAAGACAAAATGGGTGTGAAATTGGCACTTTTCTGCCTTCAGAACTACCAGCTCTCCATGAGATGTTGGGGTACTTGGAAAACATGCTGCTCACAGTCCTGAGAGGTAACAACTTTGCAACACAAAGGCAGTCAGTAGTGAGAAAGTGTTCACAGCAGCAGCTCACAGAAGACACCTCCTTTTATCAAAGGCAGAAAGCCAGCAAAAAAGACACAGATCGGGCATATAGCTTTGATAGCAAAGAAAAGATTGAATATGTAACACTCCCTCAGAGCTCACAGAGGTGGGACTATGAGGAAATGTTAACATGCTAGTATTTGCTTATTACTACCAATGTGCAACTGAAGCAGGTGGAAGTGTCATTAATGTTGTAGGTAGTGAGTCATGAATCAAAGAACTGGAAGAAATAATTGTGAACTGGTGATTTTACTATTAGAAAATTCAGGTGTAACTAATATTCTTGCACTTATCATAAATGTATTAAATTGTATGAAAATCCATCCAATAAGGTTTAAAGGATTTCACTCAAAAAATCTCTGTGCGTCTCACTGTAAATGTCGTTGAATGACTCATTCACCTTGTAATGTGTTATCCAAAAAGGAAGGTGTACAATTAAATGTTGTTTTTTTTATTTGCCGTCACTCCTAAATGTACATGAGCACATACAATAGCTCTGCCCTGTACTTACTGAGAACTTTGTCTCAGGCTGACTTATTCAGCATATTTTTTCATAAAGGACAGAGATTTATTCTTAGTCATATATAACAGTACAACCACCCTTGAGATCAAACACATGTCTTTTTATGTTGCCTTTTTGTTTTACTGTATAACAGTCACTCAGCAGGACAAATTGTCCTGACTTGCCCTGGAAAAGCAGCAAGTCAGTCTTACATAAATATGCCACATTGTTCTCCTTTGGATTGCGAGTAAATATAGGTTGGATTAAAAAAAAAAACTACAAGGTCAGCTGACAAACAAGCTTTCTTAATTCTTTTTTAAAGTCCCCCTCATTCCTTATTATTTCTAAATCTGATATGATTCCATGATAGATAAAGTCAATTAGACAAATCTCTTAATTGAATTAAGCAATTTGCCTCATTTCCCTCAATGGAATCTCTATTACCAGCATTATGTCAACTGCTTTCTGCTTCTATTGCATGTAACCTATCCTGAACCCCAAAAACTGTTTATGACATGTTCAGGTTATGGCATTTTAGGTAACTAAGACACCTTTCTTTTTTAAATGTGTAAATCCCACTAAGATTCTACCACAGCTGGCATAGAGGAAATGGTTAAGACACAATGGTTAACTCATTTCCATATCAAAATATTAAGGGTGTTCAGATTTGCCACTAAATTCCAAGCGGTTTTGAAGCTTCTGTTGTTCACAAGCTGAGATGTCATTGTCTGAATTAGATTGGATTAGGACCTTAATCTTTTCTTTCTCTCTCTCTTCTCTCTCATTGCATTTGTCTGAGGAAAAGCACCACAAGCAGTACAATGATGCAGTGCTTTTTCCAGCACAATCAGATTTCATGTATTTCTCAAGACAATTACCATCTAAAGTCATTTCTTTTCAGTAAATGTAACACAATATACCACAAAGTTATTTCAGTATGCTTTATCAGTCAAAATCTCTCAATCCATCTCAGTCGAAAATTAAAATTTGTGTGTTACTCAGTTACTACGTTTATAATGTGAAATCATATAATGAGATCTTTTTACTCTAGATATATATAGATGGTATCATAGTACAGCATCAGTAATGTGTGGTCCAGACCTAGATTGATTGCCTGATGGCGTGTCCAATGTGGCATGTTCCAGTTTAAATCTGGTCTGTTTATAATTTTTTCACAATAACAGTTTTCTGTAGGATATTGAAAGTTTGTGAAAGAGTATAATTAATCTTTCTTAGAATCAAGATTTTTCTTCTTTAAGCTTAAAGATAATACACGAGCATTAAAATTGCTGGCCCATGAAAGAATGGCCCTTGTACAATGATTAACCTAAAAAATAAAAAAATAAAACAAAACATGCTGTATTTCTCGGATTGTTTGTAATCTACCAGTCTAGGCTAAACTATTCATTTCCTTCAGAAATCTTCTCTTCCAATCAAAAAAGAGAAAAGCCTCTTACTGGAACATATAAATATATGTCTTTTGTTTTTTTCCCCCCCCAGAAATACAGTGCAGATCTTCCTTATCCATTTTACAGGTACTCTGTCCAAATGAATTTCAGATAAGGCAGTCAAATTCATTTGAAGGAACTTGCACATCTACAAGCTGCTTCAAAGTAGCCCTCAGCAGGAAATGAAAGAGGAAGCTGGGTAGCCCTGAGCATGGCATGACACATCTGCCCACTTCTCCAGCTTTGCCTATGAAATTGATAGAAAGTCACAAGTGGTTTAGCCCCAGGGATCTCAATTTGGTTATCCAAGAAGTGGCACACTCTACGAAGAGGGTGAGTTTAGGATATTTTTTATAGAAGAGATTTAAAATGTTAGTGACTCCAGCTGGCATTTTACAACAGACAAAACAAATACAATATACAATGTAGTTATCTAAGAGAAATAGGGACTTTTACTCACACTAACATAATCTCTGAACGAGCAACTGGTCTTCTAATATTCTAAACATAGAGCACCAATGAGCTTAGTGCTTGAATTTTAATCTGCATTGCTGATAACAGCCAACAAAAAAGACTATAGACAAATTTATGAACTGAACAAATTTCCATCCATCCATCCATTTTATTTACAAGTTCAAAAAAACAACAACAGTTGCCTGGAGGCACTTAATATTGTAAGGTAAGGACCCTACAACAATACAGAGAAACCCCAACAATAAGATGACAACCTATGAACAAGAGCTGAAATTCTGAGACCACCAAAGTGGAAATCTTTTCCACCTTCCACCTGGCTATGTCTAGAAATTCTGTCCATAAAGATTATGAACAGACCCACCAGAAATGAGTCTGAATTATTGCTGGAAATGCGGACCAATCTCTTGCAATGGTTGTACAAAGCCTGAAAGGCACGTGGCAACAGCCAGACACTCCAAGAGATGCAGATGAATATCCACAAAACACACGTAGACTGATTGGGATAACTCCCACGTACCCTAAAATATCTTTTCGAGGCCAAAGACTGGATTCAGTGCTCTATTACCAGGATGAAAACCGCATTGCTCCTATTGCATCCAAGGGCCAACTAACAGATAAACTCTCCTTTCCAGTACGTTGGCATGGCCTTTCCCCAGGAAGGCCAATCCAGAGGTATCACCCAACATCTCCACATGATGTTGCAAAGTCATTTTACCCAACACAGCCCTACGATATCCAGACCTCTCAGTAACTCCAGGTGAACCTTGTCCATCCCAAGTACCTGGTCATCAAGGAATTGTTTGAAGCATTGACCTCACAGTCAGTAATGGGCAAATCATTCCCCTCATCTCCAGACTCCGCTTCGTCTATAGAAGGCTTGTCAAGCTAGATTAAAGAGGTCCTCAGAGCATTCCTTCTACCACCTAACTATATCCTCAGCTGAGGTCAGCAGCACTCCACCCTCACAATACACCATGTATCACATGTATCACTTTCCCCTCCTGAGTCACCTGACGGTTTTCCTGAATTGCATCAAGGCAGAAGTCTTGCCCAATGGCCTCCCTGAATTCCCCCCACACCTGAATTTTTGCTATAGCTACCACCCAAGCTGCATTCCACTTGACCTGCGAGTACCCATCAGCTGTTTACAAAAGTCTCACAGGGTAACCAAGCCCAGTAGGATTCTTTCTTCAGCTTGATGACTTCCTTCACCTCTGGTATACATATATTTAGGGATTACCACAACAGGCACCAAGTGCAGTTGCTGAAGATCTCCCGGACCCAGGCCTCTGCCAGGTGTTCCCGCCACACCCTTAAAATACGTTTGCATCTGCCAGGTCTATCCAGCATTCTCCCCCTCTACTTGATCCAACTCACCACCAGGTGGTGATCAATGGATAGCTCAGGTCCTCTCTTTACCAGAGTTTTCAGAACATTAAGGCTGCAGATCTGATGATATGATACAATCTGATGCCCAATAGGATGATGAGGTGGAGAACCCTCAAGCACCCCAGTCAGTGACTCCAAGAAGGCTGGGTACTCTGAGGCACATAAGCAAAATAATTTTGTACAAATTTAGCCCAAAAATAAACTGACAAATGGTCCAAATTGCCTTCTGTCAAGGAGTGATATATTCCTCTGTGTGTGTGTGTCAAAATCATTTAAAAACTATCTCTAACATGTCAAAATGTTAAACCCTTCATGTATCTTACAATCACAGCTTTTCCTCATTTATAGAGTCATGCCAACCAATAGGAAAAAGTAATTTCTTAGCATTTTAATAACTTTGTAGCAATAGCATTAGTATTTTTACGTAGTATAAATAATTAACTCAGTGAGCAAGCACATACATGCAATAATGGATGTGATCATTTGTTGTCCTGATCAAAAACAAATTAAACTAAGCTATTATTGGTTGTTTGATGTTTGCTAAACACAACAAGCTCAAAGGTCGGGCTTCTTCCCCAGTGAGTAGAGTGCTACCACCTCGATGTAATCCCATGGCTAACAGCTTTCACTTTGTCTCTCTGTAAGCCTATGGCCCTGGGCTAAAGGCTATCTCTGAAAAAGGTCAGCACGAACACTCAGCGCTCATAAAGACAGGCCAATTAACACACCCACACTCGGAAAGAGCCATTACTTATTCAGGATCCTTCCTTGGGATGTGAGCTGGAATGAGGGAGGAGGTAGGGAGGATATAGGAAGAGATGAAGGAGATCAATGGAAATGTGGAGTTTAATTACCATCATCTCAGCAGGCCATCTTCACAGGATTAAATCCTTGGAAGGAGCTGGGGGAAAAACAAGCCGGCAGCACCCGCGGCCAGTATCTGTGTATCTAACATGTTTCACTGTTCACAGTGATGTTTTGTTTAACAGCACTTAGATCAGGTTGTGAGCAGTCCTACTTGACAAAGCTGACATGCTTTATGATGAATAATGAAAGTGGTGTTTTCGTCAAATCCTTTAATGATGATGATGGTAATGATGTACACTTTTATTGATCCCCGTGGGGAAATTCTTCTCTGCATTTAACCCATTCACTCAGTGAAGCAGTGGGCAGCCACCAGTGCAGCGCCCGGGGAGCAGCGTGTGGGGATGGTACCTTGCTTAAGGGTACCTCAGGGTAGCCGTTCAGGGGATTCGAACCCCTGACCTGCCGATCATGGGGCAACCGCTTTACCTACTGAGCTATCCCTCCCCCAGGATTGGGTTAATTGGGTTAAAGGAGAAAAGCATTGTGTGGAGTTTGAGAAACCTCCCTACTTGTCAGGATGTAATTGAACATTCTCTGTAGATAAGTTTCCACTCATGATGCACTAACAGCATCCCTAAAACCAATTGTATTAGCCCGGCTCAAGGATAAACACTTAGTTTCACACCAAGTGCAGGAAATGTGATTAAGTTCCTACATCTACACATCAAGCGATAAACATCATTAGATGGAAACCTCCTCGTCTAATTTGTTGTGATGTGCCTGTGATGTCATGATTGGATGTGCTCCTCTAAATGAGAGAGAGGCAATTCCAGCTGGTTCAGAGAAACACTTTGATTAAGCATGCCATGTTGTTGACTGCAATTATGCTGTGATAATGAAAGAGGTTATTTCAGGCGTGATTCACACCAGCTAAAGAGGGTAATGTGCAGCTTAGAAGTTGGTATACATACAATAGCACAACACTGAAGTTTTAGAATCAATCTTTTGGACAAAACCACAAACAGGACAATTACCACTCGTGTTTTTTCATGAAAGAAATGTTTTGCAGAATACCTTAATGTATACACCCTTATGTACCATAGCGTTTTTATTTGTATTAGCAGTTTTTGGTTGTTGTTTTTTTTCCACAGTGATAGTACGCAAAATGGCAATTCCACCTCTCTTTTTTTTTTTTTTTTTTTTTTTTTTTTTTTTTTTTTTACACATGGAGGAGGCGTATTTCCATCTAATTGTTAATGCTAGTAAACAACAGTCTTAGCTTTGTGATCTATTTTCATGAGATCAAAGAACACGCTGCACAAATGGAACAACTAGAATATTTGAACACGTGTTTGTGAATGACTGTGAATCCTCTTCCTTTCATCAAGTTTAATTTATACAACATAATGCAGCTGCTTAGTCAGGCAGAAATTTATGCTCTTTAAGTGGAACATTTTAACTTTAAATGAATTAATTACAAGGTAATATAAGGTAAATTTCTGCAAACAAACGAAGCTTTTTATTATCTTTGCATCAAAATATATCACCATAGTTTAATACTTTTAACAAGCTGAACTGCTTTAGAGAAAGGGTGCAAGTTCACCTTTGACCGCTACAACTGGTGCATCAACTATCCGTAATGCAGGCATTAGTCAATACACTCAGACCCAATTATAGGCTCTTTCCTAAACAAAGTCAATGTAATCGCTTTGATGTTTTAAATGCATTTCATACAACTAACATACAGTACTTGCTTTATGTATGTAAATGTACAATGTGTGTCTTCCTACATTCGCTTGTTAAGTTTATTAACCACAAACACATCTGAGAACACTTTGTGTCTTACAGTAAGTGTTGCTGTTTGCCAAGCAACTCACCTTCATATCGAATGATTCGTGTGCATGTGCATCATTTCTCACATAATTTAAGAGGTGAGGGTCAAATGTTGAATAACTTCCTTTTTAAACAATTTTAATTTCCTTTTTACATTGCACATCAAATCCAGAATGCTGTAATGGCAAAGGACCTTTTCTGAGGTTAGAAGAATATAGTTAGAAAAGTCAAAAGTCCCTGAAATTTTATATTCCACTTTGAACCTTTATTTCTTTGAGACAGCCTTATTATTAAGAGCCTGGATTTATTTTTCAGTATATTAATTACACACTTAAATTTTGTTAAGAGTTAGCAGACGCTTGAACACAAGCTAATGTGACTGTTCAAATCCAGCAGTCAGAGGTTTAGGGCCTCACTTGGATGTATTTTTGCAGTGGTAAATACAAAAAAAAAAAAAAACATTTAAGACACATATGTACTGGCAGTCATTGCTTTTTCTCGTTCGCAACCCAGATATGCACTATACTGCCAAAAGTTTTTGCTCATACCCTCACATGCATATGGACTTGAGTGACATCCCATTCTTATTCCATAGGCTTAATATGATGTCAGGCCACTCTTAGCAATAACAGCTTCAACCCTTCTGAAAAGGCTTTTAACAAGGTTTGGGGGTGTTTATGGGAATTTTCTTCCAGAAGTGCATTCAAAAGGTCAGACGCCGATGTTGGACAAGAAGGCCTGGCTCGCAGTCTCTGCTCTAATTCATCCCAAAGGTGCTCTGTTGGGTTGAGGTCAGGACTCTGTCCAGGTCAATTAAGTTCTTCCACAACTAAATAACTCATGCATGTCTTTATGGACTTTGCTTTGTGTACTGGTGCACAGTCATGTTAGAACAGGAAGGAGTCATCCCCAAACTGTTTCCACAAAGTTGTGAGCATAAAATTTTCCACTATGTCTTGGTATGCTGAAGCATTAAGAATTCCTTTCACTGGAACTAAGGGGCAGACTTGGACCAAAACCTGGACTCAAACTTGGCACAATGCTGTCAGACAAGTACCACTCTCCTTGCAACCACCAAACACAGACTCGTACGTTGGACTGACAGATATGGAATCGTGAATTTTCACTGGAGAGAACAAAAGAAAAAAAAAAAAGGGGGGGGGGGGAGAAAGAGAACACATCTCCACTCTTCTAGAGTCCACTGGTGGCACATTCACCAACCTCCACTCTGTGATTTTACGTGGCCTACCATTTTGTACCTGCGTTGCTATTGTTCCCACTCTGTGGAAGCTCTGTTCCAACTGTGTGGGACTGTGGAATATTTAGTAGTGAGGAAATTTTATGACTAGACTTGTTAAACAGGTGGAATCTTATGCTTGATTTTATACACCCTTGGCCATGAAGGGATTGGAACACCTGAATTCAATGAGTTGGATGGGTGAGTGAATACTTTTGGCAATATAATGTAGCTTACAATTACAACTTTTGCCTAACTTCTAATCCACTAGTCTTGTGCTAAAACTCAAATGCAATACTTTGAACTCTGTCCAGTTATTGAACCCTGCATTATTAACTGTAATTGTGGGTACCTAGATGAAAATGTGCCAGACAAAATCAATGTAATGGTAAAAACATGAGTGACAGGTCTGAGGTCCCCACTGATATGACACTACTTAGTGAATGCTTATCAGCATTTGAAAGCTCTGGTCTAAGAAGCTCAGCTATTTTCCAGTGTTCAGCCTGTCTTTTTTCAGCACTCAACAAAGCAATGCGCATTAGTGCACCATATCCATTGAATTAAAGTGGCTACTGTGTTCTTTAGACCAAGCAAGTGGGTGTTAGTCATTAGTCACTGCTGGGGTTGCTGTTGATTTTCTCTGTGTGTGGGTAGAGTATGTATATTATGAGATTACTGCAGTGAATCCTCACATCCTTACAGTTCTAATTAATATAGGACTGCAGGTTGGCTGAAAGCTTACTGGATTTTAGCCCATGAAAACTCTCTAATGTACCCTTGAACAAGGTGCTTTGTTATGCTTGTTCATTCTCCAGAAAGCCTTCTGGCATTTTATTATTTAATGTCTTATAAGTTAGACTTGGTTGTTGCAAAAGATGTTTTTAGTCATTGACTCTCACCAGGATTTATAGTTGATTTGATGCCTTAAATTCAGAATTCAAAATTCAAATTATTAATCCATCCATCCATTTTTGTTCTGGTAGGGTTACAGTGGGGATGGGGCCAGTCCCAGCTTTGATATGATGAGAAACGGGGTGTACCCTGGCCACGCTGCCAGTCTGTTGCAGTCCAAACACAGAAAGACAGACAACAAGTCACATTCACAATCACTCCTATGAGGAATTTAGAATCACCAGTTAATCTAACATATATGTCTTTGGACTGTGGGAGAGAAACCATCCAGGCATAGGGAATATCCAAAAACCTCACAGAAGGGTACCAAGAACCAAAGCACTCTGCTGCCCTGTTCAAATCATTCCTGAAATTGCACATATATTGTTGATTAAATAAAAGTGAGCAATTGAATATTTTGTCCAACAACACACACACATACACACACAAAGAGAGAGAGGCATAACATCATCTTTCAAACAGATCCTGCATGAAATAAAAGACTGTCCAGTTGAAATCAGTCTTCTTTGATACCACTATGAGGCCAGACTTCAGAGCTACAGCCTGGCCTACATTCAAAGATTGGTTATAACTTTCACAATGGCCTCATACCTCTTCCCTTTATTACTTTTCTCAGCCTCAGCTCTTTCAGGTAAGTATGGTCCCAAAGCAAACAATGCACATAAATTTCACAGGAGATCTCTGCATTAGAAAAATGAAGGAAAGTTCCACCAGACTCGTATCCTGTTTAGAGTGACCTTGTCCATCAAAATGACACATGCTGCACAACCATTAAATTGCCTCATGTTCATGGACCAAGAAACTGTTATGGGCTTAGATTCCAGTTTTATTGGTCTGCTGCTTTCACTTTTATTATATTTTTTTCTTACTTGAGCCTCATAGGAACTGCAGACCAACAAGGCATGGGTTTTTATTTTTCATCATGCTCATTTTACTAGTGTGTGTGTGTCTGTTTACTTTGAGATGAACAGGTTTATAACCCTGCCCCATCACCATCACCCATTTTGTTTTATCTCTTCTGATTTCTTTTTCTGAGTTATGTTGTTCTGTATACACATATTGTATACACATATTTGCATAAACTCTCACGTGGTTCTCCAACATGCTACTTGGAGAACCGCACTTGAACAGCATTGTTGCAAAATAATCATAATTTCTTGAGGCGCACATGGTATAAGTGTCTCACCTCAGAAAGGGAGTTAGTCTGGATTGCTGGTTTCCTTCTGTCTTAAAAGCAAACACAATATTTAAAGTGAATACTACATCTAAAGTCATCCACTTTTTTAGCTGCTTATCTAGGGAGTTGCAGTCTATCCCAGCTCTTACAGGGTGAAGGGCATGATACACGTTGACCAGAATCCAACAGTGTAATTAAACTGTAATTAATGTTGGTTAATCCCGTAACACCAGGGTTGATTTAAACACAGTAATGTATCCATCATGTTCACTGACAAGGCTTCTGAATGGCTGGATATATTTTTCAGCAGCAGAAAAGCAAACACAAATTCTTACTGCTACTATTTTAAAACTGCACTGTTCAAAGTTCTAAAGCAGTCTGAGTGCCCCCAGTTCACTTTGTGATTGACAGATAATATGCTCAAAGATGCAAATAAAAAATGCTTTGGATTATTATTTGCTTTTTGCAGATGTGGTGTACAAAGATTTCTTTGTTCCCAGTCAAATGATAATGATCAGGACTAAACAAAATATACCTGCTAAATAATATCTATTTTATACATTTACCAGAACACAGTACAGGTATTTTAAATGAATAACAAAGCATTGCAATATAATCCAAAGGCAAAGCATCAGATTACCACATACTTCAAATTTCCTTGTATATTTGACTCCGAACACATACTTACAGTGATTATCCATTCCTGGCTGTCTGTATTCCCCTCCATCCCCACTTGCTGGTGTATTCTAATATCTCATTTGTCCACTGCTCCTGTCTCTGCAGCTCCAGTGTTGTCAGCGAAAGGTCAGGCTGGCCCTCCAAGCAGAGTGCACACTTTCTCCAGGGAAATTAATGGCTTGAGCCTTCAATTCCTTCCTCTCTCTTTCTTTGTAATTTGCCGTCATTGAGTTGGGGCATGTCTTCAAAAGGCAAACACACACTTGGCCACGTATGTAGACTGGAAACAGATGGACGCTCCTCTTGTGTTGATGAATTTGGAAATTTGAGGGCCCTTCACATGGACAGTGACTGAGGCAGGTAGAGCAGATGGAGCTTTCCCACACTCTGTTTTTGTGTGGGTAAATAAATACGAAGATCACATTTGCTTTGTGTGTGTGTTTCTGTGTCTGTGTGTGTGCGCGCGCACGCCAGCATGAGTGGCGCAGTGATTCCTTCTGATTTAATTTAATTTCCCTGCATCCCATGGAGGTGTCAGTGGGAGGTTTGTGTAACCACTGCAACTGCCACCCTCTGCTTTCTAAAGTTTCGTTATTGATGATTTTCTCATCCTCCCAGACAATCACCAGGGATACATGGACAGACAGGGGAAATATGTCTTCATTCTCCTGTCAGGAAGGTTTACAGGCAGTTGATTTTCAAACGCCAAGCACTGCCTCCAGAATGGATGATCAGACGAGTGGTGTGGAGTTGTCGAAGTTTGTGAGGAGGACAGCGCAACCTTCACAGAGGCATAAATCTGGTGCATTATGCTAATTAGTATATGATAGATTGGAGCACAAAATGTCAAGGTGAAAACTTTCATAGCTAAAATTATTGTTCATGTTGTAATTGCACTTTTATATAACTACCAGGATATCAGTTATTGACTGTGAATGAAAAAAGCCATACATTTTAATACAAAGTATAAAACCTGATAAGAAAGAAAGAAACATCTCCTTTTTTTTAGGATTTCAGTTTTTCTATGTACTCAGTTATATTGTGGCTAAATATGGTCTTCACTTTCTACTTGTTACATTAAACCTCAGCATAAGTCTCCACAGGCTCGATAAATCACACATGGAGATACAAATGGATCATTTAGAGGCACTCCTTTTAATACAACAGAGTCAATTAGACTTCACTCAGGAAGAGCTGGGTTTCTGCCAGTAGCAAAGTTTTCAAAATGGAATGATTCAAATTCAAAAGGGTTTTCTCTTCCTAAGCGGCGCTGAAAGAGAGCTATTATTAGTGCTCTGCTAATATGCTGAGAGACGTTGGTTTTCATAACAAATTGATTTAAAAGACAACTCCATGGCTTTTATCCAAAGCGTTATCCACTATCTCACCCCATCCTTGCCTTATGTTGCTGGTACTTTCAGCTCAAATATTTTACTTTTCTTTTTCCTTTTGTATGTTTTTGGAAAAGCTTATGCCTTTGGTTGGAAGTTCCCTTTGTCTGAATACAAATTTAAAAAGAAGTACGGTATAAGCTTAAGACTGAAATATTAAAAACAAAACATTATCCAAAAAAGCTCACAGTTATCACTATTTACTTGCAACAGGCCACTGAAAGTGTAAACAAACAAACAAACAAAAAACCCAAACAGTAAATTCCCGTTTGAATGTAAATATGCTTCAGGTCTGAAAGGGAATGTAAACTAAATCAAGCCTTTAAACATTCTGGGAAATAAGTAATCGTTTTAACTATTAATATTTCTGCCTTGACATGCATATGAACTTGAGTGACAACCCATCTCAATCCACAGGAATTAATATGATGTCAGATTACCCTTTGCAGCTATAACAGCTTTAACCCTTCTGGGAAGACTTCCACAAGATTTATGAGTCTGTTCATGGGAATGTTTGACCATTCTTCCAGGAGTGCATTTGTGAACACAGATGCTAATGTGGGAAAAGAAGGCCTCTGCTCTGTTTCATCGTAAATGTGTTTTGTTGGGTTGAGGTCAGGACTCTGTGTAGGTCAATCAAGTTCTTTTACATCAAACTTGCTCATCCATGTCTTCATGGACCTTGGTTTGCACACTTGTGCACAGTTAGGTTGGAACGGGAAAGGGCCATCCCCAAACGGTTTCCACAAAGTTGGGAGCATGAAATTGTCCAACATCTCTTGGTATTCTGAAGCAGTCCAACTTCTGAAAAATTACCTGGGGTCAAACCCAGACTTGCCTTTTGACTTGCCAGAGGGAGCGATTCATCACTCCATAGAGCTCTAGAATCCAATGGGTGCATTATTTACTCCACTGCATCTGATGTTTTGTGTTGCACTTGATGATGTAAAGGTTGAATGGAGCTGCTCAGCCATGGAATCATATTCCATGAAGGTCTCTAGGCACTGTTGTTCCCAGTTGCTTCCACTTTATGATAATACTACAAAAAGTTGACCGTGGAACATTTAGTAGCTAGGACAAGTGGAATTGTTGTACAGGTGGCATCCTATCATGGTATCATGCTGACATTGGGTTGTTCTCAAGAGCTCAGGCATTCTTTCAGAAATCTTTGTAGAGTCTGCATCCCTCGGTGCTTAATTTTATAAACATGTGGCCATGAGTGTAGGAATATTTTTGGCAATATATCGTAGAATAGTTTAGACTACATTGTTTTTGGTTCCAGTATTGATAAATGTCACCTCACATTTACCACGTGGCTAAGCCACATGTTTTGAAGTGCTGTCATAATATCTTTTTCCACACAGAAGCTCAATATAACAGCAATCTGAGAAGCACTGGGGTTCAATGGCTTGTTGAAGGGATCTATACTTGTGATGTATATTAGTGTGTATCGAGTCCAACAGCTGAACTGAGAGTGGTTGTCTCTCCATGGCTGCAGGTAAGATATGACAGATTGGAGGCCAAACCACAGGCCCTCTCAGGTCTCTGCTGGGTGCTCGGGGCATCCGCAGTTCAAAGTCCACTGCGCAAAGACATTAGAAGGAGACACAACAGTGGATGTCTGAGAGGCTATCTAGTGTGTGTCAAAGAATCTACAGGGATATTGGTTGGAACGGTTAAGGGGAATTGAAGGGCTGAGATAAGGATAGAAAGGAGATAAGAATGAGGAGAGGGTTCATGCAACTGTCAGAAAGCAAACAGTCACAGTGACAAAGAGGTAAAAAGAAGATGTGAAGAGGCTTTATGGGTTGTGCTGTGTGTCAAAAATTGTATTTAGGTATTTACAGTACATTTTAGAGAACATAGATACAATGCGATTACAGTTTGTTGTACAGTACTGTGATTACATAGTCGAGACGTCTGTTCAAGTGTCCCATTTCTAAGCACAGGGATTAGGGATTTATAAATAGGAAAATGTGAGTGAAGCCTCTTGGTCAGATTTAAAACAGAGGACTATATAGATGACCACATACCTCATTGCTTTACCCATGTGCTGATCTGATTCAAAGGGGGATTTAATACATCAACCTTGCTATTCTATTCCATTACGTTGCAGAATTCAGTGTTCACGGTTAAAGAAGAGAGTGTCTGTTTGTCATTAATTTTTAACCCCTATATTGCAAGTTAAAGAGTGAGCCCCAATTATCTGGTTATGGGAAGAAATGGTTCTCAGTTAAGAATAAATAGTTCTCCTTTAACAAGAAGAAACCTCTGGCAGATACAGGAAGTATAGAAGACAAAATAGGACCATAGAGAGACAATAAAAACAACAAACAGGAGCAAGCACAATCTATGCGAGACAGGAAAGTTAATGACATTCAAACTCGTTCTACAGGAAAGGAGTGTGATAACTGAAGGCAATATCTCTTCTTTCTTTACATGGTGAAGTAAGGAGGATGGGTTCAGTATTCTCACAGCCTGGGGGGGAAGGAACTACTTCGAAATCTGGTGGCATTTGCAGTAAATACTTCTGCATCGGTTGCCAGATGGCAGCAGGGTGAACAGATTGTGACTGGGGTCAGTGTTGTCTTTTAGTATCCTTTGGGCTCTGGACAGACTCTCCCTCACCACATTAGTCTATAGTGGACTGGTCATGCTCATGTTCTCATGTAATCACCCACTCAAAACCCCTCAGGTCATGGACTGCACAACCCATTCCAGATTGTGATGTTTCCAGTTAGGATGGTTCTAACTTGACAGAAGTGGAGTTGTGCTTACCAGATATGTGGGATGTGTGATGGCCATCACAGGTTCTGTTTGATGCTGAGTCCCAGAAACCAAAAAGAATGAGCACAGAGATTAAATATCACAATTTAGACTGGCCATTTAGTTATTATCGCGGTAAGAGTGAATGGGATGCATAGTATTAACCCAGCCTTATAGACTTAATACCTAAACCATTTCATATTTCAGATATTATGAGCAGAACTGTGAAGTCCAAAGAAAGCAGCAAACAAAAGCCTACACCTGACACTGACAGGCATGTAATTCACTTTATCTTTGTCTGCGTATGTATTGTTTCTGCAACAGAAGGTAAATTCAACGTACATCACTGACGGTCTATAAAAAAGTTCAAGAATTTTTCTACTGTTCAGAAATTCTTAAATTATGTATTGACCTAAAGTTAATTTACTTTGCTCATACTGTGAAGCGGTGGGTGACCACTGTGACGCAGACAGGGTGTCTGTCATCGATTAATGTTTCCCTAGCACTCTTAACATCCAAGATACAGACGCACAACAGACTTAGGTAAAATATCTCTGTTGCACTGCCTTTTGTTTTCATTTACTCAAAATAACCCCACACTGCATTCTGCACCACCACAGCTACATCAAGTTTGGGTGACAGTGAAAAGTATTTGAATGGATAAGACTGATAATCAAACACAGTTTCAATAACTGCAATAATTATAGTTAGACACTTTATTTTTTTATTTATTTATTTATTTATTTTGGTAACAGCTGCAACCAGAATCCATTTCATCACAAGATCACATAATCTCCTGCTATTTCTGCAATTAGAGAGCTACAATGTAACTGACACCACTTTAATGTTCTTTTCCACCACAGTTTCCCCTCTCTATAATCTCTAAAGCTACATAGCTATCTATGTAGCTTTCTGCCACAAATGGCAACTTTATGGGTCTGTCTGTGTGACAGTGTTTCTATCATTCACAGAGTTCAAGCTACTAAGCTAGTAATATAACTCACAGCAGAAAATCCTGTTGAAATCTTGACATTCTGTGGGACATTATTGAATATCCTTTGACAAGTGAACTCTGTGTACAGTGTTTTCATAGTCACGGGGAAGCAGTGATCAATAGCAGGCTAATCGCAGCACAGAGCCTGTATGTATTATTGACTGTGTAATGGAAAAAGTCTACACAAAAAAGCTGATGTTGACCTCCTTTTGGTGCACTGCAGCACATTTTGATAGCTGTAGTTGAAATTGAAATTTTATATTTAGATACAGTATGTGCAAACACTGTCCACAGTAGAGGGCATGCATTTCACCTCTGAAACATTTACAAGTTGATGCTTGTATCAGCATGTTCTACAGTGTTTGTCACTAAGGTGTCACGAGTATATAACAAGCAGTAGCAGAAATTGCCCCCGCTTCAAAGTCTGTGTTGGTTTAAATCGGTACAATACTTGTCACCTTGAAAACACCACTAAGTTCTCTGAATAGGATTGCTTGACATGTCTCACAAACATTACACAATAAAGTGGTTTTTTTTCTTCTTTCAAAATATTCTGCTGAGGCAGACAAAAGTGTGGCCCACTCAGATTGTGCAGACATTTGTTATTCTTTTTTTGTAATATAATTTAGTTGAAAAGAGAGGGTGCAGTGGCGATCAATAGCAGGTCAGCCAATGATGGATGGCGGTACGATTACTAATTTCACTGTGAGACAAATAACTCTGCGCTTGGCCCTCAGCGCTGAGAAATAGAGAGAAAATGGCAGACCAAGCTACACAGGCTCCCCAATCCACTTCTCTATTCACATGACCATTCATCTCCATTGCTTCTGTACTCCAAGCTTTCACTCTCACTCTCTGAAGCATCATAATGACTGCTGGGGTAATTACATGTGGGAATGCTTGTCTGCTATCGTGGCTCTGACTTCACCGTGACTTCTAGCTTTAAGAGCCATAGGAAATCAGGTCAGCTCAATGACATTTAATCTTCACTGTGCTGTGTTTTATTGATGCACAATAGGAATGGTTAACAATGAGGTACCGGCAATGTGCAGTGACCCAAGACAGATATTGACTCGAAACCGAAAATCAATAATCCAGCACAATCCAGGTTACTGTACTGATAATTTCAAATTATTTAATTAATCAATGAAAGGGTACTCTAAAAGAGAAAGGGGAGCTGTTACAAATAAAAAGAGAAGATTATTCATTTGGGTTTACACCGAATCAATAAACGCAGTATAGGGGATGAGGGAAAGAATAGACGGGAGGATAGAGATGATGGGACATGTCCAACTTTCGAGGTCTCTCAACGCCTAGATGAACTCATTAGAAGTTAATTAATCACAGGTATTGATCCATTGTCACTCTTCGTACTGCAAGGCTCCACTGGATTCCAGGGCTCGGGTTCTGCTTTGCCGGTTAAAATGCTGAGTTCACTTGTCTCCCTGCCCTCTCTTTTCAGCTGTGGTATCTGTCGCGGCGCCATGCTGTTTGTCAGTGTAGCATGAGACGGCTGATCCATTCCTGAGATGTGGGATGACCAATAGGGATGCGGTCTAGTTAGACCTTAATTGAGTGTTAATGCAGTATAGATTTTCATACTGTATCAAATCATTTCACACAATCCAATCCATCCTTCAGGGAGCAACAGCATTTTGCAGAATAACATCTGACAACCATAGTGACCATCTTAGAATGTCTATAAATTAAGTAAATGTAATTAATTTGTGTTTCTTCTTAAAACTATTTATTTGACAAATAATTGCTGTATCATTAAGCTTTTAACTAGGTGTAAATTATGAATTACATTATATTATAAATTTTTAATTATTAGAAATTATACAAAAACTGTCCAAAGATTCAGTTGTGATGTAGCCTTTACAACATGCAGACCTTTTCATGTGTAATCTATTGCTTAGAGGACTTCTGAAGTACATGTTTAATACTATATTCAGATTAAAAAAAATACAAATATGGGTATGTTTAAACACATGATAAAATGCAATAGGTCACTGCATTGCTGAACTCAGCTGTTTGAAAGCCTCATGTTTGATGTCTACAAGTGTTGGCAATTTAATCAAAGGAAACATAATTTGCAAATGCACTGTGCTAATTTGCATATATATTTTAGTTTACATAATAAACTTGACCCATATTCATGTACTTTTGTAAGAGGTTATGTAAAATATTTAGTCTCAGCTCTCTTGTTACTCTTAGAGTGTGCCTATCCAATGAAAAAGTTGCAACAGTCTTTTCAGTTATTTGTAACTTGCATTCCTCTTTTGTTTTATTTGCATGCATTAAGCCAAGACTGAATGTTCAAGTAGTAATGACTGTAGAATTACATATACTGAGCATCATTCAGCTTTTCAGGAACAACCCGTAGGTGGTTGAACAGTGTTGTTGTAACCCTTCACAAAGACCCTCTAAAGGACCTGGCCAAAAAAGCAGAGTCCTTCAGAGGACAGGCCAAGACAGAAGCACTGTGCTTTTGCCTGACTATCAGTATGAACTGTGTTTCATCTTGGAAGAGAAATAATATGCCTTGTTACATTTATTACTATAACTTTGACTGTTTCATAATAATTTAGGAAACTAACAAGTGTTAACAGCGGTGTTTCCATTACTTACTTCCCGCAGTCCTCAGCTTCACAGGTCATAATTTAATAAATGTAGAAGTTATAATTATTCTTCACATCAATTTAACCTCCTAAATTTAAAAGCCAATGAGGGATCCTGAGGGCCAAGAAACATTAACACTTTCCACACCAGAGTGTTGTTTTAAACTTACCAATACCTCATGATTCACTAGTCATTCAAGCAAAAAACAGGCATGCCTTTAAAATGAAGCAACTTATATGACTTTTAAGAATAATTGCCAAACTTCAGTTCTTGAATGTACTAGTTACCGCTCCACTGTCATCACTTTATTTTATTTTATTTTTTTTGACTGATATAAATTGCCAATCACCTAATAAACAGGGATATTTCAGTTTAGGTACATCTGATTCACTCATCAGTAGGGAGAGACTCAGGACTGGTACTACATATCTTTATTTACGCATGCTGGTAGATGAAACTCGTCTAGAGATTCAGCATGTTGCCTTTGTGACTCAGTCTGGAGCCAAAATAGGCTGTTAAAACATCTACTGATATATTGCATAACTGACACCTTTCACTTGATTTTAGTGTCTGGGATACGTTTGAACATCTCACAGTGGAATGTTATTAAAGAAGACAGCGGGGGCAATGTGTGTACTATAAATCCCCTACAGGTTATAACTATCAAAGGCAAATTCAAAGTGGAAAGAAAGGGTTGGTAGTTGCTGCACTGCAGAAGCAACACAGGTGATGTGGACACACAGGTCTGTGAGCCCCAACACTTCAGGGAGGTTGCTGTTATGCATAAGTGACCTCAGATTATCATATTGGTTTAAATGACAGGGCATATTCTTAGAGGATGAATATTTCAAAACATGAATTTTTTAATTCCAGATTCAGTAATAGAAAATCTGTGCCTCATTATCACCAGGTTTAGCTATAGATGCAAAGCCTACAGTCTAAACTTGGACATAAAAACATTTTTCACCAGCTGGACCCACGTCCTCATTTTAGGCATTTTAGTAGGTAAAGGTGAATGCTTGGGCATAATTTGAGCTGTGGTTTGGAGAAGGCCTCGAAGGGGACTGGCGACAGCTCCCAGGCCTGGCAGATCCCCATGCACTAAATAGGAGTGAAGAAGTTAAAGAATTGAGAACAAGGAGGGAGGGAGAATGGGGCACGAAATGAGAATGAGCAGCTTGCAGAACTGGGGGAACCTATATAGATGACAACTGGAAGGAGTGTGTTTGGATGTGTGGTCCCGCTCCTGAAATTCCGATACATAATCTCCAATTAATTTTATGTTCATACTTCTTTTTCTGCTTTGTCATCTTTTGCAGTATTTTAAGTGATTATTTTAAGACAATTTCAATAAATACCAGGCAAATCTGGCAATGGTCTACAGCAAAGCAAGTGCACCAAAATGTGAACTTAAGGTGGATGCATTTTGTATTGAAGCTACCTGTGTGTGTATTTCTGTCTGGAGTGTATGTCTAAAAAGAAAAAATTGCTTTCACTGCCAGTCTGATTTCTAGGTTCAATTTGTATCAAAGATGTGTCTATACAGGAAATAGCTTAGAATTTGTGTCTGAACTAAGAGTACATGACACAAACACACTCAGTGTACATGCAGTATGCAAGAAAAACAAGCAAAAACCACCCCAAAAATAATCAATTTTTCCCTGGTCCCCTGACTCACATGTACAGATGCCTATTATAGCCGACTTTGACTGTCGAGCTGGTGTCCACCAAAGGATCAAATGTGAGCTACATAGATAACTGGAAAACTTTCTGTAGAAAATCTGGTCTTATTCTGAGAGACAGCATCAGACCCACTTTGCATGTTGTGGGTCTCATTTCTAGAAATTTGGCAGAGACCAGAAGGGAGATGTGCAGTAACACATCTCTCTTTACTTGCAGCTGTCGTACTTTTTTTTCTTTTTAACCCAAAGAATGCATATTAATAAGTAGTGTTTTAAATTGAAAAACCTTGAAAAAGACACCCGTCTACTTTCTTTTAAATAAACCTAGCTTAGGTTTCCCTTAACTTCCAATAATTCACTTCTTATTTTAAACCAGCATTGCATATCATTACCTTTGTGTCTGCTATTTGTGCTTGAGCTTCCTCCTGCGAGTATCTCTCCTGCACCCGTATCTACCTGATTGAAAGATTGTTATGTTGTTGGTTGTTTGTTGTTCGACAGTGATCCTCTCTTCTCTTTTCACTCTCCACTCAACCCAGCTGGCAGAGGCAGATGGCCACTCTCGCTGAGTCTGTTTCTGCCCAAGTTTTCTTTATGCTAAATGGGAGGTTTTTTTCCCCTCCGTCGCCATGTGCTTGCTTAAAAGGGATTGCTAGGCTGATTGTATTTGGTACAGTAAGATTGTTAGGTTAAGTGGAGATTGCAAACTGGCTGTAAGTATAAATGTGTTTCTCTGTGATGATTCATAAATAATATTTCTATAATTTGTTTGTTTTTTAATGAGCAAAGGCATCCCTCAAAATCATGATCCTTGTTTAAGTTTGTCAGATGTTTACAGTATCAAATTCAAATGTGAAGGCAGAATTCAGATATTACAGGAGGGGCTTATCCACTGAGCTTGTGATTTTTTAGATGCTTAGTCATGTGTGCCACAGCAGCTATTACATCATTTATAATTCACTGAGTGACCTATTTAAGCTGGCCTACCTTAATTCAACTGTTTAGTGTTACACTGTAATTAAAGTCATGGTGACAATCACACAGTTCATAATTCAGACTGCCATTTAACTTTTAAGGCACCTTTGCGTCTTACTAAAAAAAAGGCAAAATATACAGTAAGTTAACATTATTCTGCTGCACATCGTCATTTTTCCATGACCACAGCTCCTCTTGTAACATTTTGATAAAATAAATAGGCAATAATATATTATAGGCAATACTTCCCTGGAAGCAAAAGGTGACGATAGCACACAAAAAAGTTTCTTCAGAAGTCTCAGTGTGTACTTGCACACTACTTCTGTTGTAGTATGTAGATTATATGTTCTATGTGTACTGATTTGTGTCAACTTTTGTCATCTAAGACCTTCAACTCTTTATTTTCTGCTTTCAATTGGTGTCATTAGCATTTATGGTTTCTCAGTAGAAGTTAGGATTTCAAAATGTGCAACAATGGATGAAGCTGGAAATAAAACTACTTTGCTCGGGATAGATTTCTCAGATCTACTGGTTCAACATTTTAGTTCATTCTGCTCCATATAATGTCAGCACCTGTTTTGTTATTACGCTCTTAAATTAGATGCATGCATTGCTAACTGCTTTAAAAACACATCACCCCAGTTTTGGTACATCTCTTAAAATCTTGCTCCAATCACCCTTTAGACTGTTTTACATGGGTCATTAGGTTCGCGCTATAACCTTGAAAGATATGTAGTATGAGTTTTCTAACCCATTACCTCATTGTTTTCTCCAACTTGACCGATCAATTCTCCTCTGTTTCCCTTCTCTTGAATGGCTGGTTGTTCATTCCCAGGTGTGTAGTGGTGACTGTTCTTCAGGCAGTGCCATTTCCCTGGGTCTAAATAGCCAATTAACTGAGACCTTAAGAGCTACAGCAAGGCCACCATTAGTGATTGGCCATTGACATTTTGGCTGCTGTAGCGGTGGAATAGTAGCCTGATATTCAGACTGAATGGACTTCGCATTGAATCACTGGAGAAAATTTTAAATGTGATCAGCAAATCGCAATTCAGAAGTTCAGGAACCAGGGTAATAGCTAAGTTATGGCATGGGAGTAGATGCTTTTTCATTAATAATTTAAAATGTTTTGTTGGTCAATAATCTACTCCTGTGTGCCAAGAGATTTTACACTTATTTGTAATTTTACTAAATGAGAAAGAAAGAAAAAAACGGTGATGTCTCATTTACATAAAATAGTACAGATAGACTTTTACATTCGACTTGTTTTAGCTCACAGTACTTTTAAATGGCCTTGCATAATCTTTCTGTTACTTTACTACCAAGTGAAATCAGTCCTTAAAAACTGTTAGTAAAATTTCAGGAATCAAACAACAATGATTAAATGATAATTGGCAGGTAACTGAAAGAAACTAATTTCCCTTGCAACAGCTAGAACACACCCTCAGCCTCAGCCATATTGGCCAGATGAAAACACAGAAAACATTTATTTATAACATTTATAGCGTCGTGCTGATTGGGTTACACTTCTAACACACCTGCTAAATGTGAGAATTCTCTGTTCTCAGTTCAAAGCTGAGAACAGTAGTGAAGCAGTGCACACTGTTTTCATATTGAACGTACAATATGTCATCTACAGACAGACTGGTGTCAACTAACCTTTGTTTATCTATAAGTGCAGTGCCAGCCCAACAATATGGGATTGTCTTGTGATAACGATCAAATGAGAGTAGCTATCAATGCCAGTTAATTTTCGCTAACAACCAAATTGCAACAATAAAAGCCCATTCATGGCTACAACTCAGTGATGGTGTTATTCTGAAGCATTGGTCATAAACAAGATTACAGTTTGTCTGACAAGGGCCAAAAAGATGCTTCTTTTTTTCTTTCTTAATATGACGATGCACACGTTTGACCTGTGACTGCAGTCGCCTCCAGTGACAATTTACTATAATACCTACAGTGTTAAAATACAGCTAAGCATTTCTCCGTGGCTAAAAGAAAAAGCAAACATCCTTAAAGAGTAACAAAAAAATATTATAAGACCAAACTTATTGCACGATAACTTTGAAATAATCCTCAAAGGTTCTTTAGCAAAAAGAAAAAATCCAAACACATATACAAATGAAATATTTCCCAAGTAGTCTGTGGGAAATCAAAATAAATCTTCAAAAGTGTTTGAGGTGTTGTAGAACAAGCTATTTTTTTTCTAATTAGCATGTAAGAGAGCAAAGGTTTCTATTTTTAGGGTGATTTTGGTTACTTTGAAGCTCAAACCTTGTGTGCAAGCAGCTGTGTAGCTAAAGCAGCACAAAAGCAGCAGCTGGAGTCATAGGCAGTGTCTAAATGACACCACTGTGCAGGCGGATTTATAGTTGTACAGACCTAACACATAATCTTTTATTTCTACATGAAAAATGGGACTGACTACAAGCACTTAATTCTGTTTAGACTGATCAGACGGAAGTCAAATAGACGTACATACTCAGGTGGCAGTTCTGTGGGCAGCAGGGCTGGAAGGGTGCTGTGAGTATAATGTTTCCGTCAGAGTACTTGTGTTTTTGTACAGCTCCGCTTATTCTGTAGGAGGCTGCAAAATTAACATGAGCAACAGGAACCTTTTTTTCATTAGCTTGGCTAATGTAAAAATTATAGCTGCAATTGAAGCCAATTGATAGCCTGTATGGTTGTTACAGGGCTAACAGAAGGCAGAATGAGTGTGAGGAAGGAAATTGCAGGCTTTACCTCTAGGGATGGGTGTAAACTTAGCGTCCAGGCAGCGAGGCAGTTGTGGCAGTGCTGAGCGGCTGTGTAAATCTACCTTTCAATACAACGCCAACAAATTCCCTCTGACCTACATTTCAGAGACTGACAATAACAGCAGAGAGAATATTGTGGAATTAAGAGCAAGCAGGGCAATTTTATCAGGATGCCCTGGCTGTGGATATGTTCACAGTTCTTCCAAATCTCCTGGGAAAGTAACTCATATTATTGGAGGCAGTGGATGATTTTTGTCAGGCATTTCCTGTCTCAATAATACAGCTATTGTTGTTTTTGCTAGTCTATGAGCATTGAGTTTTTGAAGCAGAGTAAAACTATTTCAAGGCTTTCAAAATCAATTTTTCATGAGCTTCACGGCCTTCAGAGAAAATTGCTATGGAGGTCCTGTTCATTTTAGTAGGACACAAATGTTCAAAATACTTTGGAAGCCTCGGGGTAAAACCTAAACTGTGCGTGAAGAAAGAAAAAAATGACTGATAAAGTCAGTGTGGCATGCTGATCACCATGGCTCAAATCTAAAAGTGGACTATTTGAATGATATCAGACAGAATTATACACAACTATCTCCCAAGTAGGGAATTTGATGTTTCATAAGCAATCAAATGGATCTACCTGAAAATTTTTTCCCACTTTTTAAAAAAAATTTGCAACAGCAAAAGAGAATATATCAGAAGTGCAACATACACATGTTGTCAAATAAATACTCACCTTTCTCACAATACTTTCCCTGGATGTTCACATAGAAAATCATGTAAGGTTGCTTGCAAGAGTCAAGCTGAACAAAAACAAACTCTAATGTCAGGCAATATTAAGAATACATGTTGCTGCATATGCCACTGTTATTACTCCTCCTTCTTCTCCTGATTTCTGTTATGTTATTGATCCTTGCTCCTACTGCACAGCTTGGCAACACTTGAAAAATGCTTAGCGGTCAGTGTTAGCCCCTCTCATGGCACTTATTGGTTAATTCTTAGACCCCCTTGCCTAGGCAAAATCATTGTGTTAACCAACTGTTGTTCATAAATTAAAGGTTTGGACCCTGGCAAATTAGTTCCAGTAATTCCAAAGAAAAAGACTGTCATATTTTAAAATCTATAGACTTTTGAATTTCGATAATGATGTTAAAATGTCAGCAGATGTCTGCCAGTATTTAACTTTATGCTACAAACAACGTCAAACAGCGGCATAATTTAATGTGAGGTTTTATCAACACATATCTGTTGGTTTTCTGGCAATTCCATTGCAGTTGTATTTTACTTTAGTACACTGCCACATCGCCTCACCCTGCCATAGCTGTGCGTGTATGTCACAGATGATTTCCTCTTTTTTTTTCATACAAACTCTGTTATTTTCAATCTGAATAACACATGTTAGTGTTTTGGATATTGAATTTTATGCTTTATTATGTCAAATGTTGGGCCTTTCTCAATAGAGCCTGTGTAAGAGTAGACCGTGCAGAATAAACAAGCAAGAAATAGAAAAGGACAAAGTGTAGGAGGAGCATTCAAAATGCCAACAGCTGCAGTCTCATCTGTAAAACACCCAGATGGCATTTACTTGACAGCAGGGCAGTAGACTAGTAGAGTCTCTTTGCCTCTATTCAAACCTCCACCCCTTGTGCTTCCATCCTTCTTCTTCATGTCCACTTTGTCGTTCCTTTTCTGTCTTCACCTCTTGCTCCCACTTCCATTCTCTCCTGTTTGCCCGAAACTCCTCTCCACCTCTCTGTCACTTTTCCTAATCAACAATCCCCGCAGGCGAGGACACAGTCTTGTGCAAAACCTGCGCCACATAAATGAAGATCCAGACTTTCACTACAGAGGGGGCCCCGGAGTAAACGGGGGGCTAAATCACCAGCATTGATTGTGTGACTTCAATGCACTAACAAAAGGCCATGATCACTCATCTTGTTAAAAGCGGATTATTGGCCTGTTTGTATCTTGTTACACCCATAAAGATTTTTTCTTTCTCCCTTTTCTCTCCCATTTTAACACATTAGCTGTTTTTCTTTGGCCTAATTTGCTGAACGGATAATCCTCCACGTTGGGTTTTTGTCTTCTATAGAACTATGGATTTTGATGCTGTTTAGTACTGTCTTTTATTGAAACGCCTGACAGCGCGGAGATGGGCTGATTCATTAAGTGGCTGCTTTGATTTTCTGGCTGGTAAATACAACTGTCATGGTGGATGTTCTTCAGCTCCCGATCTTGTCTGCTTTCTGCAGGCAGATTGTCTATTTTGACCCTGGTGGTTCTCATGCTAGAGTCCATTATTGGATCTGTAAGATGAGACAATCAGACTGTCCTCACCCCATTGTTCTTGTGTGAAGCAGTTTTGTAAAGCCAGTGTAGGCCATCTTTTGAACATCTTAATGACACTACCATGATTAGATTATTTATCAATGAAGTAACAACTCTAAAGTGCAAAATGAGGAATGATGGTGTGGCGTTCCATTGTGTAGGAATCAAATGCACAATCTTGTGATTCTGTCATGAAGGTTTGCTAGATCTGTGTAATTATTTACAAGTTACCAAGACTGGATGAACAGATATTTGTGTCCATTTGAGGGGTAGGTGTCCAGTTACGTATCACTGCCAAATCCTAAAGTCACTAGCAGAGAACTCATTTACCTCCTCATGCTCTTTGTCCAAACTGAGCTCTTAATCCAGACAAATGATGGATGAATCGCAGAACAAATGGAACACCAGCATGTTAAAACTGCTGGTAAATAAAGACTACACCATTTAATTATATGCGAAGGATGTTTCAATAATATAAAATAATATATGCATTTTATGTCAGAAATGGTGAATGCTATATATACTGCCTTCTGCTATGAAGCTTTTATATACTGTTGCATATAAACTGAATGCAGCAAACTGAATGCAAATGCTCAACAACAATTGAGCCAATAAATCATTTAAAATTGCAAAACTGCAAAAAATAAAAAAAAGACTAAGATAGACTTTTTGTACACAGGTCTCTCTTTAATGATAAACATAGCATCTGTAGCTCAGTGACATCTGTTTAAAGTACCAAAACTACACCCTCAGTGCATTTTTCTTTTTTTAGAGACAAGTTTACTGAAGTTTAACAAGCATATACAACAGATAGTGAGAAATAAAAAGTTAACTGTTTAAGTGCGTGATTACATGTAGCAGACGGTTGTGAGGAAAAATGGGAAGGCAGATGGTGGAAGGAAAGTTAACCGTGACAATCAAACAGTGATGTAAACAGGTCAGCCTGCTGCAGGCAAGACTCATCTCTCCTAATCAGGTTCTAGTTGTCTAAATTACTGCTCATATCTCAAATTTAGCAGAATAAATTGATTTTGGTGGCTTTTATGAATAGATTTTTCTCTCTTATGCTCAGTGAATCAACTCAAATTGTAGTAAAGAGACTTTGTAGAGTAATAATTATAATCCTCCAATCAGAGCAAGTTAATAGACAAAGAAATCAAACACAACAGGGGCAGTGTAGATCACTTTTATGCATGCTGTACTTTAATCTACGATTAAAGATCTAAGATATTTACCGATCACAACTAATTAGAATTCGGTTCCCAAAAATTAAAACACATGAGCTGGCAGGGTAAATGTTTAATGATGCACAAATGAATCAAGATATATGCTTGCTTTCTAACTTGCCCCCATTACAGGGGATTAAAAATATGGCTTTTTTTTTTATCATAAACCGCTGGTGTCACAGATAACGGTAAGACTTTGATTGCATTACTTTGACACATACACTCCATCAAATGTTGGACATCAAAAATAGGAAAGGAGGCTTTTTATTACACTTGTTCTGGTGGTATGTTTCTGAGTGACGGACACTACACAAAATCAAAGATTACGTTGCTGCACTTTTCTGTGAATAGGGTTTTATTTTTGGTTTATGTATGAGCTGTAAGAAAATGGGTACTTTGTCAATTTGGTCAACTTTTTCAAAGGATATTTAAGGGGTCTCTGAGATATTACATCCTTGACAAAATGGCACTATTTTTCACACTGGTGAAGAAAAACAGGCAGTGCTTTCCCAAGAAGTGCTAACAGCATATATGTAAGTGTGTGTGTATGTGTGTATGTTTTTCTTCTTTTGGGAAGTTGTGGTCTAGTGGCACATCCTTGCCAAATTCTAAACTTCCTGGAGCACAGCCCATTTACCTCCTTGAGCTCTTTGTCCAAGGCAGGCGCTCAGTGCAGACAAATGACAAATGAATCACAGAGAAAATGGAGCACCAGAGTGTTAGACACACAAATCCATTGTAGTGGAGTGGAAGTGCCTGCTCCATCTAATTACAACCAATGGAGGTTAATCCCTGATTTTGAAAAAAAAAAAAAAAAAACCCTCTGTGACGCTCAGTGTACCTACCGAATCTATCGTGTCTGAAAATATGTGCCAACAGAGAGGATAAAATCCAACCCACCTCTTAACCCTCATTCTGCAATTTAATCCTAACAACATCCAGTTAGAGGTCTCAGCCTCTGTGTCACAGCATTTCACTTTCTGGTGATTGCAGTGATTATGAAACCATTTTTTCTTTTATAATAGTCACTTTGAAGCATTGTTAGATATTTCTGAAATATTTCAAAATCATCATGAACTAGACTGATCAGTTGCTCTTTGACTGAATGATCTTTTGAGATTTGTCTTTGGTTAAGCAACCAAACAAGTACTTAATATTTTAATTCTCAGCTTTGTATTATAAGGCATTATGCATCTAAGCTAATAATGATGGCATTTAGACATTTGAATGAATGCCATCTCTACATATACAAATTACTGAGGACATTAGTAGACACTGAACTATAATCATTTCACTGGGGAACTTTTGAATTAGAGTGCCCACAAACAACGAGGCAGGTCAAACTGAAAGAGCTCAAGAGGACCACATGATTGATGATGTTTTCTTTGAAAGTATCTGGGGAAATGAAGACATCTTTGAGGAAGATATTTAAATTAATGGTGTTGGCTGGTGTCATATGGAGGCAAGCACTGCCAAGGATTATGTGAGCTAAAGCGGCACTTCCAGATAAGGTTTCACAGATGTATATGCAGCACTATCATGTGTAATCCCATGATAGGGTTAATTTTTCACTTTTTCAAATTGCATTACAAGTAACTGCATAAAAGTCGTGGGTTCTTGAACAGGATTTCATAGACACATCACAAGCTAGTCATATGATTATACTTGGAAGGACAAATCTCCCAGAGAAACATGAAAATGCAGATTTGGAAACATACATGAGCATTATACATTTGCATGTCAATATAATAGGTTCACAAAAAAGAATGGCACAAGAAGAATTGCCTTGAGCATCAGCAGACTAATCCTGGTTTCTTCTACCTTCAGCTTTCCACTGTTTCACTTTTTAAATGCTATGTTATGCTTTAGATACTTCTACTTCCTCTCTTTTTCCTTTTACCCACAACTTTTCTGGTTAACTTCGATCAGCTAATCAGACATCCAGTGTATATGCCTACTCATATATGTGAATTTGAGGTTAAAGCCTAGTCACACAAACTGCTAGAAATGTGGCTGTTACATAGTTATCTATATTTCTGGTAAAAAAAAACAAAAAACAGTTTGGCAAATCCTCATTACAGTTTAAATCATCTATGTTGAAGTTAAGCTTGAGAAGGTGGACATATCAATTTTGCAAAACATTAAAACCGAGCCCGGAAGTAGTGAGCTAAAAATTGTAAATTATTCTGACAGCATAGACGAGCACTTGTCACGTCTATTTACAACTTCATTTTGCAGCACATACAAATAAGTGCACAATATTCCATAGAAACACCTGCCTCAAGCTAAGTGAGAAGTAGATTCGCTCTCTCTTTCTACAGTAATAGGTGACAGAAGAAGCTGTCTAAGTGTGAGGAGACCCTACAGTGCAGAAAGCGTAAATGAGACTTGACTTTGGCTTATTGCAGCTATAGTTATTATTACTGCTGAGGGAAAAACATGTTGATAACCCCAGTGGAGCAGTGCTGTACAGGGAAGAGTGAAGCTTGTCTGATTTATCTCGAAGGCCATATGTGAGGCAGATTAAAGTACCAAACCACCAGATTAAAAGACTGCCATACTAGCTATAGCTGAGGTTTAATGAAGAAATGTGATGGCTTCTCTTTTTAAAGGGAGAGACTAATATGTTTCAAGCCCTCTGACTTACCATCAGATATGTACAATATAGAGATTAATGGTTTCAGGGAAGATGTTTTAGTTTGAAAAGGAACTAGGGGATTGTAGCAATAGGGAGCTTTAAAGTGATGAAATTAATTTTTAAACCCCTCCCCCCTATGACAGTCTAAAGAAGTAGGATTAACAAAAATGGCGTCCTTGAGGGATTGATGTGTTTGTTGCTTTTGCAAAGCCCATAAGGTATATACATCGGCTGTCAGTGTTCAACACTTGCAAATCGCTTCATGTTGTGCTTGAACGTGCTGAGACATACTGAATATGGCAAATCAGAGTGAATTAAGCTGCTATGTCACTTTCAGGTTTTCTCATTGCGACAATAAAATCTCCTGTGCATGCGGATGAGCAATGAGCCTGAGCAAAGTGGTGAAAATAACAGTTTTAATGTTCCTGCAATTTTGACTGTAACAACAAAAACAGCTGACGATGCCGTGATTTTTAGATATTTGCATATTGGAAGTTTACAAGAAGATAAATAAAGAAATGTGGTGCTATAACAAACAGTAAGATATTTGCTTTGCCTTTTCAGAGTTTATTTACAAGGCATCTACTATACATCCACACTGTAATAATAAGGTCATCCATGGTTCACAATATGAACATCACTTTATCAATATTGCTGAACTGATTCATAGCAAAGCATCTATCCACCTGTACTGTCTCCTCATTCATATTATCACAATATACCACCACCTGCTATGAATGTAACACATTAAAGGTTACTGGATGCAGAACACAGGGCATTCTTCATGGCTAAAAATTCGATCTAGTTGTTTGAATGAATTTAGATCATTTTAGATAGGAGTTTTAAAATTCAGTCCTGTCTTTTAACTCAACTGTTATTAGAATTATGCCATGTCTATCTAATAGGAGCTACATTATATACAGAGAACAAACTGCACTGCATTATGACGTATCCATCCATCCATCCATCTTCTTCCACTTATCCTGAGCCGGGTCACGGGTTCAGCAGCCTAAGCAGAGAAGCCTACACCTCCCTCTCCCCCAGCCACCTCCTCCAGCTTGTCCGGGGGAACACCAACGCATTCCCAGGCCAGCCGAGAGATATAATCTTTCCAGTGTGTCCTGGGTCTGCCCCAGGGCCTACTCCTGGTGGGACATGCCTGGAACACCTCACCCAGGAGGCATCCTTGTCAGATGCCCGAACCACCTCATCTGGCTCCTTTCGATGTGGAGGAGCAGCGGCTCTACTCTGAGCCCCTCCCGGATGGCCGAACTGCTCACCCTATCAGCGTGAGCATCACTGCAGCTGCAGCACCAATCTGTCTGTCAATCTGCTGATTCTCATTCCCACCGTTTCACACTCGGTTGCGAACCATTCCAAAGCGAGCTGGAGGCCAACACCTGATTAGGGCAACAAAACCACATCATCCGCAAAAAGCAGAAATGAGATCCTGAGAACACCCAAGTGAAAGCCTTGGCTACACCTAGAAATTCTGTCCATAAAAATTATGAACAGAATCGGTGACAAAGGGCAGCCCTGGTGGAGCCTATCACCCACCAGGAATGAGTCCGACTTATTGCCGGCTATGCGGACCAAGCTCTTGCAATGGTTGTATAAAGATCGAATGGCCTGTAGCAATGGGTCAAACACACCATACTCCTGGAGCACTCAGAGCTCTGGAAGTATGGGCTACATAAACAAGGATATCTCAGTATGACGTATCCCTGTTTATAATAGTTCACTGGCATGGTTAAATGGTTCAACTTGCTGAAATAAAGCCATTATTAACACTATTAGCCCTGCATTTCTTCCTAAGACATGAAAATCCCTGCAGCATGAAAAGCATTTTAAGATAGAATTGCAGGAAACTGATACTCAGAAGTCCTTCCACTAATGCTAACTCAGTTGATTCACTTTGCAGTGAAGAACACTTCAGAATACAAATAGTTTTTACTACAATCTATAGGTTGACCTGCACCAAGTGTGACTGGGAAGAGAAATCTTGTCCTTAATAAGAAAAACACAGTTCACTAAGGTGGATACAGGCACCCTACAGGGCATGCTGGAAAGCATTAGTGTCTATGGTAGAGCTCCTAGTGAGCATGCTCAGTTATGAGACGATAATGGAGACTACTCAAAACAGATATTAAAACTAAGTGAGCTCTTTTTCAATTTCAGCTCTGAGGTGATTCTTTTTTGTATTTGTTATTATTCAAAGTTAAAATTTTACATGAAGATAATGCAATTATTTTAGGCATGCTTGTAGAGCAATTGGCATATAACATGTAATTCTCTAAATCTATAAAATAGGTAACCCAGTATCACAATCTGCCCTATACCAAATATATTACATGATGACCTTTTGTTTATCTATTTTCTTATTTCTCATCTACATCTGTTTAAATATTATGGTCCAAGATAAAATATAAGCTTGTTTATTTTAAAAGTGACAGTGTGTTTTTCCTAAAGGACAACATTTCTTGCATTGCATTCTGGGCTTTTGAGGCTGCGTTGCCCTTGAAGGAGACATGCCTCTGCTTTCTCTGTGGTGCTTTTTTTTTTTTTAAAAAAAAAACCCAAAAAACCCAACTTTGTGACAGTTAAACATCAATGCAACCATGTGTGACTGGAGAAAAAAAAGACTTTACCCTTTGATTCTGGTGAAATGACACCAAAGCCTGACATTTACTACTCATATTTCCAATACACTGTACTCCAGATAAGATGACACATTTTTGACATCATATTGCTTTATAATTGGTTATTCCCAATGCTGGATAAAGCATGCCAACAGAAAGCAAATGAAACAGAGAAGAGAACTGCAAGCTACATTGCCAACAGCTGTATTTATCAGCAATAAACTCTTTCACAGCACATTGATTCTTAAAAGAGGGGAGGGCATATTAGGTGTGTGTGTGTGTGTGTTTGCATAATGTCTCTTGGCTAGCAGGAAGAGTTGCGTAACATCAACACAAGCGGGTGGTGGTGTCCAGCCGTGATCACATAAGGATTAGGAAAAACTCACCCCACAGAGATCTGGGTTAATTAAAACTGTTTTTGTGAGCTTGGTGACCCACACAGCAAGATACAGAATGATGTCAGCTTGATCGTTTAAGCAATGATAAAGCTGTAGCCCACAATCAATGAGTAGATTCAATACACTGATGTACAGTAAATACAGGCAGGATTGTACTCCTGCCTGTACTCTTTGATTTACATCCTGCAGTGAGGCATTGCCCCTGTATAGTGTGATCAGTATGGATTAACAGTTGTGGATAAAATGCACCGGATATTGAATTTAAAAGCAATCAATATGTACAACTGTCGTTTGTTTTGTCTGTTTGTTTGTTTAGTGTACACGACTAAAATAAATTAATATTATATTATAAATACTGATGTGTTGGCACAGACACTTTTTTCATTGGTGAGAAATAATTTTCACAAGTACAAATTTGAGCTAGTTGCATTAAATGGGCATAACAGTATTTCCATGTTATGCCCATTTATTTTTAGCTTCACTAGATTATTTTTGCTAACACTGGCTGATTCTTAGATAAAGATTTTTCCAAACAAACATAAAATTAGTTAATAAAATTGTTCACGATGAAGCTTTTCACCTTTTTGGCTTTGGATGTTTCTAAAAAACTGGATCTCCAGCGTCTTTAAAATCAAAAAATCTAACTGTGGAACAGCCTGCAACAGCAGCATAAGACTGTGCTTATTTTTTTTGTTTGTGTTGTTTTGGTTTTCACACATTAAAGGGGTTGTGCACTGTGAAGTTGACCCCCTGGGTCATACTGCCAGTGGGAGTTTTACTGTAAAAATACTGCAGTATGTAATGGTGGAAGATTTGCTGCACTCTATAGATCTTTCTTGGACTATTGTAATGAGACCTTAAGTGAATCAGAACATGTCATGTGGCCACTATTAACACCGATTCCCGTCACTTTCAAAACTTCAAATAATTCATGTCAATAGTATTTAAATAAGTCTCTAAAAACATGGTCAGTATCTAGTTTTTTCAGCTGCTTAGATCTTTAATGTCATAAATTCTTAAACTGTATTTTTTTTAAATCACTAAAGGCTTGGAGAATGCAAAAAGAAAGATAACTTTTGTTTTATTTATCAAAACTACACAAATGTCGAGTACTTAAAAGTACTTTTTTTCTGAATCGCTAATGGAAAATTGATTTATATGGTGTAAAATATGCACTGTGAGGATTTAGAGCATGGTTATAGAAGATACTAACATTGTGTTGGACTTTTATGATGTGTTTACGCTTGCAACTATCAAGAATAGAAATGTGATGCATCTTGCATTATGCCTTGGATACATTTCAATTCTAGACTCAGGGATTGGCATATATCTGCAGGATTTCTGTCTCCCTCACACATACCACGTTCCCACTCTGAATCATTTTATCACTGTGTCCTTCAGGTTTACTTGCTTTTCTCTCTGCAGCGCTGCTACCTCGTCTTTCTCACATACATTTTTCTCCCTCTCCCTATTCAGCACTCACAGTGTTCTCTCACACAAATTCTCTGTCTGTCTCTTTCTGTTTCTCTCTCTGATCTCTATCCTCCTGAGCATGTCTTGGAGGCAGATTGGCTGCATCCAGCCAGGCAGCTGTGTGTTGTTGGTCTTGTGCCACGACAGATGCTCTTTGGCTAACCCGCTATCTATTTGTTTAGAGGAATTACAGGATGCACTCTCTCCAGAGACCTCTGCCCTCCGACTCACCAGAAGGGTCCTATATCAGAAATTGCACTCAGTAAACACTCAGAAATAGTTAGACAGAGCAAGACCTAAATGGGAGAAAAAGAGATAAAAACCCATCACTGATCTTTAAAGGATCATCACATCTGATTCCCCACCACTGACCGCAGCAATGTTTCAGGGGTCTTGGATGGGACTTGCAGATATGTTTTTTGAGGTACCTCTCATGGGTGTTATTACACTTACTACTTGACTGCTTTTATTTTTTCTCTCTGTCTCTCTGCACTTGTGGGGGGTCCACAGGAACGAGTCAATATCTATTCTGCCATGCAGTTTGCACTGCACATTAAAGTAATCCATTTTCTATTTTCTACAAATGCTTTTAGTTATGGTGCAATATAGAGAAAGTGGTTTCCTTTACAGTTGAATTTTAGTGTGTATATACATACGTATAACCTAGCAAAACACAAATATGATTTGTTCAAAGTAAAAGGGTGAGGGAAGTAGTTCTGCAGCTAAATAAGAAAAATGAATGTGCCAATCAAATGCTCTCACAAGGCTATTGCCTCTCTGCCTGTTTACAGATTACCTTAGATTGCATTTTTGAAGCTATTGCAAATTTTGTTTATTTTCAGTCTATGAATTAAACCTTGCTGCATCTGTAATAGGATGTGTATAACTAACTCAGTAGGTCGAAAAAAAATCTAATTTTCTCCTGTCCACTCACCTTGACATAACAGCCAATGGGCTCAGCATAGCATGTTGTTTGCAGCCTACACGTTGTAAACTATGTATGCATGGCCTGCTTAGCTTTGGGTGTCCATTGAGCTGAGGACACACAGGCTGATATTTGTTTACTTGCAAGAAACCCTTTGGAGAATTCCTTGACTTGAAGGCTAGTGAAGGTGGGGTTTAATTGTGAGAAAAGGCTAGTAGAATTAACAATTGTATTCTCAAGAGTTCTGCAAAATTTGGCCAACAAGCGTGACAAAAACACACTGGAAAATAAAGCTGCATTTTACATCCAGAGCATAGGGTAACAGAAAACATGGCTACAAATAATTAGCTGCTATCTCATTCATTCCAGAAACTGCAGACACTTGATATAATGTATGATCCTGCTCCTTCCAGAAACTGGTACGCAAGGCAGTGTGTAAACGTTCTTTTCTATTCTTGACTGGTCACAAGAAGCAATTAGGTTGTATATTGGTGAAAAAGAAACAACCATCTATATCCATACAGTTGGAGATAAAGGGTGAGACAGAGTGCTTGGCACCAACTAATCATTATTGATGGAGATTCACTTTCACTTAACAACCGGATGGCTGCCTGGCTGCCTGGCTGACTGCTGATGCTTAGAAAGAGAGGACTCCATGTGAACTGCCAACGGCTGGTTTTCACAGCCTATTGAGTCAATCAAGGTGACAGTATGAATACCTCATGTTGAGTGCCACCAAAATCTTTGCAGAGTCTTGAGTAAAATTTGATCTGGTTCAACCCCACTCAAATCCCCCACACTTCAAAGCAATGAATTTGAGCAAAGTGTCAAGATTAAACTATTGCCACTCCAAGGTGAAGTGACTATCACAGTAGTGGACATGGCTCATTTTAAGGTTAAGTCTACATTTCTATTGTGCAGGGAAACTTTTACCTTCAAACTTTCCACTATGATATTCGTTTTATTTTTTACCTCCAAGTATTTCAAGTTTGCCTTTTCCTCGAGGCAGCTATAAGAGAGTCAATCCATACTGGGAAAGTGTGCGTAAATCACGTGGATGTATGCTGCTGCTTGTGTTATGCTCAAGACCCAAGATTCATGAATGTTCATGAAACGTTCTATATTTGATCTTTAACCCTTTAAATCCTTTATTAACCATTTTAATTCAAAGTACAGTGCCCTATGTGTGCACCAAACATTTCTATCACTTTGAGTTCATCTTTGTGTGCAAACACCATCAGTGTTGTTGGTGGCTTTTGTCAGCAAACATCATACTCCAAAAAGACTCCTGCCTGACTTCATCTGTTAAGTTGTCCATTACCACAAGAAGGGGCTCAAAGCTGATCCCTGATGTAACCTGATGTAATTCCACCCCACATTGAAACAACTCCAGTAATACACTTCACCATTGTCACCATTGTCACAATGTGACCATGCATGTCCGAATTGCCATCTCTGCAATCTTTAAGCTATGGGTGTTCACACACTACAACTGTATTCATTTGAATTTATCCAGTTTAATTCCAGTTTAACTTCTCAAATGAAATCTTCACCATAGTCTGCTTTTCTCTAAAGATTGTTTAGTTGTTTAGTTTAGCTTATGTTTAATTTCCACTGGAAGGATAGATTTTATTCTACCATGCTACTCCATCACTATTTGCAACGATGACATCACATTTTTGCAAGGGAATCCCTGTATTTCACACCTTTAAGCATGTTCAATTAACAATGGTGAAACATCTCCCAAACTGCTGCAGCACTTTAACCCTTCATCTTCTTTCCACACTGCCAGCAGCATGACCTGCTACCACCACCTGAATCGCAGGTGGCCTTCTGACAATCTCAGTACAAGTTCCCACTTCTGGAGGGCTGGCTCTTTTTATTGCCTTGCCAAATTAAAGGCCTGGGAATTACTCTCGGCCCAGAATAATGATGAGGCGGTCCCTATCAGAACAAGGAAGAGTGTTTATAATGAGATCGTAAACATATGCTCGTGCCAGCACAGCAGCTACCCATCAGCTTAATTGGCTCAATGTGGAATCTCATTTCTTGTTGGTCCTCTCCAGAGGAGGAGTTGTATGTGTGGGAGGAGAGTACAGAGCTGTATTGTAACATTAGTTTGATGTTTAAAGTGATGTATTTGAGTTGGAAGACTGAAAAAACAGTTGGAATTGACTGATTCTGTATGATTCATGCACTAGGAATTGCAAACAGAGGTACATGTACACAGACACACACATTGCATTAACTAGACAAGCATTACGTTTCAAAAATTGCACCTACAGGGACAATATTGAGGGTAAAGAGACCCACTGTGCATCAATATAGTGGCTCAGCCAAGTAGGGTTCAATACATAATAAACTGGTTTATGCATTTTTCTGAGTATAATCACCCTCTCCAATGCTGTATGTGGTCCGAAGGATAAGAGAATGAGCAGAGGTTAAATTGCACTAACCTCTGTCTGCTTGGCTGCTATGGGGAAGATTTGGCAGCCTGGAATATTATAAATGTCATTTAATCATCACTTAGCGTGTCACAACTGTTTAGAGACATACTTGACATTTCCACATAGTCCTGAATACATCTGTCTACCTCTGTCTCAGGCCCTGACATGTATAAATATCCATAAATATGGACAATCTACATCTATGGATATAAACATTACGGTTCTTCTCCATTGACTGACTCAACTAAGCTTCTCAAATTGGGGATCAGTCATAGTAGCATTGGATACTAACATGTTTGGGATATGACTTGAATATTAATGTGAAAAATGTGATTCATACTATTTACACTTTAAGCTCATGTCCGTGTAGTTGATGATGATCATGGTGCCAAAACTGAGAAGATATAAATTCCAAAAATATAAATTCCAACATATGCTCTCAGCAGATGGAGCCTTTGCATCCTCTTTGTTCATCTCTCGCAAACTGTCCCTTTTCTTGCAACACTTGGTACCCATACACTTCCTGTTCTGCTATTAGAATGTAAGATGATGTTCATTGTAAGTAGATTATAATTACCAAAGTCTACTATGATGGCACTATCTCAGCTGTACATGACCACCTATTCATATTGAAAGAAAACTGATTTCATGCTGAGATCCCACCACCTGTTAGCAGGAACAGAAACAGGATGAGCTTATTTCAACATCCAGAATTTTACTTGCTTACAAATGTGCAATGACACCATATTCCCTATTTTCCTTTTTAATGATATCAATGATAGGTCAGTTCAAAAAGCAGCCATTGGATGTGAATCTGCTCTCACTTATTTCTGCTGCTTTAATAACAGTTATGTTGTGTTATTTACTAAAGTTAGTATTTTTTAACAGAAACCCCATTGATAACTGTTGGGACACCCAACCCCACACCTTGTGCCAGAGTGTTGTTGTTGTTGGTGGTTAATTGCTTTTTGTTACAATTAATACCCATTTGGGGCCACCACCTTAAGTGTTGATTGATAAACTAAGAAGTGTGGCAACCAACTTCAGTCTACCCTACCTGCTTAAATTGTGTTAGAGCTTCACCTGTGAATTTTGGCTGTGATTGTAAACCATTTGTCATTTTCTTTTTTTCCCCCGCTTTCTTTTCTTTTCATTTTGTGAAATTGTAAGCAATAAAGTGTTAAATTTAACTGTGTTACCTTCGCTTAGTGTTACCCACTAAGGAGCTAAGTGGAGCTTACATCAGATGAAGGCCTGAACTTTTGAAGTATGAATCTGCCTGAAGATCTGAGGTACATGAGATCTGTCAGAGTTTGGTAAGTCAGGGTGCAGTCTTTGCTCTGATCCCGTTTGCCTCCAGTGCTGACCTGCCTCTTTCTCTTCTGCTTGGCTCTATCTTTCCCTCCACTCTCTTGCTCTCTCTCTCTGTTGTATTGCCTCCCTAGAGATATGGTCTTACACTGGCTCCCTGGATGATACACCTGCTCACATTCAACTCATCACTTGCTGGATTTAAACAACAGCCCTTACAACTACTCGTTGCCACATTATTCTGCCAGCTTTGCCATAGTATCACCTCTATTGTGCTTTGTTTCTAGTCAATCTAGAAATGCAGACTTTTTGAAGTGTGTCTTCCCACCAGTTTTACCTTACTTCTCCCCCATGATCCAAATCATCACTCTTGCATCAGCAACCTCTTTAAGTTTAGATAACCTGCCTGTCTACTCTTCACTGTTCCTCACTCAGACTTACTCCACTTGTGCGACTTGCCTTGAATCATAGTTGCACATTTTTGAGCCTATCAATAAACATAAAGAACTGCTTGTTGATCTTGTGCTCCACATCTCATTGTGTAGCAAAATCACATCCTTCAAGAACATGTACGTAAGCAGCAACTAGTTTCAGTGATTGGTGCAACCTTGCCAATAGGCAGATAGTTCATGGAGCACAGATATCAATCTCCCTTGTTCCAGAGGCAATGCAGATCTATCCCAAAGCATAGATAAAGCAATATAATGTACAAATCTGATAAAAAAAAACTTTTCTGTTAAAATGTTAGGCTTTAAATATTTAAGATATTTAGTAGGTAGCTAACAGAATTAGCCAAAACATAACAGTTAGCTTGTTTAGGAACCCCAGTTATGAGAATAGATTTGGACTTGGGGGACTCCGCAGGAGCTTAACACCCCTAGAGAGCCAGTGAAGAATTTAGGGGATGTTTTGTAGGATGCTTTAATTTGTGTTCCTGACTAGATCTCTTTTGGCCTTACAGAAGCAATCAGCCAAAGCCAACTTCAGTCAGGACAGCCATCTTTAACTTCACAGCAGCTTTGCAGGTAAAAAAGATGAGTAGCCAACACAATGCAATGCTTAGGTTATACTGTATATAGCTGTAGTTTGGCATGCTTTTGATATAACATTGCATTACATTGAATGCTTTTGATACAGATGCTATGCATGCCTATTTTCATGGGCTTATGTTGTTCTGTATATTCTTAAAATATTATAAAATTTACAACTCCAGTATAATTAATTTAAAAGACAATGTATGACCTTGGTTATGAAAATTGCTTGCACTTTTATTCTTAAGTGTCACTTTGCTGTTGCTACCTCTGGATTTGAAAACAATTGTTGGCCCCCAATGACAAGGGATTTAAATGCATTGTTCAACTAATAAAGCTATCACATATTTTGCCCAGCTCTTTCCCCACAACCCTCCCTCCCATATAACCCATCCCTTTTAGTTCTGGCACTCGTTTACAGCTTGCTATAATCCCTATTTGCATGCATATTAAATCAAAAATAGCAAGAATGCTTGCAAAATGTCAATTTTAAAAGGTTGCCTGTAATGTTAAGCACATAAGAAGTAACAGCCACAAGCGTCACTCTCAATGAAGAGTTTACAACAGACAATAAAAAGGTGATTGAAGGGCAATAATGAATAGGCAAATCAGAGGTTACAAAAGGGTGCTACTGATGAAGAAATTATCGCAGGAATATCACATGATGCTGAATCATCATGAGCAGATGTACCAATCTAACTTTCGCTTTTCATAGCGTACTTGTTATACACACACGCACGCACAATTGCTTATTATTATAATGCATTAAATTTGCTCCTGTTGCCCAAGAGCTTTGGGCTAGCAATAATGACTGTCAAAAAGTGTCACATTACTTGATTGCTTATTCCTTATCTTTCTTGGTTGCCATAGCAGCTCAAAGCTGTCTCAGATGCTTTAAATGAACTGGATCAACCCTTTGCTTTGTGAAGGGAAGTGATTTTGAATTAAAAAGGTCTAAATTAAATAAAGATGTAGGGAGCTCACTTGCATTTTGCCTGGGAAAAAATATAAAGAAATGCATTGTCTTTCAAATGGCTAAGGCCCTTCATCTTGATCATACCCTCAAAGCCCCTTGCATGAAGAGGCACTCAAAATAATACTGCAGATGTTCTTTGTTGAAAAGTGACACAGAAAGACAACCAGAAGAAGATCACAAAGCAAAGGCAGAGAAAAACAATGGAACTTCGGAGTAAAATGCATGTACTTTATCATAAAGCCAATCAAATAGTTTGATGGCATCATTATGTCAGAGTCTTTAAATCAGTTATATATTTTTTTCTTTATCGACGTGTCAATTTTTAACCTAAATATACTAGTGTAAAAACAATAAGCAGATCTTTTTATGAAGCCACTAGTTGCATGAGGTATTTGACGTTACATTAACCAGCTTCAGTCATTACTTTTATTTGTCCTTTATTTATTGCTGCGCAGCCCACGGAGAGCACGATTTGCACTACGTGGAAATCTGCACACTGTGTGTGCATGCTCAAAAACTGCTTGTCCAGTCTATTAAATTTTTTGGCTGTCTAGTGCAAGTTTAAATTAACTAATTTCTAAGGAAACCTCTAATGATTGTGATCATAATATTTCAGATTTCTACATGACTGTGACAGCATGCACTGTGCAAACTTTATGATAACATATGTGGCTGCTGGAAATATGTGGTGATAGTGGAGCAACATGGTAAATTTGGTGGTAGCAAGAAGTGCTAAAATGATTTGTACAGCTGAAGAGACCTGTGATGTAATCATTCTTTCTGGGTTTGTTAAATCAACCATACTTTTAACAAGCGGGGTTTTTTTTTTCTGTAGCTTAAATCTAAAAACACAGCTGAACACATTTGTTGCTTCAACTTTTACTTCATACCCCCAAGCCATCCACCTTGACTTCATCCCAATAACATCACTGCAGTATAGCAATGATACACTTCATGGACTACTTTACATCTCAATGTATTTGACAAGGTAGTTAAGAAGTATGCAAGTGTAATATTAAGGGGAAAAAATGAATAGCTGTAATTTATTGATCTAGATATTGTAAAATGGAAAATGTAAAAAGTAATATGTGGTAGACCAGTTTGAAATGTTGAACACATCCACAAAACATCTTTAGCTCTGTGGTACACAAGGGCAAGCAGTTATATGGACATCCATTAAGTCTTCCTCTGTGTTCAGTTTCTTCTTCCACTGCCATTCATTTGTCAGATACTTCATTTGCCAGCCACTGGTGGTGCATGTGGAACTGTGGCACTGTGTGTTAATCACTCTGAAATAAACAGGCCTCTACCACCGTCCCATAGACCATAAGGGATACCCCTTGTGCTTGGTTTTACTGTTTCTCATTAGATGGAAAGAGGGAGAGAGAGAGAAAGAACAAGAGAAACTGTGGGAGCTAGTATGAGAAAGAGAGGAGAAAGGGAAGGATGTGATTATACTGCATGCCGATGGTGTCATGGGTGGTGGAATATAAAGGAGAGAGAGCGAGAGAGAGATGAAAAATAAATAAAAAAGACATGCAAGAAAGAGGATGGTACTTATAATGAGACCAAGATGATGAAATAGAGGAAACAGGCAATGACCACAGGGAGCAATTTTGACAGAGCATGACATATTGCAACAGTGGCCACACATACAAGCGACGAATATCAGATGGTGGTATAATGCAATGTAGTGGGTTAATCATTTTGGTTATTATGTGGGTGTAATATAGATAGATTTGTTCACATTTTTGGGTCAATTAAGAGACATAATTTTCCCTGCCTTATCACAAAAAGAGGATTTTTTTTCTTCTAGAGGGGAGGTTTGATCCAATACAGAGACTCTTTGTTATAATATTTTCAGCTTTTAAAAAGTCACTTTTGCAGCCTAGTGTTCCTTAAACCCCCCCCCAAAAAACTCCACCTTGCAGCTGTGCAAGCTTTGTTCGCAAGCCAGAAAACACTAGAACTCTTTATGATATGTTTTTGTTGTATCTTTGTCCTAATTAGGCAGCAGACTGATCTCTAGGTAAAACATTCATTCAGAGGCATACCTTTGATGTTAAAACATGACTTTATTGTTCAGGCTTATTACATAATTTTGTAATTCCACTAATTTGTGCAGACAAGTACAAACTAGGGGACACAGTGTGACACACTGTTATTTATTGATCACACAACAGCTACTAACTAAGAGATTAGATTCTCATGTACATATTCCATCTGAAATTGTCTATTATTATTTTATTTTAGACATTTTGCATTGGTTAGTTTAACTGGTGATTCTAATGGTCTTGTGATGTGTCCAGGTTGTACCTTCCTTTTGCCCTATGGTGACTGGGAAGAAGGTTTTTAATGAGATGTGTTCTTCACTTATCATTAGGAAGATCATTAAGAATCTAAGTAGATAACTAAATCAGTCTACAGTGTGGCATTATGCTGCTGGGGACCCTAGTAAGTGTTGAGTTTGAATTTATTTGGATGAGCAGTGGTTAATTTTGGGTGTCTCATGTGTGCCTGCATAGATGGTGTTACACTCATAGTGATATCACCAGTTTAGACTGACACTAAGTTTACTTAGCAAACTCAGTGGTTTTGGTTTCAGCCTTTTGTGGTTTTATATATATATATATATATATATATATATATATATATATATATATATATATATATATATATATATATATATATATATATATATATACATACATACATACATACATACATACATACATACACATACATATATATATATACATACATACATATATATATATATACATATATATATATATATATATATATACACGCACACTGCATTTTTTATAATTAGTTCCTGCTTCCAAATGTTTATAGTGAAAAAGCATGGAAATTACACCAAGTGACATTAACATTAACAAATGACAAACCTTTTAAATGTGTCCTTTTTTGCTTTAATTTATTAAAGTTAAATAGTGAAATGTTATTCTACTGGGCACACACTCCAAACTTCATTTAAAAAGTTCTACAGCTATTTCTGTTTTTCATTTTGGTCAATAAAGGTTAACCTGTCACATACTTCTAAATGCCACCTCAAATAAGCTCATTATAAACCGTCAGCCTGTTGCTGTTTGATCTATGTTAGAGCCAGGTGAACCAGTACAGACTTTATGTCCTGACTTCTTGATGCTACGGTGCTTCTGACTGTTAAAGCTGATTACATGCAGATACCTGACATACTGAAAATACCACCAATGTGTCAAAAGCAAGCCACAGTAGAATACTTAAAGAACATGGAAGTAATGATGAAAACTGGCCCCAGGCTACCCTGTAGTCAGAAACATCAGATGCTGTAGCTACAGTATTTCTCCCATCACATTTATCTATTGAGATGGAAGGAGGGCAGAACAGTGTCAGGAGAAAGGAGCTTGATTATTGTTTTTGGATCAACAGTAATTGGCTGATTCTGTTAACTGATTGCTTGGATGGGTAATTAATGGGAAAATTGAATAACTGATTTGAAGAGTAATTGGTTTGTGCATTTATTAATGGGGGGGGTTCTATTGCCCAGGAGTCACAAACGTTATTGAAATGTTCACCCACAAAAGAATAACTTTCAGATAGCGCTACTGTACGTGCATTTGTAAGATAAAAAACACAGTTTGTGTTCCTTCAAAAGCATCACACCTCTCATCACACTCTTTTAGAAATAGCTACAATCAGGCAAACCTTTCATCATCCTACACCTAACCCCTCTCCTCCACTGTGTGATGAGCAATTCAAGATGATGATGATGATGCATTGCTTTGACATATCACAGACTTCAATGCCAGTGCTTTCACCAAGCTACAATATGTGGCCTGGCATCGTACCAGTTAGGCTGTATATATACAAACGTTCACAGCTTAGCCTGAGGCTGGTAATGAGCTGGTAGGCTGTGGAGTCCTCAGTGGAGAGTGAGATGGGAATGTATCCCTGGGCTTCCACTGGGCTGCTGGATAAACCTGGCCTTGCTGAGACTGAGAACACCCACTCACATCTGCAGTATCTGCTTTGTGACTCAGTGGATATCCCTCCTATCACAAGCACGCACACACAAAAACACACCCTTTTTCTCCACCCACCCCACCCCACCCCCACCATATCATCTTCCCCTCGCCCACGCTTATACACCCACGCACTCCCGACTCCCACTCACACACGCCTGTGATACTGTCAAACACTTAAATGCCAGACGACCTTCCACCTACCTAGTGCATCCCACATGCACAGACGAAGGGAGAGGAATACAGATATGCTATTCCTGAACACACACAGACATACACACCCACTTGTGGAAACAGACACGTACAATATCCTGCTGTCGTAGGGGACAGGGTTAATCCCTTTCTCGCTCACACTTTAGCTTCTACTTCACTTCATGAGGCAAAAGATGACCTTTTAATCCATAAAACTTTTTGTCGGGTTACTCCTACGTGCCACAGCTGAGTTATCCCTTTTCGACACATTGTTATGATCTTACTTATGTTAGACTTGCTCAGGGCATTTTTTTTTAAATCCTTAATAAACAACAAAAACAACAAATAAAACAGTTTAAATTGCTGATCTATTTTATTTGGGTGATTAAGGTTAAAATTATTTTTAAAAAATATGTGAGATTGTCTATAGTGGGAAATACAAAAATGCAATTTATTGCAAAGAAGCAATCTTTATTATTATTATTATCATCATCATCATTTTTTATACCAGATGTTCCTTGTCACGTTCTACCTTGCAAGAATCTGTTACTTACATTCCCAACAGTGGATACTAACCACTCAGGTAACATCACTTGAGGCAATTAATCACACTTTGCACTGTTTTCACATAAGATTTTTGATTATTTGAAATGAGTTAAAAAAAGAAGACAGAACAATATGGCGAAGAACAGGAGGATGCACTGGCGCTTAAGTGCAGGAGGCGAATAACAAATGACTGCAGGTGCAGGGCGCACAGGTAAGGATACATTGAGAGATGGTAAGGCAGGTAAGCACTTGAAGACCACAGGGCCTGTAATAGATTTAATATACATTTACCAACCACATTTTTAAGGACTACAAATAGACCACTTGTTGAAGTTCAAACTGAGCATCAGAATGGGGAAGAAAAGTGATTTAAGTGACTTTCAACATGGCATGGTTCTTGGTCCTGGTGGATCAGAAACTGACGATCTATTGAACACACAACATGTCAAACCTTGAAACAGATGGGCTACGACAGCAGAAGATCACACGGGTGCCACTCCTGTCAGCAGAGAAAATGAAACTGAGTCACAGACATGAATCCATCTTGCCTTGTATCAACATTTTGGGCTACTGTGGGTGGTGTAATGCTGTGGGGGATATTTTCTTGGCACACTTTAGGCTCTTCAGTATAAATGCAGCAGCCTACTGAGTATTATTGATGACCATGTCCATTCGTTTATGACTACAGCATAGCCATCTTTTTATGACTGTGTCAAACAGGACAATGCGCCATGTCACAAAGGTCTCGTTTCTTGACCATGACAATAATAATAGTTTTCTGTCACCAGATCTCAGTCCAGTTGTGCTCCTTTGGAATGTGGTGGAATGAGAAATTCATAACATGGATGTGCAGCCAACAAATCTCCAGCATCTCAATATGGATTAAAATCTCTGGGGATCATTTCCAACATTGATGTGATGAGGCTATGTTAAGGTAGAATGCTGACTGGTTGAAAAGTTAGCATGAACAGGACAGGTGACAGTGGAGTTCGTTATAAAGAGAAAGAAGTGTTTAAAAAAAACATGTAAATCAAAGATCAACAGGCATGCATGCACAATACAACCACTGACTGCAGTGTACAGTTTTTTTCTGTCATTTCCTTGACTATTATGACTTCTGTCTCCTCTGTGGTTGAGGCTAACAAGGACCAACACCAGCCCAAGCATAAACAAGAGCAGCCCTTATTATCAGGTGTTGTTTTGACACTGCGTCCTGGTGACAATAGGCTGCACAATTACATGCTCTGGTACCTTCAGACAGGGACCTGCAGCAACAGCATGTGCTGTACGCTGATCGCTGATTATTATCACTAGCAAGTGACATGAACATCACTGATCATCTTGGTACAATGCGTTTCTGGAAAACTCCAGAAACATACATGCTGCTATCTCAACATGTACCAACAACGCTGTGCATAAAGTGGGTGTAGATCAAACACACCCTTTACGACAGGGGTGGGGAACTCCAAACCTCAAGGGCCGGTGTCCTGCAGGTTTTAGATATCACAGGGTCAGCACACCTGAATCAAATAATTAGTTGATTACCAAGCCTGGAGAACTTCAAGACATGTTGAGGAAGTAATTTAGCAATTTAAATCAGCTGTGTTGGATCGAGGACACATGGTCAAGAAACAAGACCCCTGCAGGATTCCGTCCCTAAATTCTACCATCTAGGAATGTACCTGAATAAGTCCAATTCATGGAGAGTTTACCCCACAAGACCCAGTGGATCTGGTACCGGATAACCAAAGCTCTTAGATGTTTCATTTCCATTATTCAAAGGGTCAGAGATTCTTCAGTCACGTGGTGGAGCCACGCATGGTTTTAATGTTGTGGCTGATCGATGTATGAGCAATAGATTGTGGTAGAAGTGGCAGCTGGTAATGGCAGAGAGAGACTCATTTCCGCTACGTGTTACAAGTGATGAGATTAGTCTGATGTGTGTACGAGTGTGTGTGACAGAAGGAGGGAGAGAGGGAGACAGTATAATTGGTGGATTAGAGAAAACACTGTATATTTTTACACGAGCTTGAGTTGAGAGAAAGAAATTGAAAAGCAAGTAGGTTACGCGATGAGTGCATACGTGTTTATTTGTGAAACAAGGAGGAAGGCCCCGTGCTGAGCCAGACAGGCAGACAGCTTTCCACATCTCCCTCTAACAACACCTCAAGGTCAGCTGAGGTTAGAACTGCTGAGGCTGGAATCTGAGTCGTCTACTGCACAACCAATATCTGCTCAGCTTTGTTACTTTTTTTTTTTCTTCCTATCAGCACTGTATCCCACAATCCTCTGCAGTGATTAAACATCTGAAAGGGAGTGTGAATTGGGATGATGGGATAGAGAACGACACCGAGTATTTGAGTGTGCGTGGGGGTGAATATTTTGGGCCATGTGTGGAAAAAAGAAAGGAGGAGGCAGATCTGCAGACAGAGACAGATGTGACTCGATGGTTGTGAATGCCTCTGTTTACATTTAAAAATAGTCTTGTACACCTCAGCCACACCTCATTGCTCCTTTCCACTGCAGCTATGTCAGTGTAAGGAGAAATTTCAAACCAAAGGTGACGCAAAAAGGGAGGGAAGCAACCAGAAAAAATGTTTAAGCATATTGCAGAATGATTTTCTCTATATGTCACTGTCAAATGAACAGAGATAACCATCGATTCTGCCATCTCTCTGCCCTTTAGCTCCCTTTCTATTCTTATGTGCAACATCACACATCAAATCAGCTTTTAAAGCCTTAGATGGACTTTTTTTCTTTTATGTTTCTCTGCATTTAAAGAGAAGAGGATCAGCTCCAAGAACATATTCCCTGGAGTGTGTGCCTCTACGCTGATGTTATTGAATGAGTGATTGAAGTTCATCCATCGAAATCAGTACATTACAGCATAAAGAAGTCTAAAAGTTTCACTGGCTTTGGGCCAAGCTATAAAAACAGTATGTTTAACAGCTAAAGTTCTCACTAAACTATGTTGAAAGCAGATGAAAATCATTAGTAGTATTTCTGTCTGGTTATGGGGGCTGCTGAGTCTTCTTATTCTCCAGGCATGCAGCAAGATAATCAGAACCTCTTGAGATGACATTATTATTCACAACCCACCACTTTTCTTCTGTCAACATTAAAATGTAGGTGAAATGTGATTTGATGTCACTCATGAATAATAATACAGCTGTACTTTTAAAGACTATATTTCAACTTGCAATAAGAACTGGATGACAGCTTTCAGGTTTTCAAGATTACTTTTTGACAAATAGTAAAAAAGGGAGGAAAAGTTTCACTTTTGGTGTGACAAAAGCCTTTCTTTGCTGCTCTGTGGCGTATATTTCAAGACCTCATTGTAGTTTCCCTCCTTTGTGGACGTAAACCATTTTATTTATTAAGTATCTTTCTTCATTAGACAACACGAATCAAAATGAAAAGTAATAAAGGCAGTGGAATTAGAAATAAGGTATAAAATAAATGAAATGATTACTTCTCAACAGCACTTCTAAAATACTTGGGTCTTGAACCTAACCTCCTAAGACCCGAACTCTTCCACGGCATGCATTTTTAATTTCTCTTTGATATTTGGGCATATTGGGACCTGATGAATGTAAAAACAAAGAATTACCAGATTTTTTTTTTTTTTACCTGATTTTTGGTTCTAAGAAAAATGAAAGCCACATATGAGGATATTTGTTTAAAATTGCGATAGAACAGAAGCAGTATAATCTCCTCGTAAGTGGATATCAGGCCCTTGTAGAGCAAAATTGAGTATTTTGGTCTAAATAACCCAAAATGTGATGTCCACATGTAGACGCCAGGTCCTAGGAGGTTAACTGTTTTTTAAGCTATTCACAGAGTCAACACATTTCAAGTCTACACCACTACCTACAAAAGGTTTTGAAAGGTCTACATGTCACAAAGGGTCACAGTGATAATGAAAGAGTGTTGGCATAGTGTCATTTTCTGGTTAGCTTGGGCCTTTCTCTTTCCTGTATCTGTAAATCCTGTATAGATTTCCTACAGGTCTTCTTACAGTCCAAAGACATGTTTGGTAAATTGGTGAGTGGTTTAAGGTGTGGCTGCAAGGTAGATAAATATTTAGTGCACATCAATATATATGTGAATATATGGGAAAAAGTTATACCTAGCTTAAAGTGTAAAGCTCTCTGAGTGATCAGTGAGACTAGATCTTTAATGGAGAAAGGTGTGTGATTCTATAAGGTAATCACAATTATTTCGAACTAGAATCTGAATTTGACTTGGAGGAAAGAGTTTCACAGGACCTCTTGGTCAAAGCTTTTGCAGACTCATTCTGAATCACTGCTTAAAAATCCCAGGATGGTTTGCAAACTGAAAAATTAATTAAAGCAGCCTAAATGAAATGGGGAAAAAAGTAGCATGAATAATCACCTTTGTCACAGCCTGAGTTTCTAAATATCTTTCACATGCAAAAAGAACAAACAAATCTTACACTGTGGTGAGACCCCAAGAATTCTGACTGACACTTCCCTGCTACTTGGTGTCACACACGGACATAAATAAAAACCTCATCATTTTTGTATCACATTTTACACAATCATTTCTAATTAGACAGACATATTACAATGGTTAAAGGTTTGTAACAATATTTTTTACATACCACTCATAAAAAATACCTTTCAGTTTATGCTCAACTGCAAATGATTACCAACAGCAAAAGTTCTATCAGAGTGTCATGATGTGAATGAGTGTGTGGTATTCTTCCATTTGAGTCCTGTGAGTTCCTGTGTCCGCCCATGTGGATGAGGCTCTGGTTCCTCACCTGCAATCCATTGACAGCAATCAGCGACTCTTGAGGCCAGTGCAATCCTGCACTCTTTGCTAGTTTGTCAACTACCTCATGGTGGTAACTAGGCCTCCTTGTCTCCCACAGCTCATGGGTTTTGTTTTGTTTTGGTTTGGTTTGTTTGGGGGGGGTCCCTTGTACTTACTCCCATCTCCTTGTGTCCCTAGATCTCTTGCCTCCGATTAACCTCACCTGCTGTGTAATGTCCTGGGTGCTGGCCACACCTGGTAACACTCTCCAAACCTGCTCGAAGCCCCTTTCCTGGAAACAGCACTACTCACTGGACTCGCCTGCCATCGCTCCTGGATTCCTGGAGTCACAAGGTTGGAACCTCACCTTTCACAGACCCCTTCATTCAGCCAGACGCTCACTCGGCTACTCTCCCGAAGCCTCTCACATCCCACCTGCAAGTAAGCCCGAACCGATTAAACTCACCTTCGGCCATCCGCACCACAGCTCTGGATCTAACCGCCCTCTCCTCTGTGTCAGAGACCCTTGCTACATTCCTCTTGTCGCATTTTGTACATGTTTCCTGTGCACGATAAAACCTTGTTAAATATCATCTTGTTTTGTCCATCGAGTCTGCTTTTGGGTTCCACTCCCACGTACTAGCCTTCTGGCCTGTGACACAAAGAGAGACAGAAAAGGAAAATGATGGCTGAACCAGAGATGCTTGCTGTTAGTGGATCAGAATACTGCGATTCGCATAGTTTTGAAGTTTGAAGACGACTTCGAGATAAGGGTTGTTTTGAGACTGCAAAGGCAAAATATGCAAAGGCATATTGCCATATGGGGCAAACTAGGGGTTTCATAGAGTTGTTTATTCCATCTCACTCATGAATGTAAGTATTTTCTGAAGATTTGAAATGCATAGTGTAGGAATTACGTGGGATAATATTGTCTTGATTATTCATTATCTTATTTCCAATGAAAGGAAAATATTACAATTTGCACATGAGAAAACAGTTGCAGCAGGTGATGCAGAAATAATAAAACTACTATTAGTATCAAAGGAAAATTTTTAGATTTCATCTATTATTGGAGATCGGAGAAGTGTCTAGCTCTGGCATCATTGGCCTATTGTTCAAAGCACCTTTTAAATGAAGAACGTGAACTCAGAGTTCAGTGAATTTCCACAAACAAACCAACAAACAAATCTTTGTGAGAAAGAACAATTGAGTCAAACTGAAAAGCTACAGAAAACGTAGCAGTGGAAAGGTGGTTCAGGATGTAAGAGCTAATTTCACACCAGCAAATCAAAGAAGCAAAATTAAAAGACAAATCAAATAAGACACATAACACATAGAAGAGGGGTTTAATAAGACAGAGTGGGTGGACAGAGGCAACAATCAGCCTGAAAGTTTGCTGGTAATGAGCTGAGCAGAGGAGAAAAAAAAAACCTTCAGAGGTCTAAATAAAAACTGGAAAGATCTGTGAACTATAGCCTCATGAATTCTAAATTATTCTTGGGATTTTATTTGTAACGATTAAAGCTGGAGTTTGACACACAATATTTCTGACCTTCTGCCTTCAAACGTTTCAGTTTGCAGTTTACTTGTTATATGATCAATATCATGCACATGTAGTAACTTCAGCACATTAACAATTTGCATAACAAAGCAGTTAATCTGCTATGCAGCTGCTATCACGGAAGAATGAATTTGATCCAGAAAGTGAGATCAAGGGGTGAGCTTGCTGTAATGCCCACTTGGGAAACAGAAGACTGAGAACAATGGGTGTGAGGGAGAGGGAGGTCTGTGAAAGTGAAATTGTTTTCCAGAGACAGATTTGTAAACCGCTGGAGCAGCTTGTAAGCAGCTTTCACTCAGATGAAACAATACCAACAGAGTCGTACATCTGCAGGCTTTCAACGCACGTGCTTTCAGAGGATGTTTGTGTTTCACTTATGGCTAATATTTGGTGTTTTTTCCTGATGGAAGCAAAGCATCAGACGCTCTCATTTTATGTACAGTATATGCCCTTTGCTGCTAGTCGCAGCCTACAGTGTGTCTCAGAGCAGTGTGGGTATTAGCAGTGAGCTACTGGAGGGATGTAGGGGAGCCATGCTAGGCCAGCAGGGCTGTAATGATGATCTTCACCATGAGTGATAATGAGTGCTAAGGTAATCCTCGCCTGGGACCACAAGCAAACACACAATAAACACACCATTCTCACACAGTCATGAACAAAATGTCACCAAGATACCGCACAAGCACTTATCTGGAAGCACCCCACACTTTGCCTGGACTTATCAGTCTGGGTACTGAGCATGCAGGGAAATCGGAGGCGCACAATCTTGCCCCTGAGGGAGGGAAACTTATGGCACCCCAAAGACTGTTATGGTGACACCCCCCTCTTGCTTCTTCTTCTCATCCTCATCCTCTAACAGCTTTATTCTTTTATCACACAGGCAATCAGATAGATAGTGGTGTCCTGAAACCCTTCGTACAGCTCAGTGATTGGGGACTGTAGACAGTGGACCTCCCTAATGCAACCCTTGAGCCCTGAGGTTTTTAGCTGGAGCCACCTCTGAAAGAAAAGAAGGGGAGAAGTATGGGAAGCAGGAAAGATGAGTGCTAGAGGTTTGTGAGTTTCTGTGTGCAGAAAAGCAGAGAGTGTGGACAGCAGAGTTTCAGGTGTTTTTTACAAAAATGGATGTGTACATGAGTGGGTTGTGCACATAGAAGAGATGCTAGTGGCACAGATAAAAGGAAAGAAAAGCGAATCTCTTTCCCATGTGTCATAAGACTGTCTCTTTGAATGAGAGTTAAATCTATCAAGTCAAAGTGGAAGAGCTCCATCTCTCGCTCTCTCACCTCCCCAACGCAACGTCCTCCCTTCCCCTTTGCTCATTCTCCCTCTCTTGCTCTCTCTCTCTCTCACTTTAACTTCCTCTTTGATCTGATTGTTTCGCTCCCTCGCTGGACCAAATCAATCTGCCACCCACACATCATGTTATCACGAAAAGAAGACAAGGACACGTGTGTTCGAGCCGGCCCGCATGACACTTAATGGCTGTTTGCGCATGTCCGTCTGTGAATGTGTGTAGCTTAAGTGTCCCTTCACAGGCACGACAGCAGTCTTCCCGCTAAGCTTATGAATAAATATGATATTAATCCTTAAAATATGGAGGAGGGGATTACTTTGTTTACTACGTGCGTTTCTCCTGAAATGGAGTGCTACCACAGAGTGATGGTGGCATTTTTGCTTGTCCAAAAAGCTTTATGAAAAGGCATAAAAGAGTAAAAAAAAAAATGAACGGAAGAGGAATAATGTGTAATATTTCTGTGTGTGTGGATGTTGGCTGTGTGTGGGTGCATAACTGCCATATGTTCTTTAGGCAATTCATGGAAAATAAGAGATACGTTGGGTATTACAGCTCTATTTTTAGCACAGGCAATCTCAAACCATGCTCCTGCTTCCGTTGCTTTTAAATCTGCTCCAGCAACTTGCCAATATTTCCTCTGTCTTCTCAAAATCCTCATCATGATAAGAGAGAATATGAGTGGGGGAAAAAAAGAGGAAAATTTCAGAGAAGCTAAGCAACCAATCTCCTAAAATAGGTCAGTTTGAAAGCACGATGAATTTTCATACAGCCTTTTAAAAGGCTTTTTAGGACTGAGGATTGTGGAGAAGATGCTGCTGAGGATCCCTTTCTCTCACACGCGTACACACAGCTGGGTCGAGGTTCACTGAGGGGGCTTGAAGATTACTACTGCCCCCTGGTGTTTGCCTCTGTGGTAGAGTGTTTTTCTTGGGCGAACATCCAAAGGCTCACCCCTACTGAGCATTTGGAGAGGCAAAAACGTGTGGGTTCAGTCTCCTCATATAGAAATCATCTCACCGAGGCTTCAGTCAAGGTGTGGGTGTTAAACACTGAACGAGAACGGATGAGATGTCCATTTGTTCCCCTTCACACGCCTTCTTTATGTAGTGGAGCCTACATAAACACATGGGAGAAGAAGAAATCAATAAAGATGTGCCAGACTTACCCACAAAATTGGAGCTCTCATAAGCTGCCACCTCACGTTCCGCCTGTGGTTGCATAAGAATAGGGAGGGAATCTCTGACTCATCATCCCAAAATAAGCCAAGCAATTATTCATATTTTAGGATCAAGTGTGTTAATACTGCTGACAAGGCTCTCAGCTCACCTCCAATCGCTCTTCTGTTCAACTCCGTTTAACGAATCTGCCGTATCCCTTAAAACAGCTTCTTCACAATGAAAGATTGGACTTGTGGTTTAAAATGTTCCATAAAAACTTGTTTTACTTATCATAGAAACTAATTTATTTAACTCATATTCCGAGCCTTTTCTGTACAATAAAATTCTGTATTGCATTGTAGACCATAATTGTGTCCTTTAGCTTTCTGTTCAGATTTTATTTCCTGCTCCTTCTCACCCAAAAATGAACAAAATTAGATCTTGAACATTGGAGAGAAGGAGCATGTGCCTACCACCGCAAGAGGTCCTTGATATTTTAAGTACCACGTAATAATACTTGCTATCTTGCTAGCTATTTGCGTCCCTGGATTTTTGGTGCATAAGATTTTACAAGACTGTGTTTTATCTGTTTATTAAGAGCATGTTATTAAACCAGGCAGACCTTGGGGACTAACTATAGCTGGTTGGGATTTAAATATGAACATGTTGTGTGCATTTTAGATTATTATTATATGAAAAATGATGCAATGTTTATATGTTTAGAGACTTCTGAGTCCCATAGTGAGTGAAAACTGTATTTCCTGATTTTAGAAGGGGTAATGACACGAAATATTTAGGGAAATAAATGATCTGTGATGTTTCAAGTAATGAGGATAGACAATGCTACATGATATACACAGAATCAAATATTCTAGGTCTTAAATGTAGATATTATACAGCATCTTTGAAGGCATTTTTGTACCTACCCATATGCTGCCAATCTGGAGCTACAAAAAAAGGCAGGTTGCAGAGACTCACAGTGGATTATAATGACAGCATGAAGCTGTTGCTCAAAGCCGCAAGAAACTCCAGCACAAGCCAGATGTTTGCTAATGTCGCTATGCTCACCTGCTCTGCTGTGATAAGAAATCTTTCATTTAGATACATGCAAAGGTTATCGAAATCTGCAAACAATATTTTGCCTTAAGCAATCCTCAACTGTGTTGAAACCCAGCAGTGGCTTTCTGCCAATTCATACAGAATGAAGTATTTTACCAAACTTTTAAAATGATTCTTCCTTCATAATCCCCATTCCAGTCTCATGTTCTGAAAGATGTAGGATAAACGGATAAAAATCACTTATTATGCTCTCTGGCGAAACTGAAACATTCATGATCAAAAGATTGATGTTATAGGTCACTTGTCCAACAGTAGCTTTGAAGTTTTTCTTTTTTTTTTTTCTTCAACGCAACAATATAGTGTCTAAAGGCAACTTGCAGTTCATTCTCAAAGTTTCTGAGTAGTTTTGTGAGTATTTCCCCAAAAGGCTGAAAAACAGAGAGAAATAATTTTAAGGAGACAGAGGTGACAGGATTACTAAATGAACTGGAGCTGATCTGGCTCTGAGGGTAAAAGATTGGTTTCATCAATTAAATGTGGGCAATATGTCTTATTTCCCCTGGTATCTAGCCATGCTGATTGGGGCGGGGAGAAGAAATAGCCCCATTTTGGAAATGACTCAGACTCGTAAAGTTCAGTTTAACATGGTAAACTACTGCTTGCAAAAAGCAACTCGGTGTTATCACCACCGAATCCTAACACCAATCTGGTTGATCGCTGCTTGTCTGTTCACTGCAGAGCTGCAAGATAACCAGTCTATCCCCTGCACTCCTTCTGCTCTCAGCATCACTGGTCACGTAAAAGTTCCTCCTACTGTTTTGGCACTTTAATTTGATCCCCAAACCAAGAGCCACCATGCTGTGTTTGTTTGTTAAGATGCTTCTTTCTCTAAAAAGATATAAACATGTATCATCAAACAACCTGCATACAAGTATGTGGGGGATTTTATAGGGAATGAAAAATATCTCACTCACTGTACAAATTATAAAAAGATCTTGGACACAATTTTGTACACAGTGGGGGGAATAATTCCCTACTGAATTTGTACATTTGCTCACTTGCAAAAAATGAACAATCTGATATTTTTTATGGTAATTTCATTTTAATAGAGAGAGAAAATATCAGCTAAAAATCCAGAAAAACTACATTAAAGTTAAATTAATTACTGGAATGAAACAAGTATTTGATCTCGTACAACCCGCAACAAATTTACACTGTGTGCTGGCTTTGTGCCCATCAGACAGATTACAATCAATCAGTTACAGAAACTTCCGATCTCACACCTGTCCACAGAATTGATTCCTTCCATTGCAACCTCTTCACCACCATAGGCAAGACCAAAGAGCTGTCGAAGGACAACAAAGACAAAGTTGTAGACCTGCACAAAGTTGGAATGGTCTGCAAGACCATCAGCGAGAAAGTGACAACTGTTGGTCCGATTATTCAGAAATGGAAGAAATAACCATTAGTGACACTTAGTCTGAAGCTTCAAGCAAGAGCTTGGCTCATGGGGTAAGAATGATCATGAGGTAGGTGGCAGATCACCCCAAAACTACATGGGAGGAGCTTATTAATGATTGATACACTGTCTCTCTCCATGAAAACTAAACTAACATAAAATTAGAAACCGTTCATTTCTTTGTAAATGAGGAAATGTACAAATTCAGAAGGGGGTCAAATAATTTTTTCAACCAATGTAACAAAATCGAGTTCAGTCACCTCTAGTGTCTCTAGCCTTAGCAGTTTAGGGAATCAATTATTAACATCACACTACATCTCCTTTTCTTTCTACAAGAGGTCAGAAATCACAAAAGAACAAGAGGCCAGAAAAGTAGAAACATAAATAATTTAAAGATTTTAAATAAAGCAAATGTAATTTTATGTATAATTTGTAATATCAGTGCTTCCTTTAGAATAATGTCATGGCAGAGCAAGAATATTAAACAACGTAACTATCAAAACTTTCCTTTCACAGAGAAAAACTGTAATTGTGTAAAAACTGAGTGATGCGTAAGAAAGAAATGGAGTCTACCACATGACATATTCACACATGCAGTTTCTGCTGTATGATTTTTCTACTTTATGCAATACCCTTATCCCACCTCTGTTGTAGATTTCACATAGATTGACAGAACAAAATTCTAATGCATGGAAGCACACACACACGCACACACACACACCCCAGACATCAGGTTCAATCCATCCTGTGATTGGGAATTGTTCTTTTTCTTATTAAAAGAACAGGTGGCCATGAGATAGCAGTCTCATTTTTCACTGCTGCTGCACTCCATGAGTCCAAACTAATGATCAAAACACTGAGCCGCTCCAAATCATCTCTCACCCCACACTGATAGATGTGGGAACTGATGGGAAGAAAAGTGTGGGTGCCTGCAAGTATTTGTGTGAACCCACAGCCGGTACACGATTGCGTGACTTTGTTTCCATACCTGCTTCCACACCTATATGTATATACATAATTGCATGTGCAGGTGTGGTAATACCAAGTGTGTTCATCTGTTTGCACGTGTGTGTGTTAGAGGCAATAGTAGGATATCTGTGCTTTCAGGGTAAGTACTGGAATGAGGCTGTGAAGCCAGTGGCTGTGACAGATCACTTGCTCTGCTCCTTTTCCACACTGTTGGTATTCTCTAAGCAGTTTCCTCTTCAACACACACAGAGAGCTTCCCATCTTCTTTCCAATTTTCCTTTTTTTTTATGCAGTCGTCAGTCATTCGTGCTGCACCGTGCTTATCACTTACAAAGAGAAACCAGCATACATCTCAAAGGGAGAAGATGAAAGTGGTTTAATAATCTGTAATGTATGGGTGCCATTCATTGGCACAGAATAAAAGGAGAAAGAGGAGATGGTAGCAACAGTAAACTCTAAGAAATCAAGTCACCCCCTTAACTGGTGACTTTATGGGAGAGAATTTGGAGGCTGCTGTCAGAGCCATTGTGTTTTTAATTCTTCCTGGGCAGCTTTACTCGCCTCCAAATGAGATTACTGAAAACACAAGCCAGTCAGTGATGACAGAGTGACTGAAAGAAAAAAAATTAATTTCAGCGATGTGTGAGGCGTGTGATATGTTATCTGCATGAATTTTCATCCCCCCCCTGTCATAAAAACTGCGATAAAGGCCGACACTCTGCCACACAAATCCACTCAGGAGATGATTTTTTTTTTTTTTTGTGATTTCAATTTGATAGCGCAGCGATGACACCGATGGAAGCGGGAAGACGCGATGCTTTGGTGTGTGAAATAAAAGTGTTTTCCATGATCCAAACTTGACAGCAGGCAAGACAGAAAAACACAAACTTTCCATTGCTCCCTTCTTTTCAGTGTTTCTGATCATGTGCCCCTTTCTGCCACTTTATATGGGCCAGTGAAATTAGTCATCGAAGGTCCCATCTGTTGTGTTTACGACTCATTTGTTTACTCACTGGTTCACATCAGAGCTTACTGAGGCCAGGGGGGATTCCTTCAGTGTGGGACAAGGTCTGGGCTCTAGGGTCAACTGAGCTCAGTGATTCATCATATTTCTCACTAAGTAGCTGTGATGAACACAGATTCCTTTCATTTCCATCTGTGATGAAAAGCAAAGTAGTGGAAAAATGTCACTAAAGAGCCAACGGAACAAAGACAGAACTAACCAACAGTTGGTTGGTCAGGTCAGCCAACGATTTCACTACTCATAGATTTAGATAATTTTCAAGAAAAAACAAACAAGTGCTCGTCGTCCGGACGCAGTTTGGTAAAAAATGGTTTGTTGGTGCTTGCTGCCCATGGGGAAATAGCTGTGAGCATGAACATGGGTTGATAGAACAGGTGGTGATGTTAGGTAAGACTGCAATAAATTCACATTATGCAGATGAGCAGCAAAGACAGCAGAGGCAGCTGGAGACATTCACAATCAAAACTTTGCTGAAACTCAGTGTTGTCCACCAACACTTTTAAATATATGCCAGACTGGGAATTAGCTCTTAGTCTAAGCTGATTTCCCCAGGCTTGCCTATCCATCCCTTCATTCATTTTTATACCCACTTATACTAATTCTGGATAACAGAAACCTCATGCTATCCATATATTTTGCTATGTAATTCAATCTTCATATATCAGTTCTTTGCTATCAGTGATGATATATACAAAAGCGAAAGATGTTTTCAATTTCAGGCATAATAGCTATCTTAGACTATTACACAGAAATAAATGCAAAAGTGTATTGTGTATAGCGTATCGGTACAAAATAATGATTTGTTTTTTGGTATCCCAATCAGTTAACCTCCCTCTATATGTAGCTCTAGTTTTTCATGTGTCATTTCCCAGCTTGTCTTGTTCTCACCAGAGTTTTTCAGGCATTATTCTGTGTATCTTCTTTTATGGGTTGCAGATGAACAGTTAATTTTGCTTAGGAATGTAACTCAAATAAAAGATATGGAAGTATTTGCATGACATTGGAAAGAACAGCTGGTCAAATCTTCTACATTTTTACGAAATACTCCCTTCAGTGCTTCCCTTGTTGCCTTCCTTATCACTGGACCATCTTTTATGGAAGGAAAAAAGATAATACTGTTCCACAATTCAAAGCACTTTTCATGAAAACTAAAAATCAACTTCACCAGCAAGTCATACAAATCATGTAAATTTTGTTAATAGTGGGGTTTTCATTTTATGCTATTAATAGCTGATATATTTTGAACCTTCAGTGGCAGGTTAGCTATGAACATTAAGCTTTTATTATAAAATCTACGAATTACAAACATTAAGCTTCAACAATAAAATCTGCTCAGTATAAAGTTGTTGCCTCATGTGAAAAAATATTCTTAAAAAACAGGCTCTGTATAAATATGACCTATATTAAAATGCATGAATATTCAAAGTGAATATAAGGTTTAACATAATTCAGTTAACACTAGTTATGTCTGCAGCGTTGCTGTATTAGTATGTTAATAGACTTTGGTATTATTATTAATTGGTTTTAGTCCAATTATTACTCCCTTCCCAAAGCTCATGACCATAACTGAGTTCAGGTGTAGATTGATTGATAAATTGACAGTTTTGCTTTCATGCTAATCTCTTTACCAAAATAGACCAGCTCCAGTGCGCACCCTATAACTGGAACATACCCTCTGTTCTCACTTCTTAAACATGGGAAACACAATCCCATGGATGTTGCAAAACCATTCCAATCCAATTCCAAGACAACCCAACAAAATCCAGGGCCTTAAGGAACTAATTATGAATTTTATCTTCCCCAGGGCCTATGGAGTTGTTTAACTACCTCAGTGTCCTCACCTCTAGTGATGGGCACATCATCCCCCTCGACCCTAGGCTCTGCTTCTTCTATGTAAGGCGTGCCAGCGGGAACTGTAGCTCAGGTGGTGGAGCAGATCACCTATTAATTATATGGCTGGTGGTTCAATCCCAGTCTACTTGCCAAATATCCTTGGGCAAGATACTAACCCTCCACAACCCAGTTGGGTCATTTGAGCCATTTCAACAGCAGACCCATGTCAATAACATTACTACAGAGTGTAGCGTAAGTACAGCAGTGTGGTTCAAGTCCTTATGAATTCTCCTTTATATCAATGCATAACATGATGAATGATTAGGAAAAGACATGCAAGGTAATTTTGGGGGGCTGTTATGGACCGTCTAGGGGTGGCCAGACCATAAGATAAGGGTGATCCATCCCCGTCCGACCCCAAGAAGCACATCACACAATTAGTACAGTTTGATGGTGACTTATTTACAATGAGTGGATTTAAAACAGGGAAAGGAGCAGACTATAACTTTAGGGTGGACCTAACAGCAGAACAGCAAACAAAAAGGAGCCTATCTCAAGGATAAATCAAACTTGCCTACTCAAAAGAATTAAACCAAACGACAGCAACTTACCTCCCTAACTAACAAAAACGTAAGAAAACTGTAATTAAACAAAAAGGCAGTCCTACATGCTCCTGTGTAAAACAAACATCACTAGACAGGTAACAAAGTCTGTGGGTTGGGATGGGCCGAGGACGAATGGCTGGCCGTCCATGGCGGTGTCATCAAATACGTTGCCAGTCCGCAGGAACTGACATTAAGACAGTCGTAACAGGGGCTGTTTGACTATAGTCTTGATGTTTGTTTTTTTCATTATCCTTTTGCATAAAACATCTGACCTATTATTTATATATTTATTATTAGTAGTATTATTATTATTACTATAGTTCTGTTATCATAATGAATATCTTAAAAAAACAAACACTATCAGCAGCATTTGTTTGTTATGATGACTGACACCTGTGTGTGTATGTATCTCAGTAATAAAGTCCTTTTTTAACTGCACTGTGTGGTAGTTTTGGTTTGTTTCACTAGGGGTTATGTACTGAACTATTTATTAAAGGTCGTCTACAGAGCAAATAAGCATACAATGTCAAAGTACATTTGTAAAATGGATGCAGACTATAGAGCATAGCCTATTAAGTATTTTTCAGGAACCATGTGTGAGGTATTCATTAATTAGGACTAAGCAGCAACGTTTCTGGTTTGTTGTGTTTCTGTAATTACTTAGGATTTTATGCATACCTTCTTGTTAAGCATTGCCAATTATTTTACCAGGAAATGTCAGTGTCTTGCAGAAAGTTAACAGCCCTTCCTCCTTGTTAGACATTTGAGCCAACTTTGTCTCAGATGTTGTTATAAAATATTGACAAGATGTCATGCAGCATTTTCACTGATGCTGAGTTATACTGTGCTTGTCATTCTGACTGGCCATGTAGAAATGATCTTGTGATTATGGTGCAATGTCAGGAAATAGAGTCTATTGTCTATTCTTGGAAGTCTTCTTTCTGCACTTTTCTCTATTTCCACTTTATTAAGTAATATTTGTATGGAAGAAGAAAACAATTTAAACACCACAGCCAACTCATCGGCCTTCAAACTAATTAAGCCTATAAACAGCTAACTTAATTTTACCGTTTCCGGTTCGCCAACTTTTGGCTGACCCAGGCAATTAAAATTGTGTAAATGTTAGGTGTCAGGTGTTACGACAAACTGCATGTAAGGATTTTACAAAGATAAAAAAAATTAAAAACTCTTCCTACTTTCTCATTCAGAATGACTTTTTTTACTATTTATAATTTACAATATAGTTTTGCACACTTACCCCGAAGTTTCCTCTTAATTTTAACATTATCTTAAAATTGAGGATATGATTAGAGATGTTGAAGTTAATGTGCATTGGCCTAGTTATCTATTTTGTGCACTGTGAGCCACTAATCTCTCAGTTTGCTTTCAAAAGATAAAAACAAACCAAAACATAATACTCTTGGATGGCTCAAAGCCACCATACTGTCACTTTATCTATTGGCATACAAATCCTGATTAGAGCTTAAGTGACGCCTAGAATGCGGCAACAATCCAATCTAGCCTTTGTTCTACAGAAAAACAAAACTTTTCAAAGTCACACCCCTGAAAATTGATGTTCTGTATGTATTTAAACAAAACCTGTCACAGTGTAAGTAGTCATTATTTGAAAAACCCTGGGCTGTTGTGTTCCAAGCCAATGGCCACAGCCAAGACACAAACTTAGGTCCAAAATGGTAAAAACAAGAGCCCAAAGAAGCCAGTTATGTATGCCACACATCACATCTTGCATAATACAATGTCAACATTCATTATATAAAGTAAATTAGTCTATGCTGATGTTATTACATTCTTGTGTGCTTTTGATGTAGAGAGAACTGTTGCTGTGCTTAGAGCTTTGCTGACCTAGAACTTGGGTAGAATTTTTCACTTCTTAATGTGTCCTCTGAATCTACTCATACTAACCAGAAAAACTCCACTACCCTATAAGAAGGGATTTATTGGCAAATGTATACTCAACGGCACATCTTACATCAAAAGTAGACTTGATTCTTAATTAAACTGATAGAACACAGCAACAGTGACACCTCTGCGGTGCTCTGCCTCAGTAAAACTGAACAGCCACTAAAGTTTCTTCTGAGTAATGATTAATGCATCCAATTTCTGTGATCTGTATTGAGCGTAGCATCATGGGTAATTAAATGATGGTCTACAGAGCACCGACTGCTCTCATAAAATGACAAGGCCATAATTATCATGAAGCTTGGTTACCCTCTGACTCAAATACTAATTGCGCATCAATAACCAAGCAGAATATGTCACCAAATTAAAACCTCAAACAACTCAAGCTGTACAAACAGTTCAAAGCTATAGCATTTCCGTCAAGGACATCAAAAATAAGCATGACTTCACATACTTTATATTCACATATTTAGCAATTTCACAAGCATATTTGGTAAGATTCAAATTCAACAAATACAATCTGAGTTAAACATATTTACATGGTCAAAAATCAGAATTGCACAGAGTTGTCTAATGTAATAGATAGTGCTCCAACATGCTAGGAGGTATCTTTGTTGTAAGAGGTCCAGTCTGTCAGACAGACCAGAAAAACAGATATCAATGCCAGATTCAGGGGGCTTTCAGCCTCTTGAGACCAGATTTAGCTTGCTTTCTAGACACCCCAATATGGATAAGGGCATGCTGTAGATCAGTCAAGATGGAGAAACAAGACAGAAAGTGCCCACATCAACAAGCCACAAACAACGAGAAAGAGCCTCAACAATTCCACTATAACAGAGACCCAGATTTAAACGTTCACTTCTCCACCAGCATGGCATCAGTACTCAGCCTATTAACCATAGAAACAGAACCACAATCACAGGAAGGGAAGAAAACTATTAATAGGTAGGACACTATAACGGAGATACACTTCAGTGATAAAGCCAAGAAAATGCCTAATCAACCTTTTAAGACTAATAGGATGAAATTATTGTTGATATTATTGTATTTGCTTTACAGTTACAAAGCTCATCATCAAAAAGATTGATCAAGAATTAAAAACTATAACAATTACTTATGAGACTGAGCAGACAGATGGTTAAGAGATCTGGGATTGATCTGAATTAAGTTAAGAGTTGGATTTAAAATCAAGATTTGGACATGAATTGACCAAAATTGGGGAAACTTTCAGCCTGAGTATAGAACACATACTGTGGGCAAAAATATAACTTCTCCTAGTGAATATAATAACAAAGATGAAGAAGAGAGATGTGCTTTGATGAGGCAGTTATACTTCTTCATGACACATAAACTTGTATTGTTTTAAAAATGTCAGTGCAACCTCAAAAACAAACATACAGTACTGAGAAGCACATATACGGTAGATATACCTATATAGTTTACTTTGCTAACATTTATATCAAGCATGTTATTCTTATGATTCCCGTTCTCCTTGAAAATAAATAGAGCAATAAAAAAAGATGCCCAGCCCAGTCTTGTAGACATTTTAGGAAGTCCTTCTGGAGCAGTAAAGGTGCCCATATGATGGATATTAGAGCTCTACAGACAGTGGGAAAACAAAATGAGAAATGCTTATGGATGTAGAGGTGCAGAACAGAAGGAGTGAATGGAGTGAAGGTGGATAAAATCCTGCAAGAGCAGAATGCTGAAAAACACTAGTAGGAAAAAGAAAAACTAGTGACCTATGTAAATAGTCCATCAGTAAAAAAAAAACAAATAAAAACTTCAAAATATAGATTAAAACAAGAGATGTGCTTAAAAAAGACAGCACAGGCAGCTATGATGATGGACACTAACCAAAGAACCAGATAAAGAAACCCTCAATAATCTTTACTAAATCTTTTGTTCTTTTCAGTACACTGGTTTGTAAAGAAGCTCTCCAGAGGCAAGTCTCCGTTTCAGCTCTTTCCAAAGCAGTTCCCTCTCCTTCTGGGCCCCCTTCATGAAGCCTCGGTTCTCCTGTGCTCTCCGAGACAGGTAGGGCATTACCTCATTCACTGGTCCATAGGGAACATACTTATAGACAGGGAAGCCTGCCTGGCCTGGAGTGAAACAAAAGAAAATGGGATTGATAAATGTAGACAAAAACTATTTCAATATTATGAAATTCCTTTTCATAAAATATCATTTTGACTGACTAGTTTAAATGACAGGAGAGTATACTTTTTACAGATTATATTGGACAAACTCTATAGAACCACAGCATGAGCATCATCTTGATTGGTTTCTCTCACTGAATGTTTGCTACGATCTGTGTAATCAGACAAGACTGCAGTATTTGCACTGACATCCTCAGTTTACAGCATTTCTATTTGAAGATTTCCTCTCGTCTGTCAGTTAGGCTCGCACACTGTGAAACTGCTTTTCCAGGGCTTAACTCTTTAGCTCTGACGAAATAAATGTTGTTTTAACTAATCCATCCAAAACATTATAACATGATACAATAAACTCTGTCCTGACAAGCACATCCTGAGTAACAGCTTATCTGAAAACTGAATTATAAAAACTAACTAAGGTACATTTGGTGCAGTAAGTGATGGACAAATAATATGGGTCTCAGCTCCAGTCTGCTTTATTTTATGAAACAACTTCTTTATTGTTCCAGGATTCAAAAGCAGTGCTGGCAGCTCCATCCCTCAAAAAAGCAACAAAGAAACACATGCCTGTCTGTTTACATCAATACTGGTCAAGGCCATGTCAGCTTCAGCCTCACATTGACAGACAACTGCCTGCCGCCACTATGTCTAGCTTTGACTGACAAACAAAGCGCTGAGATCCAGCAGAGGCACTTCGTTAAGAGGACTGTTCAATACTGAGGTGTCTTGGCTCATATGTCATGCAGACTGGCTTCTGCATGTGCACTCCTTGGGGCCTGTGAGGTACGTTTGTGCAACTTAAAGGTCTTATGACAGAGTTGAAAGCATCACAGGGTGTATGGCCTGTCTGGCTGGCACTGTCAAAATTATTCTTACTATTTATGACAAGACAGATTGGTACCTAGACATTGCATGGTTGTGTATTTCTGCTTCTGTACTTTTCTTACCCAGTGGGAAGCTGATTTGATCACACATGCCCAGTAGCTGACCAAAGTATACCTTGTTTTCTGTGGGAATGAGACCCAGCTCATTCATTCTGATTGAGAGAAGATAAAAATATAAGCATGTTTATACAGATGCAATTTTGTATGAAAGAATTATAGTTTTAAGTTTCAAGTTACTGGATACAGCATAAAATTTGCCTTGTTAAGGTGTGTTTCACTGTGTCTTCATTGTGGGAAGCCACCATTACATTCGCTTTTCTGTTGAGTGCAATCTCATCCAACACATAGTCCAAACACCTTGCACAAATACATGACACACAACAGGGACAATTTAGGTAGTCATAATAATGGGTTTGTTTGTCTTTCAAGTAGGAATTAGTAACTTCTTTTATATTGTTCACTATAAAATATGCATTTTTATTCTATTGTGCTTACACTGTTTCATGGCACATTGAAATAAATCAATTTCATCAGCAGATCACATTTATTGTAAGGTGTGGGACTACTTTTACAAACCTATACTCCATAAAAAATCTCTATAAACATCAAGTACTCACAGTATGTAAACAGAAATCTGGCCCTGTTCATTTGTTTCTCTGTTAGTAAGGCTATATTAATACACATATTCATAATCACCATCTGCATGTTCTGAATCCACCTCATGTTATACTGTATCCAATTAAGCATCCTGAGTTTTTTCTTCATTGATTACATTATTCCATCAAAATCTTCTCAAACTCTTGAGACGAAAGCTTGTTGCCATAAGAACAAGACTGCAGTAACTCCAAATAAAAGACTGTGTCCTCTGTGGTGTTAACCGGTGCCTAAAAGGTTGACAGTTTAATTCTGTTATTTAAAAAAAAAAAAAAAAACCTACAGTAAGCAGACTGTTCCTCTCTGAATATGAAAAATGAGAGCTTGGCTAACAGCAATCAAACTCTACATGTGTAGATTTATGCAGAACAAACAGACTGACAAGCCTTGGCTCTTACCTGTGGTACATCCTATTGGTTGACTCATAGTCAGGGTTAATAGGGTCTTCATATCCAATCTCTTTGGCCCTTTCTCGCTCCTGATACATGTAGGCCCCACGCACCATCTTGGCAGCAAAGTGCCAACCCTCACGTCGAGACAATTCTACATCCATAGTTACATTGTCATAGGCCTCCTGCAGAACAAAAAGGAGGAGCACCAATTCATGAAAATCAAGTCCTCTAAGTTTAGGTACCAGTTTTAAAACGTGTTTTATATACAGAGATGACCGCATTTCCATGTTTATTACAAGTAGAAATGTGCAATGATATACCTGCTTTATTTTTACAGAAGGATTAGTCAACTTAATCTGGGTTACCTGTCCTATCTACCTTTACATAATAAATAAAATGACGTGTAAAAAAACAAAAAAAGAACTATGGAAGACAAACTCTGTAAAACAAAACAACTGTCCAATGTGGAGATGATGTATAGCACCACAGCATATCAGCACAATGGCAGGGCCGAGGGTGATGATTTGGGCTTGGTTTGCAGCCACAGGACCTGGACACCTTGTATTCTACGTATGCGGAAGGATTTTAGATATGAGCTCATTAGTTAGCTTGGATGCAAAGGACAAAAGAAAATATTTTATAAGAATCAAGGTATTAACCTCTCAATCAACTCGAGACCTGTGCCTAAACAAATGCCCACTAGTGAACCAAAGCAACAACCGCATAGTGAAATGTTTAAAAATTCCTCCAAATGATTTGAGAGACTGCAGAAGTCATACAGAAAATAATGACTTCAAGTTTTTCCTGTAGGCGGTTCTATAAACTATTGAACTATGAGGAGTATTTGGTTTTTCACAGGATTGCACATAGCTCTGTGAAAATTTTCTTTTTCATGACTGTAAATGCCAGCAACATAAAAAATAAAACACTCACAATAAACCTTGTAGTTATGTTGTAACCAACAGATAATATTCTAAAAATACAACTATTATGAACCTATTATGAACCTATGCACTTTTGATATCATAATGATAATAATAATGCTGAGAAAAAGCACACAAAAAATAAATCACCATATTTCCACCACTATTGTTTTCTCGTCTTTGTCGCGTCACTCTTTCGAGCCCAGCTTGGCTGACTAATAGAAATCTGTTTACATGCTGGCATTTGGACCTGTCACAGCATGTTTTCTTCGATAAAAATTACAACGGCTGTGTCAATGGATCTCATTAATAAAGAGAGGAATCTCCATCTGTTTTGGTTTTATTTGTTTGGGGTTTTTTTAGCTATTTTCAACAACTGTTCATTGGATCTATTTCAAACACACTGAATATATTACTAACCTAAAGAAGCACATTGTCAAAACTTGAGGTTTCTTGTGAGCTGAGAACATGGATTTAATCACTCAGTGACAATAACAATCCTCCCATTCACCACAGAAACATTTTGAATAAGCAAGACATTAGTAGAAGTTTGCAGCTTTGAAGATCTGTTTTTGTGCCCGCTGTAGGCCCCGACCTTTAGGTAGCATTGATAGGTGTTGAAAATGACAGGCTTTTCTCCGTTGTAGGTCCTCTGCATCTCCAGTGTTAGTCTGCTAATGGCTGGCTGGAAATAGGTTTGCTCTGCATCCACCATCAAACGAACACCACTCTCTAGGGCATGCTGAAACATGAAAGATCTCATTAATTTGGTGTAATATCATCTAATATCCTAGAGTTTCATTAAAATAGTTTTCAAGGTTGAATTAATGAACATTTTTTTATTAAATAAATGAAACAAAAGAATCAGTGATTCTTAACACTGTGACATTAAAACACAGTAATAATAATAATCCCTGTAATTTTTTTTAATTATTATTATAATTATTCCAGTGCAGCTTTTACAGACTATAGTAGCTATATACTTATGGGAATTATATCGTATTTGCAAGATTTACAAATCTCATTTAACCGATACACATAAAAACATCTTACTAATCGCATATAGTTGATCTATAGGTGTTTATTCATAGTAGTTAAACAGCAAATTGCCTCTAAGTGTGGGCATGTTCATGTATGGTAATCAGTCCTTGTGGCTGGTATGTAATTACCTTCGCCAAGACATCTACACGCTGTAACATCCGCTTCATTTGTTGATCCTCCTCTACAGTGAACTTCCCCAGCAGAGGCTCCAGCTTACCTAGCTATGAAAACAACCCAGGAGAGAATCCACTGTGAGATACTAATAAACCAAATATCACACAGCATGACACCTATTAGTCTTCCCACTTTATGGCTTCTTCTTAACCCAGGGCTAAGTCATTCACCCTAGAAATTCCAATGACTGATGCAGAAAATCTGCAGTTAAAGGTTGCAGACTTTTACGTAAATAAAACTCCAAATGGCTGTTTACTATTTGCAGTGTAATTGAGCTGATTGTGTTCAAGGTCCGGTTATAGTAAAATAACTTCAGATAAGAACATTTAAACTGCAAAAAGCCCTTTATTTTCACTATAGCAGCCAGAGAGCAAATGACCATTTAGTAATGAAATCCTTATTTTAAATGTCATCACAATTAATTACTAATTTTGCTTCAGTTTTTCCAGTTGCTTCTGAAATGAACATATTACAACAGGGAACAAAAATAACTGGATCAATAACAACAGCCTATGGCAGCTACAGTACATTTGAATGAATTGCTTAGAAGTCAGAATTAGCTCAGCAGGCGCAGCTGACACTTAAAACTCTCCTGCCTGCTACAACCTGAAAGCATGCCAAACTTGGAGCAGTATTATCTAAGTCAATTGTAGTCTCCAAGGAGTAATGGTAGAAATATATTTTAAAAGTGTTTCTTAATTTTGAAAACTGTTTTCTTTAATCTATTGTATCCCAACAAAAAAATCTCTCTCTTTTTCAGGATTCTATGCTACTGACCTCTACATTTGGAACAACAAGCAGATCCGATATCTTTGTTCTGTCATCTATTAGGCTGTTCCAGTCAAGCATGTCAATGCATCTGTCAGGAAAAAGGATGGAAAGTATTACAGGAACAGGGTTTTGGTGAAACTATTACCAGTATCTTTTTGTTACCAGAATATTTTTTGTTTTGTTTTGTTTTTTTGTCTTACAGGCCACTTTGTGGATAATTATGTTTTTAAAGTCAAAGACATATTTATAGCTACCCCCTTTTTATTATTAATCATTACTTTTATTACTTGCCGAATTTTGTCAGGTTAGCAGAAAGGAAAGTGATGATTATTTCTTCCATTTTTTTAGAAGTAGTAACATATATTAAAGGGATCGTATTTTATAGTATTAAACATTGTATAAAATAAATTATCAAATGCATGAACTAAGAATATCTTCTTTAGTTTAATTTACTTTTTGAAATTAATATTAGTTTAAAATTTCCATACAATTTTTTTTCATGAATTACTTCTTCTGCAAAACTGCTTCACAACTAATGAAATATTTCTCTGTGTCAACACGTCTTTTATAACTATTTGAGAAGTCCAGTCTCGCTTACCCTGTCGAGTCCTCTTTCCTTCCTGTAAACCAGCCATAGAAGTCACCATTTGCACCCAGTTTGGTCATGAACTCCTATGAGAATACAGAGATTTAAAGTTCTGCACAACACACACTAAAAACATGTCTTGCATTATCCCAGTTGTGCATTTATGGAAATGTAAAACCTATCTGACATGTTTAGCACATATTACACAAGTACCACCATAATTCATCAATGCGAAAAACATGGAAAAAGAAAAAAGATACTACCTGCAGTTGTGTAAGCTCCAGCCTCTGCTCTAAGGCCTCCAAGCCATCTTTACCCTGCTGTGACGCTAGGAAGGTGAAAAACCGCCGCCATTTCACCAGCACCTCTGAGAACTGGAGCTTTTGTAGAAAGAAAGTAGTGTCATTCAGCAAAACTAAAAGCTTACACTGACTTTTTCATCGCTCTTTAGTGCCTACCAGAAACTGAGGTCGTCCTAGTGCAGTCATTTTGATGGCAGAAAAACCATCCATTGAACTCCCACCTACAAGTGGCACATAACGTTAAAATAAATGAAATGACAAATAGCTAAAGATAACAGTGTGATGGTACGATAGAATGATGTCGGGTGTCATAGACTACAACTTCAATACAAACACATACAAGTGTGGCTTCTCCTGTGTTTGCCTACCAGACGCTTTGATGCATTTGATAAAGGTTTCCATATGTTGGTCACATTTGGCCTCGTCAGCATAGAAATATGTGCGGGCTCCGGTCACTCCCCCACGGCGGTCGCTGAATTGTTTGTGCGCTTGATATTTTCTCTCTCTGTGGTCCTTGCCTGTGAGTGAAAAACACATTTGCATATCATTACTTTTGATTACATCTCACAGTACAGTTTGTCCACAAATGAGGGGGAAAAAAATAAGGCAGCTTACCTATGTTCTCTTTCTCTGCAGCAGACACACATGAGCTAAAACAGAAGTTATATGAAAGGATAAAAGATCATGGTCATGAATTTAGGCAACTTCAAAAATGTGAAAACTTGCACTATTTTCTGTGAACATTGTGGTCTTGTGGCAGTGGCATGCTCGAGGCTGCAACTGTGTTTACTGATGCTTTGCTGAATTGCTGCTGCTCACCCTCTGCAGAGGGGAGTTGCAGCATCGCTCCACACTTGACCTATTCCCCCCTCATCATAAGGCACAGGGGAGCTCATGTAACCAAACAGATGACTAAACAGTAAGCATCCTGGACATCAGAGACATCAAGAGGCTTCAAAGCCAGGAAAACTAAAGGGAGCCATATTCTTTTAACTTTGCTTGCTTTTGACAGGGACTCTTTTTAAAAGCAAAATCTACAATGGAGTCCATCTGACTAGTCTAAAAGTGTACTATTTTAAATGTTGTGTTTTTCTTTTGTCCTTCCCTTGCATGATAGTGTTTTATATACAATCTGCTTATGCTTAAAAATAAGAGAGATTTACTATTTCCTAGAAATTTTTTTGCTATCGTTCAGATACTATTGATTGATTTTCAGCCCTAAAAAATAAGACGCCAAATCTCCAAAAATTAAATTGAATTAAACAGCTTCAGTGGACAGTGTCAAATAACATTTGTGTTACGCTCTCTGTGTCACATTTGGGATATATTTTATCGCCAGCACAAAACACTGGCACCCAGCTGCTTTAAAAAGCATGCAAGCCTTCAAAAGCGTGCATTTGTCAAATCTAAAGTGTAAAACTGGGAATGTATTTTTAGTATAGATGGTCTACACATCCAAAGGCTGTCACTGTAAATATCATGCGTTCAACATCAAGCTAGGATTTGCTTCTGTTCCTTATACAGTATCTTCCTTCTTTTGGAAGAAACTGACTAATGTTGTTGCTATCTTGACATATGACTGGAGAGCTTGTCAAACCTGCTGTCTCAGATCAAGCTGGCTTAATGTGCCTTGTCCTACAGTCTCAATGTTTGAAGGTGTATGTTTGGCAAACAATATCTTTCTAGGCTCAGATTTGATACCTCGCTTGATGTTTCTAAGCAGGCATCCCCCAACAAAAAGGATATCAAAGCTGTGCCATGACATCTTGTTACTAGTGATGAGGTCTAAAAAATATATGCGGTTAAAATAAAAGGGAGTTTATAGCAAAGAGCTTACCTAGAAGTTTTATCACTTTTCAGAATGTCATAGGATGACAAAAAATTATGCCTGGCTCAAGATGTTATCACTGTCAGCTGTCACTCTATGTCAACAGACTTAACCATAAGATACCTGACTAGAGGTAGCCCCATTTATTCATCACATCTGAGCTTTATAAAACTAGAGAAATTCTGAGAGTTAGAAAAGGTCAGTCTTTTTTCCTCAATATTAACTTTTTTGCTAAGTATATCTGACAAGTACATTTGTCATTTTTACTTTAAAGAAAAAGGAATCAAAATATTCCCTTTTCTCTACTGATTTGTCTCTGGAACATCTCCAAAGGGGACCAAAATGGCACTCATGCATTACTCATAATGCATGAATGCCCAAAGCTGAAACTAAAGTAAAAGTCCTGCTATTGCCCACAGAGATACTGCTTGCAAAAAGTTTGCACTGTTGTCCAAGTTTACATCATCTCACAGATCACTTAGGAATCCCGTCACACGAGCTGCACGAGGCAATACCTAGCAAGTGAGAAATTCTCTTCAGCCAGCCAATTCCACACTAGAAAGCCACAAGTATGCCAGCAATTCATGGTGTAAAGAAGATCGACCTCCTGGCTAAAATAAAAACACATCTATATTTGGTATTAAACTACAAGAAAATGCAAAAAATGTGCTTTTGCTTTGTGTTGTTTTGTTTTTTTAATCTGTAATATGTGTAATACAGACAAGCATAGCCTGAATTCAATGTGTCTTTGACAGTAATTGCATGCAATTTTGGGCCTGAACCAATTGTGAAATTCTAGGTCAATACTGATATGTAAATAAAAAAGGGTATAGATGATTTTTTTTTGTATTCCCCATTTTGTGCAACAGGGGAAAAAATCATTATCAAGAAATAAATTTTTTGAGTTATTTGCTCCTTCACCACATTATAGCTGTTCTCACAAATGAATTCCAGGTTAAGTTAAGTCAGGGCACTGTCCACAATTGCCCTGCATCCTGTACAGCATAACAGGAGATAATACCAATCAGAAGTGTTCATAAAACTGAAATTACTCACTTTGGTTTAGGTGAGAGCTGCTGCATGGGTAAGCAATTGTCTGTTCTATTCTCAGATGGGTGCATTAGACATTACACCGACATTTTACCAGGGCGCTGGCAGGGTAAAAACTGTTAAATGTGCAATTCAGCTGCGTCAACCACTTGTTTTCTCACATACAGCTCCACTGGGTTGTTTTGATAAACGTTCAGGGCTGCAGTACAGGTGTGAAAACAAACAAATTGGGGACAAGGGATCCAAGAAATCAAGACTAGAACATTATTAGGACACAGCAAATATCAGCCACTGCAATAGTTGAAGGTCATTTAAAATTAATAAGCTGATGGCAGTCGGCAAAGCAAATACTGCCTAATATATTGGTACATCACTGTGTAATACCTTTGACCTTATCCAACCAGATGTGGTTGGATAAGGTCAAAGGTATTACACATTACAAAGGTGAGGTGTGGGGGGGCTGGAGCCTATTCCAGCTGACATTGGGCAGGAAGCAAAGAACAGTCTGGACAGGGCACCAGTCTATTACCCATGCTAACACATTCCAAACCTTCAACCAATTTAGAATTACACATTCATCTCTGGTGCATGTCCTTGGACAGTGGAAATAAAAACCTGAGCCCAAAGATGTGCACGTTAGGCAACAAGCATGTCAAAACCCAAAACCTTCCTTCTGTGAGGCAACAATGGTTATCACTGTAACGGGGTTGAGTCTATTGTATTATTAAGTAAAGCAATAGAATTTTCATACTCCATTTCTTTCCGCTCCGCTTCCTCCTGACTGATGTCTTCCTCAACACTATAGTCCAGGACAGAGCCGACGCCGAAGGAGTGGTTCTTCTGAATCAGTGGCTTGATGTCATTGTGGTCCTCACCAGCCACAAACTGACCATAAAATGTCATCTTCATGAACTGGTCAAAGGTTTTCTGGCCTAGAATCTTCTTAGCCAGATCCATTACCTGGGCAAAAAGGGAAGGACATTACATACATTACATTTCTGATTAGTAATTCTAATATGTTTTGGGCTTTCATCATGTCTTTTACATCGTCCCCATTGATTATGTAAATATGTGTGCCATGCTGGATGTGTTTTAATGCACTCTACTCCCATGTATATAACACATTTGCTTAAAAGTCTTAGATGAATGGAAACTGCCTTGTGCCCTGATAGATTTATACAGCAGCCTGTATGCTAACAGTACACTACAATAACAGGACAGCTGAGGTTATGTAACATGGACTGGATAGTTGAAAAACAGGTTGCAACTTGAGAGGTGTGCATTGCATTTAAGGCTGGAGCGGAAACTGTTAGGCCCGTCTTCATATGAGAACATATATAGCCTACAGTACATTACTTTACATACAGCCTATGGTTCAGATTTGATCAGCTGACAGAACTTTTGTTTACCTTCAACGCTACTTATGGCTGACATAAATGGGAATATTCCCATATTGTTTGAAAAGAAATTGTCAACATCACTGTCAATGCTATATCTATTAGTAAAAAATAACATAGTAGCAATTAAATTGTATTATATAGTATATAATATAATATTGTATTATACTATACAATTTATCGTCCAGTGAGTTGCTTACACCTGTTTTCTTTGATTGTGACATCTCATTTGCTTGTTATGCGAACATTTCACATAGAATTCAGTATTTATGCTCAACTTTATTTTTAAAAAACTGTAATTAGAAAGTGATCTGAACACCTAAAGGCACATTAACAAACAGACTTCATGTTAAATTGCCGGGCTGCGCGGTGAGATAGCGCCTCATTACCTCTTTGTTCTTATCAACCAGGAAGTCATATGAACAAAGTTTGAAAACCACCAAACTTCTGAGCAGCTCTAATGAGTCTTTGCTCTTGTAAGCCTCCCGGGTCTGCTCAAAGTCTACGGAGATCTCATTAGCAGCGGCGGCGGCGGTGCCTTCTCTCCTTCTCCCTCCTCTCCCAGACAGTCCGGGACACTCTGACCCGCCGCGGCTTCTGACACCGTCATGCTCCGTCTGGGCCGTCGAACTGGAGGTCACGGTGCAACGTAATGCTCGGTTTAAGACTAACCGTTTAAAGTGGATGTCCGCCCTCGCCCGTTTGAGGGCTGGCACGGTTTTGACGTAAGACATCAGCGGATAGCTGGCCCGGGTATCAGCGCTGAGGTGAAGCTAGCACACCAATAGTGTTTGCTAGTTGCGCGTGCCCAACTGTAAACAAACTCGGGCCGGAACGGGCACACTATCATCACTTGGTTGGTGGTTTGAGACGGTGACGCACTCACGGCTTCCTTCCCGAAGTTTCCCGCATCCCGTTTTTTTTTCTTTTTTTTTGTGAGCACGTTGCGTTGTTGTGGGTATTTTTTTAATTGGCAACGCTGTCAACTTCCGCAGAAAACACGAATTACCATGACGTGTAGAGGTACAAAAAAAAATGCTTGTATTACATTCCACTTCACATTAGGTATTTTCCTAATAAACATTTTGTTTACTGTGTTAGACTCATGGATTAAATGGCAATTTCTTAGGATATAACTTAAAACATTAAAATAAGCTATATTGGTATTTCTTCAGCTTCTGTAGTTGAATTTGCCATCACTTTGGTATAGCTACATATATCGCTTCGGCCTCCTTCCTCTGCTTGTTCTCAACTACTACGTCCGGTATCTGGAAGTCCCACAGGTCATTCTTATCCAACCTTGGGGGCGTATCCCATTTTGACCTCGGGACTTTCAAGGCCATACACTGCGCAGATGTACTATGTCAGCCACTTGGTTATGTAGTTGCATGTATGCGCTGTCTTCTAGCATCGTGCAACAACACCGTCTGCATACATAGATAAATAGTACCCATATGTTATTATCCAAATTATATTAAAAAATTATGCTTTATTATGAAATGGGCACATTGCATGATCATGATCATGTCAGACCTTTACTCAAGTTTTCTTGGATAAAACTTTGTTTTATCACCTGTAAATTAGTATCCATTTGGGCGTTTCCATCATTTCAGTAGTGGTTGTTTTCCATTTTTCGACGAAGCAATATGTTGTAAATGTGTAGGACACAACTTAGTCAAAATTAGGTTCACAGAAGACACTGCTATATAGACAAGAATGTGAAATGCTGCAGTTTGTTAAAATGAATTCATGGATACAAAATCACTCATACAAAAGTGATATGTTCAACTTACGTGCGACGCACTTAGAGGATTTAATGCAGGGTACTGTCTATCAGCATCACTACGTTCATGTTGACAGATGGGGGAGCTATTGTCTCAGTTGTGGGTAATACACTGCTGCCCCCTGAAGCCGCCACACAAAGGCTCACACAGTAATAATAATTTTAAAAAAAAAAACTACTTTAAAATACGGTTTGGTTAAAATGCGTAGTCTTCTATAAATTATATTTATAAATCTGATAAGTCAACGTCTAAGATGATCTATGTACATAACTTTTGTTAATAAATATAATATTTCCACTAAATGTCATCAATATAGGTAATTACCTCTACTGTTTGTTAAAATCTAAGAACGGAGCACAATACATTTTTTTCTTTATTTCTTTTTAACCCTTTTTCTTCAATCAGACCCTGTTGCGCACAGGCTTATGTAAATTTGGTGGCTCACGCATGGCGCACTGAGCCAAAGATAGAGTAACAAATCAGGAATTTCCCTTCTGCCACTCCTGAGAGCGCAAGAGAGGACCAAAGTTAAGGATTAAGCGCGTCTCATTCGAGAGGAACAAAAGCGACATAGTGACACTCTGTTTTATTTTAATTTTATTTTTTTGTAAAGATTATCAACAGTCTACACATTCCCAGAAGCTCCGAGGACACATTTTGGCAAGAGAAAAAAATATTTGATTCATTTTGAGTCTGGGGGCATGTGGCTTATGACCTCTTTCAAGGAATAAGTAACACAACAGGAGAAAAGACGTTCACTAAGACTACTGCGATTGCAACTTTGGCTTTATGACTTTTTCTCCTTTGCGGTTGGAGCTGCCGTCGCTGGTCAGTTTTGGAAAGTTTCTCGATGGCGTAGGTGGTGGCGAGACTTTTTAAAACACCTTAAGGATTTATTAGCCTATTTAAAAGGGATGCGCATTCGTTTTATGTGCATTAAAGAAACTGGAGTGTGCAAAGAACACTGAAACCCAGCCGTCGTAACTTTTGGATGAGGGTAATGCGGCGTAAATACGGCGTCTAGAAGGATGCTGCTGCTTGTACAATGGAAGTAAAGAACTCTTTTACTTTTCTTGCGTTGGTTTGTCTTTTCTTCTGCTCCGGTTTCAGCCAAGAACTCAACCCCAAAGGCAGGAATGTGTGCAAAGTACCCGGGTAAGCATGCAGGGGGAAAATGGGAGCTATTCGATTTGTTGTTACTGCAAACCAGCTTGTACAATAAGATTTGCAATAAGATGACATTTTTTTGCTTCTTATTCTCCATTTTCGGGGGGATGGGAACTTCCTTCAAAAAAGTTCCGCTAGAGTTGGGAAATAAGTAGTTATTCAAAGTGTTTTTTATTTCTTGTTTTGTGGAAAAATGCGTAACTTTATAAATTTGACGTTTCCATTGGTGGCCTTGTGCGTAAATAGTGGTCCTCCAAAGTCGCCGAATATTTTGTGAAGCCATCCGCCGTCTTTACCATTTAAAAGATACGTATTTTAGGTCAGGAGATCTTAGAAAAACTTTGTTTTTTATGCATTATGTCACGTCGACCCACCACCCCCTCTCCCTTACATATAACGCGCTCCCTGTTCAGTGTAGCCATAGCAAGATAGCAAGAGGAGGAGTCCACTGAAGAAAAGCATAGCTATACAGATGTGTGTGCTACATCTGGAACCGAAATGTTTTTGTTGCTCTGAAGAGGGCGCTCTTACAGACCCTTACAGCACTCGTGGCACTATTTAATAGTGTGGTTGATAATGCACTTTTAAGAACCAGATTTTGGAAGAGTTAATGAAACGCAAAACTGATAGGATTTAGGTTAAAATCCTGTCATAAAAGCAAAAGTAAGTGATCCTAAAGGCATTTCTTGGTGATCTCCTGAGCCTTTCAGTAACTTGTGTAAAAGAAAAACATCCAAGCCCATAATTGCTGACTGCAGTATCCAAGCTCGAACTGATGTTTTGAATTTTGTAAATTGTGGTAGGCCAGAAACAGCAAATGTAATCCAGGGATCATTTTCCAGTATGTTCTAAACAATGTGTGATAAGTAACCATGTACTTGTAGCTGATTACTTTAGGATGGATGAGCTTAAAAGTTATCACTTACTTTTTTTATGTTGAAAATGTTATCAGACCAAAAATAGCTTATTTGAAAAAAAGAGAGCGAGAGAGGGGGGAAATAGCTTATCTGAAAAGCCACACACTGTATTTTCCTGTGCACTCAGAAAGAAAGTTATCAGCAGCTGCTCTTCAAAAGCTAAAGTTGTGCTGTCATCTTGCCTCACTGGGCAAAATGTTGTCATTTGCCAGAAAGGAAATTCTGTTCCAGAGTATTGTTATGCTCTATGAAGTTTTCAGCATGCTGTACATGACCTCTATTGCTCTACAAGGTTGATATTGTGCCCCTCTTTGCACTTTTCAACATTCATGACACTGAACTCACCACTGAATTGTCTTTTTTTTTCCCCACTATTCATTTATTGTTCTATTTTTATAGCCCTGAATCATATGAACAGAGGGAAGTAGTTCATTATTTATCACAACTAGTCAGCATTCCAATATGTCTCCTCATAGTGGAAAATCAACTGCTGAATCTGGCTTTAATGGCAATACATCCTAAAATCATTTGCCGGTGCCCTCAATAGTCATTGTTTTCTAGCTTCAAGTGTTCCTAACAGTGTTTTGAGAATGCAAAAAGTTGCTGGCTTTGTGGTGTTTTCAGCACTAATGCAGAAATCTTCTTTTCAAATCAGTGAAAAAGCAGCAATTGAGGTCGTCTGTGAAAGTAGTCCGTGCATTCTTTCTGTGGTAATGAAAAGCACACAGCATGTAAAGACCAAATTAATTCCATTAAACAGTGAAGGTAATTTCTCCTTCTGCATTCTGGCATGGATTGGATTAATGTTAATGGTTAACAAAGGGTCAGTTATAAAGGGTTGATTACAGTTTGTCCAAATTTGGTGTGGCACACTTGAAAAAAACAAAACACAAAACAAACAAGCAAAAAAAAAATCTAAACAAAACTGTATGAAAAAGAAAAAAAGAGATTCTTTGGAAAATTTCCTTTCATACAAGTCAAGTAATTCAAAGGTTTGACCAATGATCTTGAACACGTGCCGGTTTTGGCAGGATAATAGAATTGTGCTACTCCCTTCCCATCAACTGAACACAAACTGCCATCTTCAAACAATTTAGGGCAAGCTGACGTGTTGCAGGGGCCCCACAGAGGTCACCGGCATGGGAGGAAGAGGACATGCAGCCGTTCTTTCCTGTTAGGCCCAATACTTGTCTGCAAAACTTTGCCTCTGAATATTCACACTGCATCACAGGCTGGGGGAGGCAGAAAAGCCTGTAGAGCTTCAGGAGCTAGTAGCTTTTGAGTGTATGTGTCTTGTAGAAATTGGAATGAACCATATTGAGGTAATTATACAACAATGTGCTAAGCATATGTGTAATGCATATGCTTAGCACATTCTGCTTGCATTTGCAGAATTTGGCAACAGCTGCATCAGTAAGAAGCACAAAGCCAAAGAAGCAGGAACTTCGTGTGAATGTTGTCACTTGAAATATATTTGTTTTGCTTTATTTTAATCAAGTGCTTCATCTTTCTCCCCTTTCATTCTGTACCTTTTCCCCCCAGATCATCAACACCAGTGTGCTGCAGTGGATGGGGGCAGCTAGGAACTGAATGTCTGACACGTATGTACCACACTTAGAGCTAACATTTGGCAGTATGTCATATGGCTCATTGTGCACACCAATAGAATAATATGGCCTATACTTTTCACCTCAGCCCTCTGTGAAGGCAACTTCACCTGCAAGGACAATGAGGTGTGTGTCAGGCCAAATGAATGCCGCTGTCGTCATGGATACTTTGGAGCTAGCTGTAACACCAGTAAGAATTTTTTTCTCACTTTATTTTTCATTTTGTGTCATTCCTGGTATTAAGCAAATACATTTTACATGTTAAATATAAATGTTCCAGTATAGTACTCTCGGCAGTCAGTTTTTCAACACATTGCTTATTGACACAACAAATATCTTAAAAAGTTGGCAAAGGCTAGTCCAAAAAAACAGGTATTCAGAATTCATGTACCTTCAAGATTTTGGATGATGACCAAATGACCAAATACATGTATAATAAATGGCATTCTTTATGCATCAGCTAGTTCTTATATTTCTCTCAAATTAGTTATCATAACATGCTTTTACACAAAGTTCCAATGTCAGTGTTTGTAGCTCAAAGCACTACTGCACCTAAGTACAACCTTCCAGTTTTACTAGTATTTGTAGTCTTAGACTCTGTAAGAACTTTTCCTGATTGCATTGTCTTTTAACAGAATGCCCTGCAGAGTACTGGGGACCAGACTGCAAGGGAGAATGTCACTGTTACCCCAATGGCCAGTGCGATGATTTGACCGGCGAGTGCACCTGCAACCACAATCGCTGGGGACCTAAATGCGAGAATGTTTGTCTTTGCCAGAAGGGCAAGTGTGACCAAGAAACAGGAAAATGCACATGCTATCCTGGCTTCTGGGGTCCTCAGTGCAACAACAACTGCTACTGCAGCATCAATTCAATCTGTGATGTGATGACAGGGCGATGCTTGTGCAACCCTGGCTGGACTGGGAGGAACTGTGCACTCCAGTGTAACTGTAACAATTCACCATGCGACCAGTTCTCGGGACGCTGCCAGTGCAGGGAGAGGCTTTGGGGTCCACGCTGTGAGCGAAACTGCCAGTGCCTATATGGCAAGTGTAACCAGGCTGATGGTTCATGTACCTGTCTGCCTGGGTACCGTGGGAAGTTCTGCAGGGAGCCATGTCCTGCTGGATTTTATGGTCAAAACTGCAGGATCAGGTGGGATTATATATTTTTTTTTTTAAAAAGTAGGCAGAAAGCAGTGTACCATTATTTAAACAGGAAATTCTGAGCTTTTCAGATGCATAATGTTGAGTTTCCATGCCTGGTCCATGTGATATTGCAGGTCTGTGGGTTTTAGATGATTTAATATCTAAAATCTTAAATCTAAACATGTCTAATTTAATGGAACAATGCCCAAGCGAGATTCAATGGAAATTGGTATTCAGGAGGTAATGGTATTCACATTGTCCAACAATCATTGTCACAACACAAGAAACGTGCAGTACAATTGCTTCAAGTACTGCTACGGTTCAGTGTTTATCGCCTTCAAATGATTAGAGCAAGAATCTAAAGCAAACTAATACAGCTGGTTTCATGAAGATTTTGATCACTGAGCTGTCTCATTACATTTAGATAAGAGGAGACAAAAAAAAACTCTGTGTTTCATTGGCTGCCACCAGGTGTGGGCACTGCAAAGGCCAGCAGCCCTGTAAAGTGACAGGAGGAAGCTGTATTACATGTGAGAGAGGATGGAATGGGACTCGGTGTGATCAGGTCTGCGCCAAGGGCTTTTTTGGTGAAAACTGCCAGGAAGTGTGTCCTACGTGTAAAGATGGTCACCACTGTGAGCCCATCTATGGCAAGTGTTCGCACTGTAACCCTGGCTGGATTGGGGACAGGTAAAAAAAACAAAACGCACACACACGCACGTGCGCACATGCAAATGTGTAAAGAAAAGAGCATGCTGTTTTGTTGTTTAGTATTCCTTTTAAATATTTAACTACTAGCTATTACGAGACTATTTCTGGCACTGTGGTAAGGACCATGACTCATACTTCTAAGCTTTAAAATTACATTATGTGTAATCAAGACATTCTTTCTGTGTGTGATAGGTGTGAGGTGCGCTGCCCCAATGGCACATATGGCGAGAACTGTGAAAACAACTGCAGTCATTGTTTTAATGGCATCTGTCATGTTGTTACCGGAGAGTGCCTCTGTGACCCCGGGTTTTATGGCACATAGTAAGTTAAACGACACCTCAAAGATAAAAACAGCCTTGTTTATACCCTTGACAGCTGTACAGTATGCAGCGGCGAAGGGTTGGACGTGGTGATATGATGTTTGTAGCACATTTATATATCTGGGGACTTAAAAGGTTGAGTTTGTGTTTTGATGCATGTGTTTAAACGAATGAAATAAAATTTAGGAACAAAAAAAAGCAAAATTCTCTCAAACACAGCAGAAACGATTGGGATATGGAGCTAATCCCAGTTATCCCCTTCTTTCTTCTTTTGTTCCATGTAACATACTGGTTACTCAGACACAACATTAAGCAGATGTTTTCTGTCTCTTCTCTGTTGTCAAGCTGCAATATGACCTGTCCAACTGGCCAGTATGGAATCAACTGTAACCAGACATGCTCTTGCCATGACAAGAACTGTGATCCTGTGTCTGGTGCCTGCTATCTCCGTAAGAAAACCTTTATTTTTACTTTTAGTTTTTTATGAGCTAACTGATGTGTTGCGGTTAGCGAGTATGTCAGAAACTAGTGGGGCTTTTTTATTCTCCTAACTTGAACAGATATTTCTTACTTTATACTGTACACACCAAAAGAATTCAAATGCTCTGAACTGTTTATTTGTAAATTACATGCCAGCAATACTGCCTGCATATTAAATTTCTAATAGTTGGCTGTATATGCTGAGTAGCAACAAATACATCTATTTAGGTCAGTGTGTGTAGTGGGACACCAAAGGGCCTTGATTGTGTTTCCAGACCTAGACCGGTGTCCTTTTTATGGCTGTGTTTGTTGGCTCTGTTCCTGTCCAGCCGCAGAAGAGAGAAAGGAAGGAAGAAAAAAAGAAAGGGATAGAGGAAAGGAAAGAAAAATGAGAAACTGGAATGGATACAGAGAATAGAGAAAAAATACTGTTTGGAAAGAGATTATTGGAGGCAGACGTGGAGAATATCACACACAAAGACTGCATGAATTTTGGCTAGTGAACATGATGGGTGGTGGCAAGTTGGTCAGTGATAAACTAACCCTTTGCTACTTTTACCTCAACTCCATTCCAAATTGAGGGTGACAACATGTCAAGGACAGACCACCCAACAACCAGAGACGTATGTGACAGCGTAAAACCCGAGGCTCATTGCTTTTTTACTCCTATGTGTTACTTCTCTTCTGGTGCTTGTCTCTCTTTCCCAATACTAAATGGTGCCCATAACTGTACAATACACCACTGATTGTCTTTGGGGTGTATCGAACTTCAAGTGGGAGGAATGCTAATAAATCTTTGAGTTATGATGAAGGGTCTATAACAAAGAGGGTGTGAGAGGAGGAAGCTAATTGCAGAAAATCAACAATAAAAGCCCAATTGGTTTTAAAGGGGGCAGCGCTATAATCTACAGTTATTGTCAAATCTGCCAGATTAATAAATACACGAGTTAAACACTATATTATGGTATCTTCAATGCGATTTCATATTAATTCGTAATAATGTCCTACATGCCACGCTTTTTTGTTTTAGCTATGACTGAGAGAGCTATTTGTTGAAACTGGTATTCAGACTTCACCAACACATTGTGGCACACCCACCATTCCCTGCATTTTGTCTTTCAGAGCCCAACCAGCGGATGGGTGTGATTGCAGCTGGGACCTTGGTCTCCTTTTTACTGATTGTCCTCCTCTCACTGCTGTGCTGCTGCTGCCTCTGTCGGCACAAAGACAACCACAAGTGAGTGACAGATAGGTGCCTTCACCTCAGCGGTCCACATTAGGGGCTTGAGTTTCTATTAGGAGGCCTGCCCTGGTTATAAAAACAGAGAAAAATATTTTCTTTGTACATTTTCTCACAGGTTGTTAAATTAATAAATGCACATAAATTGTATTTCAAGAGCTTTTATATATTGACATTATATTGTGAATAGCAATATGAGCAGTCCCTGAGCCCTCAAAAGAGGCAGAGGGCCAGGTTTAAAATGCCTAGTTTGAATGATTCATTTGGATTTCCATGGCGTCATCCCTTTTCAACAGCAAAAAAGCCAAACGGATCTTGTGTGGACGATTCAGCAGAATCAGCACTAAACTTCCCCGTATTCCACTGAGGAGACAGAAACTGCCCAAAGTAGTCGGTGAGCCCGAAAACTATTTCTCATATACCACCACAGTGCTACCAGAAGCTTCTGTATTCTCTGTAATCTTTGTCTTTGATTCTTGCACAGTCTGCTAAAATGTATATTTTTATTAGATCCAGTAAAAGCCAGTGAATGTAACGATATTCTGTGTAAGCAGTATACGTAGATGGTATAAAAGCTGTGTTTTAGTGGCTATCAGTGCTTTCAAATGTTTTTAATTTTAACGTCATGTAGACAATGACGCTAATGTCTGTCAATCAGTGTAAGCATTTTCTTTTAGTGCTACCTTAGGCTGCTGCCTAGAAGATGAATAGGGTTGAAAAGTGTATGGTGGCTGCCAGGCGAGTATGAGGTTTCATTTGAAAAGAATGCCCTGGTTTTAGAGCCCATTATTATTCTTGGCACTGCCAAATGCCATGTGTTCATATTATTACGACCCTAAACTTGGGCTTTTTTCTCCCTATTTTCTTTACTCTTTTCCATCATCTTCTTCGCAAGATTTTTTTTTCTTGTGCTGAGGAGGAGGCTGTGTTATTAAAAAGAAAGCCAGTGGTTGTTGGGGGCCCCACGTGGTGGTGAGTGACGAGCTATCAAAGGCTGTACTGTTTGGGTGGACGCTGTAGTTCTGCTGCTCCATGTGGAGGTCTCGTGGTGTGTGACAGATGTGTTTGTGACCCCAGGCTTTGGGGTTTTTTTTTCGTTTTTTGTTTTGCTTTTCTACAGACGTCAGACTAGTCAACGTATTATGGCTATTTGCTTTGGATTTAGAGTTTTTTAAATTTTAAAACACTAAGGTTTGTTATCAAATCATTTCCCATTACCTATGCAATAAATACATTCATTTGTGCATCATATCAGACAGCAGAAGCAATATTTGCTGCGCTGTTAAATGGAATTTCCAATTTTTTCAAGACACTGACTTATCCTGACATTTTCTGATTCTGAAATGATTAGTTAATCTGTCAATCCAATCATCTCTCTGTATTTTGTAACATTTTGCAGACTAAAAGCATATATGGCTGGTCAGTGACACAGATGTTCCCAACCTTACTTTGACTTGTGTTTTCTGAAAAAGACAGATGCTTTAAAATGTGTTTTTGAAGTCAGTGTAGTGCATAAGGGGTTAAATCATAATGACCTGGTTTCTTTTCCAAGTCTGAGCAGCATGTGCTTTCTCATTTTTCCAACTGATTATTTAAGCTACAATCTGTCCACATTATGCCTCATTTGAAAATACAACACATGGACTGTGTGGCCTGTGTCATCCTATGGGACATTAATGCTTATTTGTGAGTAAGTGCAAATCATGTAGGTAAAAGGATTTCTTAAGAATGCAAGTAAAGAAAAATCTATTTTTAGGCCTTGAAAAACTAAAGTTTCAACAGTTTTAGACAGTAAATGTGAAAAATGTTGCAGTCAGACTTGAAGGCAGACCCTCATACCAACCTTCATCTTCTCCTTCGTTTGTCCTGCATAAATCTTTGCTATCCTGCTTGCATTTGTGCTACTCACAGAAGCATGGTTTGCCAACGTTTAGAAACTCCAGCTCTGACTGAAGCCACACAGTCCTGCACACAGAACACACAAACACACACACATTCCAGAGGGGGGCCATAGGGCTGGAAACAGGAAGTGGTCAAATTTACCCCAGCTAGTGTCAGAAGTGTGATTTATCCACATCAGGGTCAGTGGCAACAGATGTGGTAAGACCAAATGATAATAAAACAGGGGTAGGGGAGATGGGGGCTGGGGGGTGTTGGCTCTCAACTAAAAATTAAGTTCCCATGAAACTAAATTCAATTTTCAGTTTGTTTGTAGTATTTAAAAATGTTTATAGTCAGCCTATATTTGCCATTTGAGTTCTTGCTGTCCTATCAGTCAAATGTAATGGTCTGATAAAGCAGAACATGGTGGAGAAATATCTAATGTGGTCAATGTTTTGAAATGGTATGTTTATAAACAATAATAAACAATCAATGAAAATTAAGCTAAATAAACATCTGGAAACACATGGAAGTTGAACCACAGTACCCTAAATGAAAATCTTTTACATTATGCCTCCACATGCCTGCTTTTTTTTTTTTTTTAAATATAAGACTTTTTGAAAATCAATTTGTCTTTATTTTCCTGAAATTGAAAAATGCAATATTTATCAGCATGGGAACTACATTTTAGAAGTCAGGGATGAATTAAAGGACAGCATTTAGTCCTAGCAAAATTAGACTCAATAAAAAAAACCTATATAAACACACTGTCACCTATTTCCCTCTTGGTGAAACTAATGCTGTTTGCTTGCATTTTAACATTCCTTTCTAAGCATATTTACTCCACACCCTGCACATTCGTGTCTGTCTGGCATTCCTTGCCTCCTCTATATCCAAACGCTTCCTCATGGACGGATGCTAAGACCAGCTGCTTTTTTTCTTCTTTATTTATCCGGGCAAAGTTTGGCTGGTATTGCAAATGTGTTTGCTGCAATACTCACAGTGTAGTTGGGAGTTATCTAATCAAAAAGTCAGAATATTTTCTCAAAGTCACACTTTGGCTTTTACTAGAATGACCCAGTTACTGTTATACTGCTATATATATTCATTCTTTTAAAACAGAAGTGTCCAAATGGCTGTAGGCTGTACGCTGGCTCTGTATATGAGAATTTACATGCAACGTTGCAACATATGTCCATGCTGTTTTAGGCTGAAGTATATTTTTATTTACTGTTATTACTGGTGAACCATATTATTATTCAGTGCACAGTTTTCTAGAGATGGACCAGGTGTTTGATCTATCAACTTTCTTGTTGTATCCTCTAGACTTCCACCACCCTACTGAGCAGCTGTGGTGGTGGAGTTCTGTTGTGGAGATGGGTCAATAATACCCTGTTGTGTGTTGGCCTTCATGCAGAGAGGGATCACAGTGGCGTCTAGTCAGCATAGCGATCTTCCTTACTAGACTCACAGTCTGGACCAAGCAATTTTTAAGGACAGCAGTTGTTCATCGCTGCATACATCACTTGCAAAATGCCCATGTGTTAGATCGCTGACTAACATGACTGAAATCTTTGCCGTTCTACATTCCTTTGTCCTTCAGTCTGTGCCTGTCTGCCTTTTGCTACACTATGAGGACCCTGCACAAGTGGTGGAAAAGACATATACAATAGCTTTTTTCCTGTATAATTCAAATATTTACTTAAGCATAAATAGTTTTCGATCTTACATTGAAGTTCCATTCTGGCTTCAGATTTATTTTTATAAATAAATTAATATAAAATATAGAGATAGCAGATTGTTATGGGGATATCTTAAAATGATAATGGAAATGTAAGCCCTCTGTGTTTAAAAATACTATCTTGTGACCTCTTTATATATACAAGTAGTTGAGACAGACATGTTGCAACTGTTTTGACATTCACCCCTCAGTGCATAAAACAAGACAATAGAACCCCAAAATCAAATATTTTGTTCAGGGAGTTAGACTTCTTGTTTTGATGAAAGAAGGAAACCTTTTAAGGAACCATTTTAGATCAACGTAAAAATAACCAAGTGAGTCATATATCTAAGGCAAAACCTTGACTTTCAAAACAGATTGAAAGGGGCAACGTAAAATTAAATTAGAAACTAGAAATTCAGATAAAACCCAGCAAACTAAAGGGGAAAACATGACTCAATCATGTTGTTTTTGGAGAAAAAGTTCAAAGCACAAAAGGCTCAACAGAAAGTCACATGGTGTGAGCCACATTGATTCACATGGGAGGCAAGAGAATAAACTTCAGACTGGTTTAGGGTGACAGATAAACCAGACTTGTTTGCTATAATGGGAGAATATAAAAACAGCGTCTAAGCAGATAATCTGCTGGATTTTCTTCTTTTGTAACATTTTAAAAGTGCATCCATATCAAACACTAATACAAATGCAGCAAGACTATAGAGAGATACATTTTGCAAGTCAGGCTGCAAAAATCTAGCTGTAGATCTCTTAAACTAGCAAATCGTTTTAGGCCAGTCTTGGCCAGTGTCCTGGTAGTTAGGGGATTCCTTCCATAGATGGTTTATCTAAGGTCTAAACAAACGCATGGACCCATGTGTCATCAGGAATATAAACAGGAGCATCTGATGTGGCCGGTCATGCAAGTTAACACCCAGTATGGTTTAGTCCGGTTCACACCAGATGGGAAGATTAAGCCTAAGTACCCTTCAGAAAGCGCAGCTGTCCTGAGACTGAAGGGTTAGCAGAATGCTGTAGTGTCTGAGGACAGAAGAATGAGAGAGCGAAAGGGAGATTGTGAGAGGGAAACATGACTTGACCTACTTATTGTTAGGGAGAGGACTCAGTGGAAGATGACGATGAAGAACCCATTTGTGGTTCATTTTGCTGAACCCACAAAATACTAGAAAAGCCCAGCAGAGACAGTAAGCAACCACATAACATTGCAATGTTTTATCTTACCATTCAGCTCTTTATTAGTATACTGTATATTATAAAGAGTGTTGTTTGTTGGTTAAGATTTTCCAAGAAAACTCTAAAGAAAATCTGAATATCGTCAGCTGTGGGAATTCAGCTCCAGCTAATAAATTATGAATGGGTATGAAACTATCACCATTTGCTTTTAGAAACTCATAGTGTCAGAGCCTTTGTTAGCTCACATGTAAAACCTATTTTTCTACAGAGTTAGTTAAACCAATGCTTTCTACAACTTTGCTGTGAGACTGAGTAAGAGCAGACTGTTTGTCCTGTAACACAGTAAAAAAAACCCTCTGACTGACCTTTTGACTTTTGCATTTGTTTTTTGTTCTCAGTAGCCCACCATGACCCAGAGAACACCTTCAACTGCAGCTTCATTGAGCCCCCCTCTGTGGCTGAACAGCACTCCCCCTCCTCCTGGTCATCCCAGGGGTCCTTCTCTTCTTTTGAGAGCGGAGATGAGGGGCCAGTTTACTGTGTTCCGCATGAAGGTGAGTAATCATGTAAAAAAAAACAAAAAAAAAAACAGTTCAGCTATCTTGTATGGACACACATGCGAGATAATCATATTCCCCAATGTGACTATCCAGTGACTCACTCACTTCTCTAATAGCTACATAATAGTTGGCATTTATGTCATTTAAATTTAGATTCTCCTTTGAGAACAAGAAGAGCATAAACAGGAAATGGAATGGTCAAGTCAGCATATTGCACACATCCAAACAGTGACTAAATCCTTAAAGTTTGGTGGAAAACACCCATTCCGTCAGTTTCTAATCTTGAACTATGAAATTGCAAATGATGCTTTAGCCAGTTTTAGTCTGTTTCTCTTTGATGTGAGTCTCTTTACAAAAATGGATTTTGAGTAAGATCATCAAGTTGCCGAATTGACCCAGTTATTGACCCAGTTATTTTCAGTATAATTGAACAACAGCAAACATGCAGTAAACGTAGTGATCATATCAAGTAATGTAATGCTGCAACAGCACGTATAATCAGGATTGAAATAAACAAACACCATTTTTGAGTAGCATCTCTTGATCTGCCAATGATCCACAGACTCCATGAACGACAAGCGGAGCCCCAGCCCTGCAGCAGAGAAGCCAGAATCTGTCCCTGATGAAGATGACGCTGGTGAATACACCTCCCTGAAAGACACAAGTGTAACCAAAACAGAAGGTAGTGAGCCACAGTATGCCTTGGTCGCCCGCCTCTCCAAGCAGTCGAAGGAGGATGAGAGCAGTGGCAAGGATAGAGATGGCACTCCTATATTAGAGGCCAAGCGCAATGGAAAGCCACCGCCTTCACCTGGCAAGCCCAAACCCCGGCCACCAGACCCATCCACTAAACCCAAGGTGTCGTGGATACACGGGAATACCACAGGGTCTCCCCAGCCTGAGCAGCAGGGGGGAATTAAGGCACTTGCAGTGTCAAAGGAGAAAAAGAGAAGTTCAAGTGATGGCTCATCTAAGAGTGAAGAGTGGCAAAGAATAAAGGAAAAGCATCATGACCGACAGAAGATACAGGAGGGGCAGGAGGCAGATGCCAGTGGCTCCCCTAAAAAACACAAACCTCTGCGAGGTAAAAAGTCTGGGGATGAGCACGGCAGTCCCAGTCACATGGAGCACATCAATGGTGTTGTTCAGAGTGCCCTCAAGAAGATAAGTAATTTTCACTGCTCCTCACCTGAAAAGAAAAGTGTTGATAGTTCAAAGCAGACCCCTAAGGAGCCACCCAAGAGCCCAAAGGTCATCCATCCTCATATGAACTCAGAGGCTGCTACGCTGCTTGCCGCTCAGCTCAAGGAAAAAACCCAAAGCATCAACAGGAATGAGGGAACAGGGCTGACAAAGACCAATGGTCTCTCCACACCAAGGGCAAACCGGGAGAAGCCCACACCTCCACAGAAAGCCAAAAGAACCGGCTCCACTGGATTGAGCCAGATTGAGCAAGGCTCCACCAAACCCCAGCTGCCCACCTCAAGTAGCCTACAGAAAATGGTGGCACCTGTAAAAACCAACCTTGGGACCCCTGAAGCCAAGAGCCCGGAAAAGCAGGACTTGAACGGCTCCAGGACAGGGGACCCACTGGATCCTACACCAAAGAAGACTCCCATAAAAAAACCACCCAGGAAGAAAGGAAAGGAAGGTACTTTGGATACATCTGAAAGTAAAACACCACAGCAAAAGACAGCTATTATGCCACCACAGGTTGTGAAATAAGTGTTTTGAACTACAAATTGCACAAAGTTTATGATGGATTTGCAAAAGACTCAAATTTGTTGGAAGTTTAACCACAACATAGTTTTTCGGTCAAGGAATTGTAATTTTACTGTTAGAGTTTAGGGCGAATCCAGGACCAGTCAAGAATAAGAAGTGCTTTAGATCAAGAGGAACAGTTGAGTCATATTGGTAAGGTGTATTATAATAACCTATATACATCATTGTATTCGTTTCAGGAGTCCTTTTTTTAAAGTAACAACTATATATCAACCTCACACCACAACCTGTGCCTAAACTGGACACAACTGTGAGAACAGTGGTGCAAAAGCATAATCCAAAGTTCATTCATTTCTTTTACTCTGCAGTATGTCCACCACTATACTTTGCTTATATGCTTAGACATCCATTAGATTTTTTTTTCTTTCAGTTCTACCACTGGCTTGTATGGCAACCCTTACACTGTATCATAAAAAGTTTTGAAAAATTGAATTCTGTACAAAGGGGCAGAGAATTGTCCCTATTCAAAGTTTCATCTCAGTGAATAAACACTCTAGGACCACCAGCTGGTCAAACTGCAAGATTTAACCTTTAAAGTACATCCCCATTTTTTTCTCTTAAAAAGGTATAGTTGAAGTTTTGGGATTGGGTTGTCTTCAGAGCATGGTGTCATCATTATCTGTCATGTGGTATTTTTTTTAAAAAAGGCTTTAAAATTGACACTAAAAAATTTACTTAGTAGTAAATGAGTTATTACATGCATTTTTTTTATTTAAGGGCAATAAGTTTTCATTTGATTTATTAAAAACCAAAAAAGTTCCATAGACTTGAGACCCCCTTTTGAAAAACTGCGCTTTATTAATATTTTTTCAGTTTTTCCTACCTTCAGCAAAGTGCGTAGAGATAACTATACACCAAAAGTCGTGAGATTTTTTCTGTGCCTGTTTATTGCAGTCAATCAGAATTTTCAAACAGGAAGTGAAGTCATAACGTAACCAAAAATAAGGTTTTACAACCTTCCAAGAACATGGCCACTGAACCTGGACACACCTATAGCGTGACACAAAACTTGGTGTTAGGACTTCAGGTTATCCAAAATTTAATTTGCATAATTTCATGACTGGGGTACTGAATTAGGCAAAAACACATTTTTCCTACGTGACCTTGCAGCCACAGACTTAGCATGATTGGATTAAATTGATATAATGTCTCCGGCCTATTTTACTGTTTGACCGCCTCATATTTGCCTGCAGATATATTCACGAATTGAATATGAATTGCTGTTGAGGTTAGAAAACTAATTTGCCATCCAGGTGTCAGAAAAATAGCTATTCTATATATGCTCTCCACAGGTACTAAAGGTACTAAAAATAACCAAAAACTGGTCCTCAGAGTATACCAAGCCACTCCCCCCCAATTAGATGTACCAGCACACAGGAATACAGATCTGACCTGGATTAGTTTAGGATATAATCCTCATCTCTTTTATGTATTTTAGATAAGGGTCTATTTGATGTTGATTCTTAAAAGAAACACTTTAATTTATGCTGTATTTGCTGCAGAACAGCATCTCTAGCAAAAGAAAGTTTATCTTAAATCTTAAAAATCTTACTCTCCAAGCTTTTAACGATGTTATTCTTCACATCTAAATTTGAAATTTTGACATACAGGTACACGTGAAATACTACATTTAGAATCATCTAACGAAATTATCCGTACTTATGAGACAGATTTAATTCCGCTTTGAGCGTTATTACTGCTTCTTTTTCCATACGGAAATAAAGTATTTAGGGATTTTCAGCCTTTTGCTCTCCTTTGTCCAGCTATTTCACGTACATGGCTTTTCCATGCTTCTGCTTAACCCAAGCCAACATAATGTGCTCTTACTGTATGTTTTATTCAATCAGCTAAACCACTAAACCAAAAATGAAACCCCAAAGCACACCTCATTTTATTTCATGCTTATTATTCACTTTGAATTCACTTACTTTCTGTGTGATGAAGTTTTGTATGCTTTATTTAAAAAAAAAAGCATACCATTATATGGTATCCTCCTATTAATCAGAAGTAAAATATAGTTTTGTTGAAATATTCACCACTAGTGGCATTCTTTGCAGATCAGACTACAGAAGAAGTCTGCCATGTGTCTCTGTGTACTTTCAGTTTAGTCAAAAAGTGAGGTTGATATTGCGTCAAAGGTATTTTCATTTCAAATTATGTTGTGTTATGCCACCTGGGTACTTTCTGGAACTAAATCTTGACTAAGATCTTTTCTACCTTAAAGGATCAGATTATCTTAAGCTATCAGAACCATGCTAAAATAAAAAGGTGTAGACTGTAAGACTAGATGGTACTCGGGTCTTATAATTTGCCTCAACTGTGGATTGGTTTAAGTGAAAAAAGCTATTTTTGCCTAATGCTATTGCCAGTCTCTATTTTAACTGCTGATCCTAAAATACATACACAAAAAAAATGGTATTGCAGTGAAATACTCCATCTTGAAAAATTCAATTTTTCTTCAAGATACACACGTGAAAATAACTGTCACAATATGAGCTATAAATAATGGATAATGAATTAAAATAAGCAGAAAGTTATACCAACGTGCCATGGTGTGTTTCCGTCTGAAAAGTCCACATCGCACCCTCAGCTAATTTCGTGAACCAAATATTGCTGTTTTGTGTTTTTATCAAGGTACAACATATTTCTCCGGTGATTTGTTTTTTCAACATTGTATACATTGTGTAAATTTTATTATCTTTGTAAGCTGTGCTTATATGACCTTTTCAGTGCCTATATGTTTTCCTTGACATCATTGAATTTACTTTTATGTTGCATTCTCTGTTTTCTTTTGTTGCTTAGTTTGGGCTCTGAACCAAACTTGGAGTATCAGTGCTTTCCTCCGGTCAAGTTTACATTGGCTTTGTAATTGTTCTCTGTTGATGTTATGTTTATGTGAAACTTAACTGCATGACGCAGAGTGTAATTATATGGCATTGATAGCTGCAGAAGAACCTTGTAACCTTTGTGCTCCTTCCATTTGTTATTATTGCCTGCAAAAAACTAACTCATACAAAAAGGGTTGTACAGTCGTACTATAATACCACTCCTGAAGCAATTCCATATACTTTTGACCATAATGTTGTGTAATTAGGAAATGACCATTTTTATCTGACTGGTCTGTGCTTTTTTTCTTTGGCTTACAGAACATTTTTGTAGAAAAGGGCCTGAAAAGCTGCAGAAAACATTACTGACTGTAAGGTGTATTTTGTCTTTTGTGGTTCTTTCATAGCAGTTTTGATTTGTTTTTCATTTGTGTATGGTTATTTGGTTGGTTTTTCCTCATTTACTTCTTTGGAATAAAAAAGCAATACATGTAGCTATAGAGAGCTTTAAAAACAGTCCTCATTGAATCAGTTTCCTGTGACAATCATTGTATACCGTTTTGCATCTCCTGGACATTTTAATGGGATCATGACCTCCTATTGGCTTCTTTTTCTATTGCCTGATTCCAGTGTACAGTCCACTAGAAAAACAACAAGGTAAAGAAGTATACATTTTGTAATACATCATGTATTGTATTCTCCTTAACAGATCCACTTTTATTTTATCCATTCTTTTAAGTCTCAGCTGTTAGGCTACACAGTACTGCGGATGTTCTCACAGTCATTCGGTCATAGCGGCTCTTCAAAGACCCTGAGGGAACCAGGGGACTGTCAGTTTGGCTCCTTCAGGAAGGGGGGACAAGCGCTTCTTTCATGAAGGAAAAACAGTGGAAACTCTGTGTTAAGGAGTTAATCACGCGCTGCATATGTGTCGTCTTTTGGAAGGGAGAAAAGGGGATATAGCCAAAACTGGGCCACAAGGCAATGAAGGAGGATGAATGGTTGTATATGAGGATGGATGGATAGGTCATGTGATGGGTAATTGGAACCAGAAGATGAAGTGGCTTTGTTTAGGTTTCTGCTCTTTTGACATGATGTTCTACTTACAGCTGTACATATGTGTTATGCATACAGAAGTTGTATGCTACATTTTCAGAGCTATAAAACATAAGCCTGGTTTCCAATACTTTTTTATGGAGATAGCAGTGTGATAAAGCTTTTTACTGACACTGACAGCAATAATGTTGATGTGACCTTTGCAAAGCACTCTAAAAAGATGTCTTTTGTAGAGCAGAGCAAACAATTTAATCATTGTGGTGATGGTTTCCTTATTTGTCATACAAGTGGCAAAGTGCCAGTCACGCCACCACTTTGCTTTGGACTTGAATGAATTGTAACAAATTAAACCATGAACGAGTTAAATTCATGGTCCAAAGAGGATGAACCTTGATGATTCTGTTGCATCAGTATTTTCAGACATTATGCTACTTTAGTCACGATGAAGATTAAATACTTTTATTTTATTCTATTTGTATTACTTTATTTTTGTGCATTGAATGAAACCCAGTGACATTTGGTGTTGACATATATGGTGCATGCATGTGGAGTTTTAATAGCCATTTGGATCATTCATTTGGCAAAGCCATTCAAATTAAAAACAAAATTAATTCAGTACTTTAGTTTTTTGGTTCATAACCAAATATCCGCCTAATTAATGCTAATTAGCAGATGTTAGACTGCTGATATTGGCATTAGGCTTAAAGAACCCCTGTGTAGAGCTTCACAGAGCTGCTGACCATACTGAAATGTACACTCTCACGATGAGCACCCCCCCCAAAAAAAAAAAGTCATACCATCTTTCATGTGACAACGGCCTGAAGTCAGATTTACTGTTAGAATAGAGAAGAATGTTAACACAACTGCCTCCATCTGCCCATCCGCAACTCACAGATGGAAAAGATTCTCAGCTGAGGATACCAAAACATGTTCTCTGTCTTTTCATCCTTGACATGTTGTGGGAAAGTCACAGATTGGAAATGAGCATTGCATGTCACCATTGCACAGAATCTCAGGATCAACCGTGTTGATTAAGCATGTGTACAACTTTTGATGGATTTCTGTGCCTGCTGCTCGTGAATAGAACAGGTTTACAATTACAGAACTTGTCCTGTTTCATATCAACTTAAAGTAATTTTTTACTCATTTATTGACTTGGCATTGAAGGTTACGTGTAGCACTGCAACATAAATGCACAAAAAGGAGCTACTACACTGGATAATGCCAAGCTTGGTCAAAAAGTCAGGGGTAGGCGTGTGGGAAGGGGGTTCAGTGACATTTCGGCTGCCAGTCTAAACATAACTTGGAGCTGGGGCGCCCTCAATGTGCCATGTCTATAGAAACAGCGAGGCTTTAAAACTCAGGCCTATGAGTCAGCCAAAAGCCCTGGACTCAAAAAACCTATTCCAGTCCCTGTGTCTCTATGGCAACAGGAACAGATTGGAACCACATCTGGTAGCCATTTCAGTCCCTGCAAGGAAAGGAAGAAAGAAATTTATGAGTGAGGGGGAAAAAGACAAATATTTTCTGCAATGCAAAGCAGAAAGAAAGTGGAGTCGAGTTACACTTGAAAGTGGTTGAAGATTATTAATTCAAGCATGGCCTGAGTCACGAGCCGTTTTTCACTGTCCGCGTAAGTTCAGGACAGTGGATTAGGTTCACTAAGAAGTATTCAGTGTAAAGAGACGTGTATCGCCTCCATGCAAAGACATGCACCAGAAACAAAGGCAAGAAAAAGAATATTCTATGCAAATCTCTCTTTTGATTTTGAAAATCTGATATTGAAATGTTCACGGTGTGAAAACGGTTCATGAACTTTGCACAAATTATTTCTCATAAAACCTCGGTGTGATGTAAAGTTTGATTGAAGCTCAAATGAACAGTTGCTCTTTGTTCAAGTTTTCAAACAATGTCTGACATTACTGTGTCTGCTGTAGTACGATTTTTCTCAAATGCTGTCATTCCCCTGGCTGATCCATTGCATCAGACATGGCCAGAGGAGATTCAAAAGTGGGCTTTTTTTCCCCCCGTCTCTTATCCCTGTCGACAGGCTGTCTGCGAGAAACACTGTCTAATTGCAGTCTTTCTTACACATTAAATGTTGTTTCTCAGCCCTGTGGAAATGCAGTAACTATGAAATGACATTTACTGGAAATGGAGCTGGTGCTTTTCTTGAGCCAAAACCACTGAAGACTGTGGTCAGCATGCAACCAGAAGTGGGGAGGCAGGGGGGGCACCAGCATCAAATGTGTTTATAGATTTCCAGTGACATCTACATACTCTGCGATTTAAGACTGTCATTATCATAGACCCAAAACTTCCACGCGTTGGCTCAGAGCTAAAATAGGCCGCTCTTAATGCACAAATTAAGAGCAACCGCACAACAAGCCGACCTCCCAAATAGATGCCTAGACAAGCTGGTAAAGTGATGAAACTAGGTCAAGAGAGTTGAAACTGGATGAGGCTCAGTTTGGGATATAGTAACATATCAGTATTGTTCTTTAAGTCAGTGTGAAAACCCATTTGCTCTATCTGACACTTTCCACGCTACTTTGAGCTCAGTGCATGCATCGTGACTGCAGCGGCAGAACTTCAGAAAGACACGCGGTTTTCCTCACGCACTATTCGTACTCATTTGCGAAAAAATCAACCAGTATAAATAGTGCAAAATATAATTGATCCGTAGCCTCTCTCTTACTGTCCAGATGGAGATTTTTCTTACTCTTTTTTTCTCTTCTCTCACATGGAAGGGTGTGCAAACAGTTGTCTGGGACTTCAAATTGCCCTGAATTTTCCCCCTTTGTCAGCATAATTTAAAGGAACTAGCATATTAGGGGAAATGGTTTGGATGGCTAATAAAAAGCAGATCAGTCAGATTCTTTTTTTTTTTTTTTCATTTTGTTCTCTTTTTCTTTCTTCTTTTTCACAAGCTCTTCTTCTCTTGTATTTGTGCCCATAGCCTGTTTTCCTTCTCCTTCAATTACTCCTTCCCCTTTCTCCCCTTCCCCCTGTCCCATCTATCCACTACCTGAGCAGTAAAGTGGGACTACAGACTTCATAATATGGTTTGGGGTTTCAGCTTTCACATAATTCCACAGACTGACCCAAAATTTTTTGGGTTTTTTTCCCCTCACTGCTTACTCAGTTCATCATAGAGCCGCAAAAAAAAGAGATACTGGGATGGAAAATGAGCACAAGACCCATTGTGTCCGCCCAAACCCAAGGAAAATAAACAGATGGTTTATGTTTTTGTGCAGTGAACCCCAGCTGCCCCGACAATCAGTCCTGTCTGTGACCAACAAACTGTACAGCTTTGTTGTTTGCGATGCTTTCTCTCCATTTTTAAGTAAATGCAGTCACAGGAACAGGCCTGTACCCTGCAGAAACATTTTCCCATTTTACAACCCCCATCAGATTTGTTTTATGACATCTTTGTTTTTGTGAGTCAGAGGCCAAGTCACTGATACTGGCACCACTCTTATCCAGTTGGATAAACACACTTTAGCAACAACCTAAAAAAAAAGAAAGAAATGTTCGCCTAAATGGATGTCAGGATCTATTTACTTTATGTGGCTGCAGTTAGCTGGCATGTGAAAGGAAGTGTTAGCTGTATATTTTCCATCATTCTGACTTTGTGCTTGTGTGTATACACATAGGTGACACACATATGTGACCCTTACAGCCTTCTTCTACTTCATGGGACAACAGTGGAGTCATTATAGGGAGCCATGTGTTTCTGATTACTGAGGCACAGATTAGAGGGAGGGGAGCAGTGCTTGCTGTTTGCTTGCCCACCAGCTCCTCTGATGTGGCTAGTAACTGGACATTGATCGGGGCAAATCCTTTCACCACCCTCACCCCATTTCCCACCTCCACGACAAACCATTTCCCACATCAGTCATGATTCCTCTACCATCTATCACTTTATCCGGTTTCCAGTTGAATTATGCAAATACAAGAGGGACCGTCTGTGAAAATATACCTACTTGACCTACTTACAATTCCAAAAGCTCTCAGTACTTTATTCTTGAAAATGTGTTATTGTTGCTAAATCGTAAACACAGTTGTCTTTTACTACAGAGGACAACAGTATGATGTTTTTGTTGCTTCGGGAGTGTGATATTTGTTTGACCTCCACAAGGATTTTTGTTTTTGATTTCTCCCCCTCGAGGGAATTCAAGGTCAGACACACAACACTGTGTGACAAATTAGAATGATTATTCTCAAGGACACCAGTTTGAATAAAGTTGTATTCAGAGCTTTACATAAAGTCATCATGGGCATGAATATCATGGAAATATGAGGTATTTAATGATGTTTGTATAGTATACATTTTAAATGTCTTTAAGACATTATTCTTATTCATTTTCTCTAATCCACATAGGTGGATTATATATATATATATATATGCACACACATATATACATACACACACACACACAAGCTCAAATATATGCAGATATCCCCACTAATATTTAGCAAAATGTCTCTGCCGTTGTAAAAGCAGACATGTCTCAAAGATTGTGTCCAATGTACATCCAAAAACAGGACCATTAAACTCAAGAAATAGAGAGGTCACAAATAATGATTGTAGCATTTCAGTAATTAATCAAGCTCCATTTGCCTCAACAGTGGTTCTCAGTTCCAACAAACCAATGAAAAAAGTTTTCACAGGAAATTCCAAGACGATACTCAACTCAGCTCTACTTTTCTTTTAATGACTTCAAAAGACTGTACTGAAACCAAGTAATAGAGAAATGCAAAACTGCATTTCTCAAATACAGACTCAATTTATTAAATTTCGACTAAATTAGTTGTATTTTGGACATTTGTCAAAGAAAAGAAAGAGCTTTCAGAAACAAATTAATGTGGACTGCCAGACATTTTGGGGAAATGTCTGAAGAATATGAAACCATATGCAGCTCTTCACTAACAGTTTCACTTCTACATAACTTGTATTTGCAAACAGTTGTTTGAACTGATTAACTTTGAATCTGCACTTTCTTAGAAATGGTCCTAAGAGACCTTCCTAGTTTTCTTAATGTATAATTCTGCTTTCACGTTCATATTTTCTTGGACTTTCCCACATTGTCCTGCCTATTGGTCAATCCAGTGAGTGCTGTCAAAAAAAGCTAATAATTGTAGCCAATCACAATCACCAACAAGACAAAGCTGAGGGCTATTAACAGACAACCAGAAAGTTCAGCACCAAGTGTGCGTATTTGAGCCCGTATGTATACTTTTAAACTTTCTGTGGATTTGAGAAAATCCTAAATAATTTCAAAAGTGTGCACTCAAGTCTTGTTTTTAAAAGATTTGTGTTGTACAATCATTCCACTCTAGAAAACAAACAATTCAAAAAACTTATTACAAGCCATGGCTATAACATTCATGCCCATGATGAGTGAAGATGTTGTCACGGTACCTGACCCCAAACTGTGGGACCTCAGCACTTAACCATTGACCAACAGGCTACACGAAATACACAAGGAATTCATCATCCATCACATGGGATTTTTTTTAAAACAAATCTTTAAATGACTGCATCCAAAAACACAGAGAGAAAAAATGATGGTGTTATTATCTTGACAGATAATCAAACAGTGTTGGCAGTTTTTCAGCTTTTTTATTTCCATTTTCGGCCAGTGGAGTTTGAGTTTCTGCAGGTGTGGATGTTTTTTTAAGCTTTCATCATCCCATCTAATGAACCAGATGGTGTTTAGATGAACCCTTTCCCCCTGATGCATCACAGAACTTTTTCATGAAAGGAATGATTGAATCTTCATAGAATCACCAACATCCAGGATACTAATATGTCCTGTATGTAACACCACCACAAATCAAGGGGAGTGAAGAAAAAAGCAAAACTGTTTCTAATTTAAGAAACAAATGAGGCAGATGCTAATTTAGCTGTATAAGTGTATAGTTTATAAGTTAAAAAAAATTATAAACACTGTTTTAGGTATAAATAATGGGATAGCGATTTGGTGACAGAGCGCTCATTAATGATGTAACCAAGTCAGCTAAGTGAAGCAATTATGGAAATGCCTTGAAGTGCAATGCCACCATTTCAAATAGACTCCCATTCAATAGTCCCAGTCAACTGCTTCATGAAATTGTAAGTAATTTTCCCTACATGTCAATAAGATGTCATTAGCTAAGGTCACTCCTTCCAGTGAGTGTACTAGCTGTCTTCTTCAGAGGAGAGACATATGTTCCCCCAGTCACGTTTCAAGTGTTGCTCACAGTTTCTTCTTCATGTCCAAATACAGCCAAGTCTATCTAATGGAAAAATAAATAAATCAGTGGAATGCAAAATAGGGCAATGCCCACAATGCCAATCTGCTCCAGAAATGGGTGACGTCATGGTGGCTACTTAGGGAAGTAGTTCAGCTTTCTGCTAAACATGCTTATTATCCTTTAACCTTTTCTGAGTTAGATGTGAAGATTAAAGGCACGATCGTATCTGTCCTTTACTTGAAAACAAACAAAACAGTTACCCTGGCTTTGCTGAGGCTATAATCTATCACCACATCCAGACTTCACTAGTTAGTTTATGTAAAAATAAAAAAATGAGACTTTATAAAAAGGAGTGGAGGAGTTCAAGTACCTTGGGGTCTTGTTCGCGAGTGATGGGAGAAGGGAGCCGGAGATCGACAGACGGATTGGTGCGACGGCTGCAGTGATGTAGACGCTGCACCGGTTTGTCGTGGTGAAGAGGGAGCTGAGTGTAAAAGCGAAGCTCTCAATTTACCGGTCGATCTACGTCCCTACCTCACTTATGGCCACGAGCTGTGGGTAGTGACCGAAAGAACGAACGGCGGAAATGAGCTCCCTCTGAAGGGTGGCTGGCCTCTCCCTTAGAGATAGGGTGAGAGGTTCGGCTATCCGGGAGGGGCTCAGAGTAGAGCCGCTGCTCCTCCACATTGAAAGGAGCCAGCTGAGGTGGTTTGGGCATCTGACAAGGATGCCTCCTGGGCGCCTCCTGGGGTTGGTGTTCCGGGCATGTCCCACCGGGAGGAGGCCCCGGTGTTCCCCCGGATAAGCTGGAGGAGGTGGCTGGGGAGAGGGAGGTCTGGGCTTCTCTGCTTAGGCTGCTGCCCCCACGACCCGGCCCCGGATAAAGCGGATGAAGATGGATGGACTTTATAAAAACAGAAAACACTATTGAATCTCACATTAAAGTTTTGTGTGCTTGAAAAGTAATATTATGCAGTAAGTAATCACTTCTCTTTATGGCCTTTGTATTTTATATATTTTTAATACTGTTTTATATTACCTCTGCAGTGAAGCAGAATTTTGAGGGTTACAGCTGCATATATTTACAATTCTAAATACTGCACTGTTTTATTTAAAATGTTCATTTTCAGAGCATTTTTATTCAAAATGTCTTATTAAAAGTATATTAAAGTTGAGCTGCTCAGTAAACATCCTTGAAAGTTTAATTCAATTTACTTGAATAAAAGTATTTATCTACACAGAGAGTGTACATTGTTCAAAACAGTCATTGTCAACTTGTAAACAATTAGTCAGGTATTAAATACTCAAAAAAAAAGCTCTTACTGAAAAGCAGCCATCCTATTTCACTTTCACCATCACGCAGCGAACAAGCTCCATGAACCGTCCTTGTATTTCATGCCTGTACAAGATAGATTCTCTGCCAAGGCCGGCAGCTTCGCACAGCCTTTTGTGGCCTCCTTGCGTGAAGAAAATTGGAGCCACTTATTTTAGGTCGTAGGTTCAAGCTAAACCACAAGCTAAATCAAACTCGGTGACTCCCTTGAGCCGTAAATTTGCTTACAGTTACTGTCACGCATAGACATTTCCCTAGGTTCTCCTGTTTTTATTTCCTAATTCCCTCTTATAGTTTTTAAATTGAACCTTTAAGTTGTGTTAAGCTGCCCAGCGGTAATGACAGAAGCATCGTGGTGAGCAAGTTCTGCCAAACTATTTGATGCTACTGTACAGCAAGGTTATTGTATGTTTGAAGTGGAGCACACTCATTAGCATTATAATCTTTTTAAAAGTCCTCCACATCCTCCTTCACTTCCTTCAATGCTGCCTCTCTTTTATAAGCTGACTCGAGCACAGCAGGCAGGCAGACATCAGACTTTGCAGCAGCTGCCCCACGGCACCAGACAGATAAGCACACACACACACAGAGAGAGAGAGAGCAAGAAAAGACAGAGCTAAACGTTTAGAACTTAATCAAGATACATTTTTAACCATCTACTTTGCTTATTCTTGAACATACTTATAGATATTAGCATTGGAGCACAGAGGAGACACAAAAGTCAAACATTTCTCACAAACACCCACAAATAATTGTCCACATCATAAGAGAACAGACACACAGAGTAATTGTTGGTTGCCGGCTGGTAGGCAGCATCCGGTGCTTTGGAGAAAAAGGAAGTGTGTATCTTTATAACAAGCTCTCTGAAGGAGGGAGGATTGCAGTGAGGTGTTGTAGCTTTTGATCTTTTAACAGCTGCTAGTGTTGCAATTTTTAAAACTCCTACTGGAAAAAGTTGCTCAGTGCGAACTTTGTAAATGTTTTCATCATCTCCCGTCTAAGCTCCATAACCTTCCAATTATTAATGACTGTATTTCCCCTTTGTCAGCAGAGTAATAATAACAACAGCCCCCTTTTGGCATGCACCATGTGATGTAAGCTGAAACATGCTGATTGTGAACACATATGGTATGCATCCACACGTATAGACTGAGGAGTCAGCCTCGGCAAGCTCTCCCCACCCCCACCGCTCATTGTGTGCTTTTCTCTCTCTCTCTCTTTTTCATGTGAGCCATCCTTTTTCTCAAAATTCTTATTTCTCATTCACTTCTTTTGGGTCCAACTTTCATTGTGAAAGAGAGACCTGGAACAGTACGATACAAAGATGCAGACGTAAAACTGCTGCAAGTGTACAAGCCTGTAGATTTACAACAGCTGCCAAGGGGAGGAAACCCTGTTAAAAAAAAGAGGACTGTTTTATTGCCGTTTGACACATAATCCCAAACAGTACATGCAGAGCGCAAGACTCTGAGCTGCAACGCTCTGTGTCTGGAAAAGACAGAGACAGCAAGATGGTTTTCGCTTCAGCATTCCAGGCAGGAATGGTTTATTTTTGTTGGAAACATAATTGTCTGTGGCTAGGATTTGGAAGTACACGTTACCCGCCAAACTGCCAGGAAGTGTACATGTGGGTGTTACCGCCCTCTTATGGTGACCTAATGAATTGGAGTTTTGCACAATACAAAGCAGTAGAGTAAACTTGGAGGGCCGAGATGTTTTCTTCCCCCCAGGGTGTTGACACAGTGCAAATGTGCTATGCTGTCACAAGGCCTGATTTCATTGAGAGAGCACAATGGAATTAAACATTGCATAGAAAGAAAGTTAGAAAAGGGAAAGTCAGAATGAAAAAACAGTGGGAACAAGCCATATACTGCTTTCATGGATCAGAATAGAGCTAGTGTTTTGTTCAACTACATAACTGCAGGATTTACAAAATATGACTTAAGAAATGTGTGTCAAGAGAAACATTCTGTTCAAAATCCTAAACAATGCGGAATAAAAGGATATCGCTGAGACTTAATGGATTAGTCCGATGTTTTAGAAAATATACTTAATAGCTTTTTTGGTGAGAGTTACATGTGAAGATCCCTAACACTGTCATGTCTGTGCAGTAAAGCTCCAGAACTGAACGGTGATAGTTTAGCTTAGTACAATGACTGGAAGTAGGGTAAGGCAGCTACTCTGCCTGTCACAGATAAAAGGATGTATTAAGACTCCATACAATCCCAAAGTGGCTAAAACTGCATATACAGCAGGTATAATGAGCATTGAACACAATACCAAATCCCATGCAGACTGTTTTTGTGTGAAAGAATGGGCCAGTGTCACACCTGAGCAATGCAGCTTCATATACAGTAGGCAAACAATGTAGCTTCTTCTTACAGGAAGCTGTCATCACCAACAAAGGCTTTTGTACAAAGTATGAAATACATTTCAGTAAATGTATTCAATATGTTTTCCCTGCGTCTTTTCTCATTATTAGACATAATTTCTAGACAACTATGATTTGATTTCTTTGCATGTGTGGATTTGATGGGTTGTTAATGACATTCGATGAGAACTTCATGCCAATAGCAGCTTTAGAAATATATTTACTCAGAAAATTGGTGATGTTTTCAATACTTCTTTTACATGCTGTAAATTAGAATTTTTCTCTGTGTCGTTTGAACCTATGCATAGACAGTTGCATTGTGAAACCTTTTACACATCAGATTGAATGGATGGATGCTTTGTCAGTATCAGAATTTTTGCTGCTGCCCCCAAATAGTGCAAAAAGTTGTACTGTATCTGTAGCAAATATACTCAATATTTGGCATTGAAATGTTCTGTACACTCAGTGATCTTTCTAATATTTTACTGTATTAGCGGTTATATTCGTCTTCTATGTAAATGTAATTATAAAGCTACATTACTTGGAAAAAATGTGACATGTGGAGGCCTTTCTGTGTGTTTCGGTGGGTTTTTTTTCTCTTACAAGTCAAAGAAGTGCAAGTTGGGGTTATCAGTTATTTGAAATTGCCCATAGATGTGAATGTGATCATAGGCTAACATTGTCATGTTCTTATTCCTGCGATGGCAGATGGTTTCATGAAGTTTTTAGTCATGAACCAGTTTAGCTGTATTGGGGGAGTGAGTCGGTAGTAACATGTGGTTCTCTGTGACCATTAACCACCTGCAAGTTTACTGCATGGGAAAAAATGATAAGAGTGCAGATGTTCTGTGTTCCCCCAATGACATTTGATCTGGAAGAAACTATAAAATATAAACCTGGGGGCCCCTTTGACATATAGAAAAACACCCTAACAGCTGACTCTGTTGCTGAATAAGTATGTGGTGGTTACCTACTTGGTAAGCTACCAGCCTAATTCTTATACTAACACACAATCTATGACAGAAAATCACAAAAGTGAGATTAACAGCTCAGCCCAGGTGTGCATTGCTCCCCTACAGAGGTGGCCATGGTCTTGCCCACCCTGAAAAAACTGTCCAAGAGTATTAAAGGGTCACTTATCAGTGCTTCAACTCAGAAAAAGGAGCTAAAGATTTTGCCATCTAGTAAAAATGTGGACCTTCTTGGTGCTTACTCTTACCCTCTCTCTTAGGCTATCCGAAGCTAACAATGACACAGTAGGTGAAGAAAAGCTCGTTATAGCCAGAGCTAAACTGCTGGTAAGTATAGAGCAAACTCCTGTGAAGTGAAAAATTAAATCTACACATAATATTCAAAAAACAAGTGAGGAAATAGTGTGCATGGTGATGGATAGGTCTTGTGCTGTCATGGCAGTTTATTTTCTGCTGTAATGTGACACCTTTTTTGTCACCTTTGATCACATAAAGAATGAGATATGTACACTCCTCTTTGTCATGCTGTTTTAACAAATGTCTCTTGTCATCCCTGCAGGCTCCCAGTGTGGTCGGATGAAGCATAAAGAAAATGCCTGAGCTCTATCATTTTCTCATGGAGCGAATGGCTTTATAGTATCCTTGTATTGTTTTCGTGTTCCTCAGGATTCTTTGCTAAGCTGTGAGCTTTCCACAAAAATCACTACTGATTTTCTCATGACCTCTTTTGTAAACAAAACAGTATTCCTAGCAAGCTGCCAAGTTCAGTGCCAGCTCTGTGAGCATTCCAAGTAAAAAAATCATGTTAAGTGAGCCTAAAAATAGCGAAACAGATGGATATGCCTTGTTCTTCACAACCCCTCCTACCTGTTTTCCTTGATCTGCTTTTTCCTGTGTAGCCACAACTTGGAATATGATTCGTCGGAAGAGAAGAAACCCCGTCTGATATTCTACAATGAAAAGGATGAGATTGTTAAGGTGAGAAGTGAGTACAGGGACCTTTTATTCCGCTGCCTTGTGATGGAGCTTATCAAGAGATGTCAAACAGGATTCATGTGGGAAAGTTTCGATATTACTCCATGTGATATCAGATCATCTGTCAGATACCAAGAAAGAGGATGTACTTGAATGAGAGTTAAAAATAAATACATACAGTATATGAACTTGGGATTCTGAGAATGGAGCAATATTTTTTGTACCGAGACAGGAGAGTTGATGTGACTTTGAAAATTGTGTGCCTTGAAAGCACTTCTCACATGTCATTTATTTTTCCAGGGTAGAAAACCCCCCGTTGCAGTTATTGCCCAATTAGCCTCTCCATTAAAACCAATAAAAATGAATTTTCTTAATGCTGGCCTACATCGAAAAAGAGCCAGGTATTACTGCTTTCTTGAGTAAAGCCTTTTAAATTTTCCATCTAAAGCTTCGTTTAGAGGCTAAAGTTTTTCTAATGTGGCTTCTCTGGGAGATTATAATTTGACTTTAGGTAAGGAGAAACAAAAAAATAGCTGGATCCTCTAAATCTGTAGTGGCTAAACACTTCCAAGTAAAAACAGGGGTTTAGTAAATCATGTTATATCTACATATACAGCTAATATACAAGCATTACTGCCTTTAACCACGTTGTGAACCAAACATGTCTGCCCTCCTGTGTATGTGTGTGTGGATCAGACTGTTTCTGTGAAGAAAATGAAGGCAGACGAGATCAGCAGCTTGTTAGACTCACTCGGCTTCTACAAGAGGTCCAAGAAAGGGGAAGAGGTGCCAGAGGAGTTTCAGCATTTTCCCCTGCGCGCACCCAGGGACGAGCTGTGATGACACCTTGTGGCCAAACTCTGTCTCTGCACCATGGTCACAATAATGACGAGTGAGGCCCAAAGGCCAAAATAAGCCAGGCACCACTCTGATGACTCGCTGGCCGGGTGCATTGAGCAGTGTCTTATGTCATTGTGTTTATCTGCAGAATTTAAATAAAAAGACTATAAAATACACCAAAACCTGCCAGAGTGAACCTTCGCTTTAAATATGTGTACAAAGAATGTAGAATTTTCAAACATACTGCAAAGAGTACGTGCAACTTTATCTCTATAAAGTTTAAGTATCTGCTGAATTCCCTAATTAGAAAATCAAATTATCATCATAGATGGACACTAACTTCAAGTAAGCATGCAACTGTTTCAGGCTAATCTTCAGCCCGCCTCCTTCACAATAATCAGATTAGCAGTAGCGTCTGCCAGCATGTGCCTTTATGTGTCCACTTGTATCTCTTCTAGCCTGGTATTGTGCGATTGTTTAACTTAAGACAAAAATGAGCAACGGATACTGAAAACATATTTTTGGAACTGTAAACCTCCTGACTCCTTGGCTCTGTCATGATCACCACCTCTGTCAACAATGCCTGTGTTTTACTCGCCTGTTCCCGAAAACCTGCCGCTGGGTCTGGTGTCTATGGGAGGTTCTGTGTTCACAAACAACAGGACAGCAGACAGTGACTTCACCAGGGAGCAAGAGGATGCATCTGGTTAGTTTGTGCTTCCAAAGACTGTTTGGAACTTTAGTTTAATATGTTTACTATACAGCACAATGCTATCTCGTATTGGAGAATGTAAAGGCAGAGATCAGAGATTGGACAAGACATCCTGTGACTTAATTCTCAAGTAAATCACAGTGCGCATAATCAAGGATTGCTAAAAAAAAAAAAGAAAGAAAGAAAGAAAGAAAGAAAGAATCTTTTCAGTTTCTTAAGGTCGATAACAAAAATGTTTTCAAGCCTAAAACTCAGATTGCTTCTTTTTAGATCTGTTGTAACGTCAGCTATTAAAGGTTTTTCTTCGTTTGGTCAAATTTCACTTCAGTTTTTCAACTTAATGTTTTGTGCACTGTTATTTGTCTTGCAGTGGTCAACGAGCTGGTTTCTCACCTCCCCCTTCAAATGCTCCTGTATTTCAATATGTTTTATTTTCCCTGTTGGTGGTTTTCAGCTGTGTTCATGCTGGAAGTAAAGGTTAGTGCCAAAGTAGTCCATGAAACACACACAAGAGAATAGAAGTATTCCTCTTGAAGTCAACAGTTCAGGTTTTGATGAACCGAATCTATTTATTAAGCCCAGTGTATCAATTGGAAAACGTTTGACTTTGGCTCCATCTAGTGGTGTCTTCAAAATGAACACTAAGCCTCCTCACATAAACTCAGAAGAGGCACAAGCAGTGAACTCAACATCCACTGTCTTTTTGAAAAATAAAACTTGTTTCATCAATATTTTGAAAAAAAAAAGTTTACATAAAAATCTAACATGTCTGTGTACACACACACACACACACACACACACACACACACACACACACACACACACACACACACACACACACTCCTTGATCATGCTCATTAATTACAGCCCTTCACTTTTGCCAGTTCTACTATCTTCCTGGGTACTATCAAGCTCTGCTCATTACTGGGATGATCCTACTAACGGTCATCGAAGTGGTTCGACTTTATCTGGGCTACACTGGCAACCTCAAAGAAAAGGTATTTCAAATTTATATCTTGCACTGAACTACATGAAGCTCTTTTATGAACCCTGAAAAAACACAGAGGAGGAAACTGCGGAGTTTTCTACCTGCTTGTGGCTACAAGTGCCTACTGAGTTTTAGTGAATGTGTGTCTTTGCTTTCATGTGGATTCAACCAGAGCACTTGATGGATGACTGCTGCATCTTTTCATCGTTTGTGCGCGCCAACCCAAATTTTCTCTCTTTTCCTCCCTGTCATCAGGTGCCAGAGCTGGCAGCCTTCTGGCTCCTGTCTTTCATGTTCCAGCTGCCAGTGCTGCTGTTCTTCCTGACCGATGAAGGAATTATCATCCTGCCTCTGGAGAGAGCTGTCCACTCCCTCTATCTCCTCTTCCTGCTCGCCCAGATCCTGGCCTCCTTCTTGGCACTTAGAACCATGACCCGAAAGCTCACCCTGCTCTTCCATCTGCGGCAGCTTGGCAAGGTGGAGAGCTTCCACCACACAGGGATGAGCCCAGTATATGGGCTTTCTTATCACCGCAGTGTGCTGCCAGTGTCAGCCACCCAGGATATCTACAATTAAAGCAAACATCCATCCTTTCCTAATAACATAGGTATCAAATCTAGTGTTGTAGGAACCACATATTTGAAACTTTCCAGAAAATCTTCAACAGCTGCCAAAGCATGAGTGTGAGCATTCATTTATTATTTAAAAGAAAGCATTTAAAAACCACCTATTTTATAAAACTCTGCTGTGCGGGTCTGCGTTTATTATGACTGCATAGAATTCAGAACTTTTTAGGCCACTGTTGTGCTGAAATTTGGGTGCTCCAGATCTTTCTGTATGGCTTTTGATGGTGTATAAAATGACAGACCTTTGAAAAATAAAATAAAAATCACATACTAACTCTGATGCCACATTCTGACATTTACTGATGTTTTTAAAAGATGAAAAACAACATTTTAGCCCAAGCCTCAATGTCAAAACTTGATGCCACGTCAGCCAAACTGTCATGGAGTGACACATTTACAGGGGAGTAAGGTAAAACACACTATCAAACAATAAAATTAGATCAGAAATACAAGGCAGTAAAGTGCTTGTGGCTGCTTTCATCAGTATTATAGTGTTTCCGTTTTTTCCTTTCCTTTTTTAATGATGATGGATGATGGAGCCTGTAGTGTTGGTGGAACGGAATTATTTTGCCGAGGCAGATTACCTTCTTGCCCACAAGAAAAGTTGAGTCTCTCCCCAGGTATATTTCAGCCTATTTCTGGGAGGACTGTGATACTTCAATAAAAAAAGATTTCTAATTTATCTCAGTCATGGCTACAGGATGCTGTATTACAATCTGATAAGTGGGTTGCAGGAATCAAATTTTTTAAACCTTGTACAGTAAAAGAGTGTAAACTGAATTGCAGCAGAACTGTGTTAAGTATTTATGACCACATAGTGGCAGTCAGTGACCAAAAGAGGGATGGGGGATCATCTGACAGTGTTGCAAAGTCCAATGAGTATAGATTATTATGCACCACATGTCCTGATCAGGAAACCCTCTGGCAGAGAACTAAAGGTTAGCCCTGTCTACGTTCGGAAATGAGGTATTTTTTTTAATCGTTTTTAACTCCAAGTCAAGTATACGTGAAAATCAATAACATCGTTTTAATTGTAACCTCTTAGTTCTAATTGTCATTGTATATGCCTGACTGGTTTTTAAAATAACATTGTTGTGTGATTTAATATTTCTTTCCTGGTGAGAAATTATTTAGGGAGTGGTGCATTAAACAGATAAGAACCCGGTTACTTGAGAGACACAGTTTCTGTGATACAACATGCTTATTCCGCTCTACTTTACATTCAGGAAACAACAAGCTGCAGTGGTTGCTGCATGGTTCATGGAGAGGAGGAAATAGAAAAACCTTTAGAGGGTGGGAATTATGCACTGTATGCAGAAGCAGATGCGTAAACGATACCCTAAACATAAGCTTGCATATTACTGCATTTTTTTTAAAAGGATTTGAACCCCTCCCCCCCTCCCCTCCCTAAGAATTCAAGAGTTAGTTGAACATAAACTGTAAAGCCATAAGTTGTATTTATGTATTTATGTAACTTTAGAGAGTTTAAGGAAACAGCCATTAGTACTGATAAGGAAACAGCTTGGTGTGGTGTTTCCACCACAACAGCAAAATAAAGTAAACCACTGATAAAAACAGAAAAAAGTAGTTTAGTCATGATTTTATTATTAGCAGCAGAATCTAAACCCATAAAAAGGAAATAATTTAAAGCTGCTGTCATCTGCAACAGCATAAATATGCACCACACAAGTGATTTATGGCCATATTTAAACATGGTAAATGGCCTGTATTTGTATAGCGCTTTTCTAGTCCCTAAGGACCCCAAAGCGCTTTACACAACCAGTCATCCACCCATTCACACACACATTCACACACTGGTGATGGCAAGCTACATTGTAGCCACAGCCACCCTGGGGCGCACTGACAGAGGCGAGGCTGCCGGACACTGGCGCCACCGGGCCCTCTGACCACCACCAGTAGGCAACGGGTGAAGTGTCTTGCCCAAGGACACAACGACCAAGACTGTCCAAGCCAGGGCTCGAACCGGCAACCTTCCGATTACAAGGCGAACTCCCAACTCTTAAGCCACGATCGCCCTTAAACATGCAAAAATGTGTCCCTGCATCTTTGTAAGCATCTACCTGCACAATATATTTACACACAGTGTTTAAGTGGGGATTCTTTTAAAGACTACAGAAGAAATAATTACCATGTCAACCCTCCGGCATCTTTCTTTTTTAAGTCTAACCAGTGACTTGAGGGGTGATGAGTGTGTGTGTAACTGAAAGTTGGAGCATAGGTTTTTGATAGGAACGTGCACGGACATCTCCACTTATGCCGGGTTGTATCATTAGTCTCTCACTTCATCACCTGATTAGGTTCACCTGCCTGCCTGCCCAGCTGCACCTTGGAACCCATTAGTTTTTCTCAGTTTTTATACATTGGGTAGTGTTCGGTCCCAACTGTTTGAACTAGTGATGCATCTGCTGTGATTATGTGTTCCAGCATTCACACCTCAGACCATGTTTCGTGCTTTGACATTTGAACACTAAAAGTCACTGTCATAAAAATAATCGTACATGAATTCGTTGTGTTTGGCTGAATGATTACAGTGCTGAAATTTGTTTCCTTCAGCACTAGGGAAAAAAAAGAGTTTGAGTAATTTGTCATTACTTTGAATTCCTCCCACATTAACTAGACAATTGTAGAGAGTAGGAGCTGATTGTGGGCTCTATGCTGTTTTGAGTCAGATTTTAAAGAAGAACTACTGTATTACTTCATAGCTTTATAGAACAAGTCAATTCATGTGCACAGTGATAAATCATGTTTATTGTCTTTATTCTCCTCAGTAAAGTCAAAGAGGGACAAAATCATTAGAGAAAAGGTGGACTGAAACTATTAAGAGCTTTTTTTCAATGTATGTATTTTTGCCACAAAACATTCACTGTGGCTACTAAAAGATGTAGTACAACAGTCTTGTTTTCATCTTTATTTTAGCATCATGTTCAGACTTTCCATTCTCCAGAGAGTACTTCATGTTCATCCTACTTCTCTATATATCTGGTTTTAATTATGAACTCCTATTAGGTGCTGCAGAGTGAGATTATTCAGCTGGTGGGGAAGAAATGAAATAGAAATCACCCCCCTGGAGACACAGTGGTCACATCTGAAGCAGCTCCTTGCACCTTTTCCCTCATCAAATTGCCTTTCTTTAGCACGCACCGAACAATAGCCTTTAATAGTCCTGTTGCATTTTCTTTTTCGTCTCACTAAACGAATTGCTTGCCTCGTGCTTTTTATGCTCTTCTGCTAAAGTTTTCTTCTTCCCGTCGTGTCCAAAATTCAGCAGCATAGCTCATCGTCAGCCGTGCATTAGTGAGAATGTCATCACCTTAATTATGATTGGGTACAGCTCAGAGGTAATCACAAATGTGACTGACGAGACTGTGCTAAGCACCAGCGGGAGGCAATATCCGAGACATCACAGGGACATCCTTATGCCTTATTTCAGTAATCCTTCATGGTGGAGAGCTTGCCAGTGCTGCCAAGATGCCTGGAAGTGTTCATGCCCTCTCAATTCCAGGTGCTTATACAATGAACCTTACCCTCGCAGACTATTATAGTCCAGCTTCAATATAAATTATGATGAGAAGTTGTTAGTACCAGTTACTAAATCGTTAGGTTTTTTTTGTTTCTTTTTTTATGCTAATTATTTTCTATAAACATTTTTTGTTGTGATGAAACAATAAATGCTTCTTTGGCTGAAAATATTTTAGTAAAAAGGCTCTATATACTGTTGTTTAGGTAATGTCTGCTTGGGTTTGTATTGAAAGGGCAATCAAAACTCTTCAGCCCTGTTGGTGTTGCTTTCTGAATTAGAGAAAAGCTAAAGCAAAAAAAAAAAGTTTGGGACCTCTATTCAGCACTGAATTTGGTTCAGGTATTACACAGACAGAAATGCCACACAATAAAATTTTCAACTTGAAAAGCAAATCCAGCATATAAAAAAAGGAGCTGTCTCATAGCCTGAGAAAAACAAACCTTTAAAGAACTTTCAAAACACTTCAAGTTTCAGGAGAAATATTCCTCAGAAACAGCTGAGGACAAGGACTTGCAGGTGTGGCTTATGAAGACTGCGACACACTTAAAGTACTTAAACTGTTTTTTCAATTTTACTCACTTTTTTTTTCACGTTCTTGTTTAAAATATTAAAATGTTTAACTGTCTGAAGCCTTCTTGTATTTTGTTTCCCCCTTTTTTTAAAGACTTGTTAAATAAATAGCACATTAGCAGCCGACCCTCCTCTAGAGCACACCGCTATACCTCTGTAACCTGTTTCCATTAAAAATTGAGGGGAATTTCTTTCAAAAATATACAACGTCTAACAGGGGCTCAGTGGTAAATCCTCTGGGACATTTTTCAATCTTGTTTTTTTTTTATTCATTTTCCTAGATACAGTTGGTTAGACCTTAGTGTCTGCAAAGAAGGGGCAATACGATAGTTGATGGAGACACATGTATGGTTCTGTTATTTGATGCCATTGTGATGACCCAGCTGCTTCACCAGTCAAATCAGAATAAGCAGAAGACATTTTATAGAGGACACATATTGCTCAATTACTGACTCTAAATGATATTGGGCCATGAAATTCAAATTTCATTCATAAGCCACTTATATTGTCTCCACCTTTACAGCCTGCAGGAAACGCGACATCACACTGGCAGGCAGGGAATATTGAAACTGGACTGAAATTGGCAGCTGGATATTTTCAATTTGGGGTCTGATTACCTGGGTGAGTGGAATGGCAGGGCAATTCACTTCTCCCTGTGGTTTAAACGGATACTCAGCATACAGTACAGATGGAATATTTTATCTATAGCAGCAGTATTAAATCTGAGGGTTTGATGACATGGGAGAATCTATTGCCTTGAGTGTAAATCGAGGGGCGCTGTTTTTAACAGCCTTACTAAACACTAATTTCCAGCTCTATATTGTTATATCTGGATTCCATTAGGAAGTAAAAAAATTAAATAAATCCTGCCCTCCTGTGATTGGCTGCCCCTTCTCTGAATTCCTATAAGCAGGACCCGGTGCTCTAATGTGAGCATCTTCACTTCCAGATTAAGATTTTGAAAACAAGCTAAGCAATAGTTGCTTGTTTTGAAATGGCTCTTTCTCATATCCATCCATACATGTTTGCATCTGAATTACATGTGATGAGAGTGGATGGTTATCGACAACCAAGATTACAGCAGGGTGTCTGCTGAGTAGATCTTTAAATCTTCTAAGACGATAGTGAATTTTAGATAGTCCAACACTCTTCACTGCTCAGAAAAATGTAACTCTTACATTTGCCAACCAACAGCTGAAATGTTCAGCAGCAGAAGTTGTAAATCCTCTTTCATTACAAATGATATTTAACTACACCATTGAAGCAGTCCATCTGCCTGCCATATTCCTTGCCCTTAGTGTTGTAGTAACAACTGAATACCTCACCATCTGACACACAAACATAAATACAGACGATCTGACAGATGCATTAGCTGCGATATGGTTTGTTTGTTTTTTTGTTTGGAATGGTGGCATAATAATGATCATTGTGGGAATAAATAAATACATAAATAACTGATCTGAGATTTGAAGGCAAATATCATGCGATGAATAGTCCCCCATGCTCCCATATTCAACCACATGTATCTATTGATTTCTTCTGAAACAGCCTAACTTCTTGTGGATGCTGAAGATAATATGGGGAATTAGGGCAAAAATTCCAGGTATGTTCTTATTGCTAAATCTATTTTCACAGCACAATATATTGACAGTATTGGTATTATCTGTGGTCCGAAGAAGCTGATCCAACCTTGGTCCAAATACATTTCCACCCAAATCATATGAGGCGGAGAAGCTTCCTTGATATATGATCCAGTGGAATGAGTGTGATGTGAGGTTGCTAGCAGCACATCTGCAGAATGCAAAAATGCTGCTTAAAATCTGCAACAAAACTTTCAAACCAACCTGGTATTTGTCCCTTTGGCTCTCTTAGTGCTAGACTAGCCAGACAGGTAAACAAAATACCGTGTTTTGAAATTGCATATATTGCCATATATTGTCTGCACAGGTTTTCCAGCTGTTCTTTATCTTTGTTGTCAGCAATTTTCTTTCACTCAGACAAAAGGCAGATGATATTTTTATTTTTTTTTATAAGCATTAATATATATATATTGAAGTATAAAGGGAACGCACCATTAACTGATTTCAATGTCATTGAAAGCAGCATGCTGCCACTTGTATTTTGCAACTGTTGAAGGAGTCCTCAAAGACTTTTTGGCTAACAAGAATGAACTTGGACTGGGGCGCATGACAGCAGGAAGTTGGGGAGTGAATTGAGAGTTACACTCGTCTGGCACAACCTGGGGCCTCACTAGCTCAGCTGTCTTGTTGTATTCACACATGGTGTGACTGGTGACATGCAGCTGCCATCAGGATCCTGGTATGGCTGACAGACTGCTGCACTGGAGGGAGGAGGTTTTGGTTTGTGTTATTTTACAGATTTTCTCTGGCCTTACATGAGCCAAAGCCAGCCAGCCTTTTTTTCCTCCCTTAGCAGACAAAATTCAATAAAAAGCACTCAGAGCCTTGATGAAGGTGAGTGGCTGGAATCCTGTCATATTCATTTTTGGCTTTATTTGTTATAATTCCAGATTTCCATGTTTTTCTTTCTTTCTTTTTTGACCCGGGTTCTAGTTACACATGATGCATGGAAGTACTTCATTTCATTTCTAGAGCCTGCATAACATAGTAGTGTTAATACATGGTCTTCCATATGACTTTCTCAGTTTTGTGTCACAAGCTGCAACCTGTGTAATAAAGGCCCTTGGGTAGTACCTATATTGGAGCTTTATGGTAATTTGCTGCCACTTCTACAAAGTCCATTTAATTTGTAAACAAAGTTATTCAAAGTTATTTCGACAATAAACACCTACAGTGAGTTTGGTTTAAACAATAAATGAAAAGAGGACAGGAATGTTACACTTGGGCAGATGCGAATTGCAGCTGAGCCATTTAACTAATCAAAGGAGCAGTCAACTGATGAGGGTTAGTCATCTCTCTCAAGGGCACTTCCGTTTGACACTTCATGGATATACTATAGTCTTGGCTGTTGAAGAGACTGTACAAATGCACTATTTTTGCTTTCAAGACCTTCGATATTGTCCTGCTCCAGGGAGGTGCCTGAAAAGAAAGAGGTGTAATTGTAAGTTATTTTTCTTATGTGCTTTGTCTGTGTGTGTGTGTGTGTGTGTGTGTGGTGGGAAATGCTCCTCTAAGTATAGGTGAATACACTACCGTTATCAGTGCTGGAAAATGCAGTCTGCAGTTATCCTGACTTTTTCATTATATTAACTTGTGCTTTCTTTCTCCTTCGTGAACTTGAGAATTATTCCCTCTCAACACAGAGAATTTTTCAGTGCTTTAATTGCACCTGGAGGAGTGAGGTGCAGGTTTTAGGAGGAGCTAAGGGAGAGCAAACACTGCTGTAAGTCTCAAATCTCATAGCATGTAATTTAAATGCTGCAACTCCACATTACACTGCAAAATAAACAGATGTGACATAATGCTTTCTAGTTTTGTGTACGTGTATATATGGACCAATAAAGTATTACTAAGATTTTAGTAATTAGTAATACTAAAATCAGTGATGATCATATCATTAATATTAGAAGGCACATGGTGCAATATGAAGCAATGTAGCCCTCTGTCGTGTGTGTGTGTGTGTGTGTGTGTGTGTGTGTGTGTGTGTGTAAGACAACAAATATCATGTAATTAACAGTAGCATTACAACAGGTGATCCAGGTGATTGATATATGTATTTTTTGTCTGCTTATTTTGTTGTTTTTTGGTTTTTGCCCTTTATCCCCGTCCCTCTTCCCCGCTGTTTTTCTTTCCCTCTTTCTTTCTCCCCTTTCTTTTTCCCAGTCAAATCGGTCCTGTATTTAGCAAGTGAAAATAAAATAAAATAAACAATAAAAGGTGAATCAAATAGACCATTACGGCAAGGCTGGGATGGTCCATTTGGTAAAGTAAATTCGTTGGGCATCTTTCTTCGCCTTTAGACAATAATTCTGATGGCAAAAGAGCCAAAACGGGACAGGCAAAAAAACAAAACAAAAAAAAAAACCAGTAGCATTACACAAATCTGCAGCTGGTTTTCATTTGTGTGATGGTGTTTTGCTTAACAACAGTCTAGAAAATCCTAACAAATAACTAGGATGAATAATGTGCAAGTATAATCTTACGAGATAGCTTTCCAATCCCTCCAGATTTAACTATATCACAGTGTGCATGCTGTGAACATTCTTTAGCGTACCTGTAGTGATCCCTGGGTTCTCTTGTTTGGTCTGTGCTGGATTCTTGCTTTTTGATTGTTAGCTTATATATTCCAACCTTAGTTTATTTGTGGTGTTTTGTTGTTCTGGTGTTTGAGGTTCTAACTTTTTGTTTGAATTTTTAGATTTCCTATTAGTTTAGTTTTCTGTCAGTCTTATTCTTGCATTACAAGGTCTTTAGTTTTGTGTTTACTTATTGTGATGAGATTTGCTTTGTGTCTATTTTTATTATAATTTAGTAGAAGTAGCCTCCCCAGCTTTTCTTTTTGGCCTCGCTCTGTCTCATACTGTGTTTATACCTTGGTCCCTTTCATTTCTTTGTCTCATAAATCTTATTTAGTGTTAGTATTATTGTCTCCCTTGGTTATTTTCTGTTGTTTTTCTGTTAGTTTTGCTTCTTTAGTGTTTTCCAATGATCCCCAGATTGTTTTCACCTGTTGCTCACCTGTGTTCCTCTCCATCCTGTTTATCATTAATGAATTGTCCTCTATATGCATATATAATAGTGCAGTGTGTCCTTTTACCCTTGTCAAGTTGTCCTTGGATGTAGGCTGTTCATGTCCTTGGAATTATTTTGCTGTTTGTTTTTCCTGAGGAATCTCAAGGCCAGATGAGATCCTTCCAGAGAGTTCAAAGTAAGGCGCTCTGGAAGCATAAACCAACCAAGTGAGTCATCAGAGACTCAGACTCCAGCTCTTCACTCCATCTGTACAGCCACCTCACACAGATAACAGATTCATAGTGTTTGTATTTGCAGTCTCATTGTTTTGGTCAGAACTCACCATAGGTGAGGGCTGGATTATAGATAAATCGAAAACCTTACCTCCTGGCTCAGGTCCTTTGTCATCACAACAATCTAGTACAATGCCCAGAATACTGCAGGTGCTTTCAAGACCTGGTTTTCCATCTCACATTTTCTTCAAGCTTAATCTTCAATTTGATATCAGCTATGCAACTAATTTTTCAAGATTTTTCAAAAGTTAAATCACTGTCAGCTCTATTTTCTCAAACCTTTGATTTATATTACATATTCTGTATGAAGTTATGGTTCTTCAAATAAATCTCTTGCTATAGTAGCATTTGACCAGCTCTTCCTTTGTTCTCAAAAGAGAGTTTGATGATATGAATATGAGGCTCATTTGGGCACTTGTATTAAAAAAACTGAGCAGCAGAGTTCCATTTCCAAGCTGGGATGAAACAGTTGCAGGCCTGCCAGTTTGATTCAGGCTGGGCTGGTTTCTGTTTGAGGTGTTTTCAGACAAAAGCACTAAAGTCTTTGGTCTGTGAGATTCCAGGAGGATAAGAGCAGTTAAGCTAATTGATCGACAGTATGAAAACATTTGGTGTGCGCGTGTGTGGGTGCGCTTGTACGCCCAAACACAAGAAAATGCTAATTAATTTTTGAATAATAATAATAATAATAATAATTCATTCACAAAGCATGATTTATTTCCCAATCTCCCCTAAAGTGGTTGCTTCTGAACTCTATTTTCTGCATGTTTTGCCTCTCTGTTTTTGTCAGGAGGCAGCAACAGCAGAAACTGGAAGCCACTGAGCTTCTTAGAATTCTCCAAAGGCGCTTATGGGAAAACATGTTTCAACTGTGATAGTTAGCCGGATGATCGAGCTGCCTGCAAGCTGACAAACAGCTGAGGGAAAAACATATCAGAGGGTGCTGACAGTTCTTCAAGTGAGTCCCATATGTATACATATAGTATATGCATATGCATATGCATACACAGAGCTGAAAGACACGCTCATGAAATAGTCATGCAAGCATAGAATATTGATTTGTTTTTATATGATTATTTTTTCTGATTCTGATGTCATGCTACACTTAGAAGAAAAAATATATTGGCACAGTACTGATATTCAGTTGCTATTAGCCTCTTTTAAGCCTCCAGTTAATGCACCCTTAACCGTCTCATGCTTATTCTTAATGCCCTGCTTAGTCATTTCTTTCCACGGACCACTGGTAGACTCCTGGGGAGAGCGGCTTCAATTCAATTAAAACTTGAAGTTCTGTGACTCTTGATCCAATCAAGGTCTTGGCTCTGGTCCATAAGCATGACGTGAATGATAATGACACTGAAGACAACTACAGAGAAAGACAGAAGCAAGACAGTACAGAATCTGGCATCGTGATGAAAACTTATAGAAATGAATTTTTAAAAACGCAAGCATATGCCTGTAAGTCACTGCTGTGTGATGAACAACTGTCTAAAAAGAGACTGTGTTTTACTTCAGTGCTGGAAGAAAAGTGTTTCATCCAAGGCTGTTTTGTGGTTGTGCTGATGTAAGTCCATATTTATTTCCAGTGCTAATGATGTGGAACTATAATCAGAGGAGGAGAAACTCTAGAGTCTGTGAAGCATCTCAGTCATCCAGGTCATCGTAGTCTAAGGAGCTTGGAAAGAAAAGCGTCCAGACGAAAGAAGTCCAGACGCTTTTCTTTCCAAGCTCCTTAGAGAAACTATTGAGAACATTTGCAGAAAACAATAACTAGTGGTCAATAAATTGAAAGAAAAAATGCTGACTTGCCAGTCACAGCTGGTTGATTGCTACAGTTACCTTAGTTTAAGTAAATCAGCGACAAAACTAAATCCCTAAAACTAGCATTAGGATAATATTTGTACTAGTATTAGGACAAGTTATTTGTAACACTCACATATAACTTGTCTTTTAGGCTTCCACTCAGGGAAAGAGAACGATTGTACACTTTGTGCAGGGCCACTCAGAAGGTAGAGCAGGTCATCTACAGGGAGTGCAGAATTATTAGGCAAGTTGTATTTTTGAGGAATAATGTTATTATTGAACAACAACCATGTTCTCAATGAACCCACAAAACTCATTAATATCAAAGCTGAATGTTTTTGGAAGTAGTTTTTAGTTTGTTTTTAGTTTTAGCTATTTTAGGGGGATATCTGTGTGTGCAGGTGACTATTACTGTGCATAATTATTAGGCAACTTAACAAAAAACAAATATATACCCATTTCAATTATTTATTTTTACCAGTGACACCAATATAGCATCTCCACATTCACAAATATACATTTCTGACATTCAAAAACAAAACAAAAACAAATCAGCGACCAATATAGCCACCTTTCTTTGCAAGGACACTCAAAAGCCTGCCATCCATGGATCCTGTCAGTGTTTTGATCTGTTCACCATCAACATTGCGTGCAGCAGCAACCACAGCCTCCCAGACACTGTTCAGAGAGGTGTACTGTTTTCCCTCCTTGTAAATCTCACATTTGATGATGGACCACAGGTTCTCAATGGGGTTCAGATCAGGTGAACAAGGAGGCCATGTCATTAGTTTTTCTTCTTTTATACCCTTTCTTGCCAGCCACGCTGTGGAGTACTTGGACGCGTGTGATGGAGCATTGTCCTGCATGAAAATCATGTTTTTCTTGAAGGATGCAGACTTCTTCCTGTACCACTGCTTGAAGAAGGTGTCTTCCAGAAACTGGCAGTAGGACTGGGAGTTGAGCTTGACTCATCCTCAACCCGAAAAGGCCCCACAAGCTCATCTTTGATGATACCAGCCCAAACCAGTACTCCACCTCCACCTTGCTGGCGTCTGAGTCAGACTGGAGCTCTCTGCCCTTTACCAATCCAGCCACGGGCCCATCCATCTGGCCCATCAAGACTCACTCTCATTTCATCAGTCCATAAAACCTTAGAAAAACCAGTCTTGAGATATTTCTTGGCCCAGTCTTGACGTTTCAGCTTGTGTGTCTTGTTCAGTGGTGGTCGTCTTTCAGCCTTTCTTACCTTGGCCATGTCTCTGAGTATTGCACACCTTGTGCTTTTGGGCACTCCAGTGATGTTGCAGCTCTGAAATATGGCCAAACTGGTGGCAAGTGGCATCTTGGCAGCTGCACGCTTGACTTTTCTCAGTTCATGGGCAGTTATTTTGCGCCTTGGTTTTTCCACACGCTTCTTGCGACCCTGTTGACTATTTTGAATGAAACGCTTGATTGTTCGATGATCACGCTTCAGAAGCTTTGCAATTTTGAGACTGCTGCATCCCTCTGCAAGATATCTCACTATTTTTGACTTTTCTGTGCCTGTCAAGTCCTTCTTTTGACCCATTTTGCCAAAGGAAAGGACGTTGCCTAATAATTATGCACACCTGATATAGGGTGTTGATGTCATTAGACCACACCCCTTCTCATTACAGAGATGCACATCACCTAATATGCTTAATTGGTAGTAGGCTTTCGAGCCTATACAGCTTGGAGTAAGACAACATGCATGAAGAGGATGATGTGGACAAAATACTCATTTGCCTAATAATTCTGCACTCCCTGTATTAATCAGCAGGTCGGTGGTTTGATCTTTTTAGTGTGCATTTTGAAGTGTTCTTAACTGATTCATCCTTTGGATTGTGAGTATGATATTAAGTGCTTAAAGGCATGAAGTGAAGTGTTACATGAATATAAGTGCGAATGGGGAATAAAACTGACTTAGTGGATTCCACTAGGAACATACTGTAGATATTCCAGCTATTGTTATATACACCTGGTTTTTAAGACTTGAGAGAATGCATTCAAATCCTTCTTTTTTGTTTTTGTGATCTTGGGAAAATTCCATTTATATCCTATATATTTTTGCTCATTAATATATCTAGAAGTTATCTATAGTGATTAGGTTATAGAAGCAACATTACAAGCCAAACAGAATGGATAAAAAAAAAATGGAGAGAAAGATTGCTTAGAAAATTTTCAAATCTCGCTAACATAGCTCGATCGCGGGCAGGATTCAACTGCAAACACTAAAAATATTTCTTGTCAAAAACAAATACACAAAAACCAAACCATGAAGAGTAAAAAGAAATCTTGAATAGGACTAAATGTAGCGATCCAGCATCGGCAGTGAACGCTTCATCTGCTATCAGTGTTGACACTGATGGCATCGAATAGGTCTCCTAGATCCTCACTCACACAAGTAAACTGGTCTGGACCTTGGGGTCGACTTGATTGACATCTCTCCTTGGCAGGAAATGCAGCATTGTTTGATTTCCTGAAAGTCTTCTGATTGCTTTATCTCCTGAGCTGTGAACATGCTGGATGAGGCCGGAGGAGGGAGGAAGTGGCTGGCTTGGATGAAAATACATGTTGTTCCAGTGAAATCTAAGTGGAAGTTGGCTGAAGATGAGCAGCTTTCGTGTTTGGCTGTGTGAAACCCTATTATATAACTTCTTTGTTAATTTTCCGCTGTAGTTATTTTACTAAAAAGACCAGACTTATTTCTTGTGAAGATAATCTCCTTGTGTATCTTTTCTGGCTCCAATAATGTGCCATGCTAAAGTCTTTTTTCTCAATAATAAACAACTGCTGCATTTTGCACTCGACCCCACAGAAGAAGGGTTTCCGACTTATTGTTTTCCCCTGTTTTCAACTTTTGTGCATTTAAAAAAATTGATAATATCAAGAAGTAAAATTCATTTACAACATATGTTAAAAAACAAATATTTCAAGCACTTTTTGCTTTAGTTTTGATTATTATGACTAAGAATCATCCAAATTAAAACTTCATGGAGTATGCTGGCTTCACAGTTGTCCAGATGATGATTAATATTCTCCACAAGGAGGGTAAGCCACAGAAGGTCACTGCTGAAAAGGCTTGCTGTTTTACAGAATGCTGTGTCAAACCATATTAATGAAAAGTTGATAACAAGGGAAAAGTGTGCTAGAAAATTATGCATGAGCAAAAGGCATGACTGCAGTTCCTACATTCCTAATATCAAGCATCTGAAGCTGACACAACATCAGAGACATCTTATCTGGGCTAAGGGGAAGAAGACCTGGACTGTTGCTCAGTCCTCCAAAGTCTTCTTTTCAAATGAAAGTAAATTCTGCATTTCATTTTGAAATTTATGATTTGATGTGCCATATCATATGCTGGTATTGGTGGTAGCTGGTAGATGACAGTGCAGTCATCCACAGGAGTGCTTCACGCTTCCATCTGCTGACAAGCTTTACAGATATGCCAATTTTCTTTTCCAGCAGGACTTAGCAGCTGCCAGTGGCGCCAAAACTACTGCCAACTGGTTTGCTGACCATGTTATTTCTGTGCTTGATTGCCCAGCTAACTTGTCTGATGTGAACCCCATAGAGAATCTGTGTGATAGTGTGAAGAGGAAGAAGAGAAACATCCAACCCAAAAATAGAGATAAGTTGAAGTCGTCTTTCAAAGCAATATCGGCTTCAATAAAACCTCAGCGCTGACATAAGCCAATAGCTTGTGTGCCACGTGGCATTACTGAAGTAATTTGTGATAAAGGAGTGCTAATCAAGAATTGAATGAATAAATGAACACACTTTACATAAGTTTGACATTTCTGTAGTGTAATTTTCTAATCATTTCAAATCATAGACTTTAGATTTTTAATTTGCTAAAAGCCATAATTATCAAAATGAAAACATGTAATGAATATCAACATGGTTATTATAGTTTAATATTTCTAATTCGTTTTTTATTTTATATCATTCTAACATTTTCATTACATTCAATTTAATTTCACTTAGTTTCCATAATAGGTTTGCATATTTAAGTTTAGTTGTAATTTAGTATTTGTTAGCTTCAGTGTGAGTTTTAGTGTTTTATTATATGATTTCAAACACAAAGACAGAAACTTAGACTCAAAAGCAGCTTTATTGCTAGACGCCTAACTAAACTTGAAAGTACAAAATAAACTAGGCAGGCGGGCAGACAGAACACACAGCTTGGTGAGGGTACAATACACCACAGCAAGGAAAACACAGGGCTAAAATACACAACAAGGGAATGGGAGACAGGAGGGAAACACAGCTGGGAGATTTCAGAGCTAACAAGACAAGGGGAAGCAATCCAGACACGCTGACATGAGACATGCACTTTCAAAGTAAAACAGGAAACACGACAGGCACAGACTTGACACTGAACTAAACCTATGCTAAACACAAGTAAGAACAAGAAATCACAAACCAAGAAGAACTGGAAAGCAAGAAATACAAAATCGAAACCAAAAACACCAGTAGTCAAGAAACCATGATCAAATCCAAGATCAATAATAATAATAATAATAATAATAATAATAATAATGCAAAAAACTAAAACACTGGGTCACCGACCCAAGACCATTACACCTACTGTCTGTTCAGAGAGGTGTCAGGGAGGACAGCATACTGATTTTATTTTTAATAAATATTTGATCTTGATCTTTGATCTGATTTTATTTTGTCTGTCAGAAAGCCTATTTGTTCCTAGACTTACGGATTTCTCAGACAGTTTTGAAGGAGGCAGGACTGCGGTGAGAGGTTTCGGGTGTGACTGGGTGGCACTGGCAGTTCACATACAAATTAAGAGACACACAACACATTATTTTTCTGTTTTCTAATTTATGTGTGATCAGTGGGGAATTAGGGGATAACTTTAAAATGAGTTCAAACTACTTTTATAGGACTTATAAATAAGCTTGAGCCTAAAGTAAATCGTGTTCTGCACACTGCAAATGTGTATTACAGTTCTGCCTTCTACACCTTTGTTTACTGTTGGCTGGTCTGGATTATTATGACTCAGAAGAAGTATTTAATCATTTCTAATTCTGGTCTTACTAAAATATGGAAATAAAAAAAACCAAAGACTAATGAGCCTATCCAGGGTTTCATCTATGAAGGCTAAACAGGCTCATCAGTAATAGATGAGAAATGTCTCGATTTTTCTGCTGCTGTGAGAACCAGCGCTTTTAATCACTTGCACTCTGTGAGAAATATTGTGGCCTGATGTGACTGCTAATGTCCCTGTTAAAAACAACGTGATCAGATGTTGCAATATGCACTGATATAATTGACAACGCTGCAATTTCATAAAGCTTGCACCAGTAATCTGTATGCTGTATGGGCAGTCCAGTTTTACAATGACTGGCAAACACTACAGAGAGTCCCCTGACAATGAATTTAGTTGGATAGTTTAAATGTGTTAAGCACAATATTGGGGAATGATAATGACCTGTTGTGTACTAAAGGGAGTAGGGTATTTGGAAGAATTGGCTGAAACAAGAATATCCACTTGAATTTAGTATCAAATTCAAATACAAAGAGAACAACACTGTTTGACATTGTTTCCAGTGAAATATCAAAACAAATAGGGAATGTTCCTGCAGTTTCACTCATAGGAGATCCAGGGAACAATGCCAGTCTCATAAAATACAGGAGGTATGTTACAATGTCAGGAGACTGTCTCTGTAATATGTTGCTGATACTGATATGATACTGTCACCAAGGCAAGAGGTCGAATGTGAAGTGAAGCCATAACTAGAAACATTACATGGCTATTATTAACAAACACTATTTAAATGTGTGTTCCTCCAAACAAACCCTATTTAATAGTTTTGGGTTTTCAATTATCAGTCAATACCAGACATTACCAGACTGACATGTTTTTATTTTCTTTTAACTGAAACAAAGGCAAAGTCTTTAAGCTTTCACAAGTTTGTGCCTCAGAGCAACAAAGACACTAGTGATATGCAGAACTTCAGTGAAATCCCCTGTTGGACTGATGCAATAAGAGCTTCTTTTTGCACTGCAGTTGAGCGATAATATTACCGTGAGTCACCAATCCCATAGTAAATCTGCGATAACTCTAGCTTTTCTCTTAAAGGGAAAAAAGTTGGGGGTTTTTAAACAACAAAGCTTCTAACTTTAGCACTGCACCTTCAAGTAGAAACTGAGGAGTGCCTCTTCTTTTTCAACCATGATTTGTGGGTTCATGTGCAGCTTCATTTTCTGACCTCCACTGATCATTAGGTCACAATAATGGTTTGTTGCTCTTCCACTGGTTTGTACTAAGGACTATTTCTTTTCTGTGTCTCGAAGGTTTTTACGTAGCACACAGAAAAGATGAATGTCATACCGGTTATTTCCTTTTGATTACCAGTGTTCACCTTGAGGCATTCGGAAACTGATTAATGTTGAGACAAAAGAAATGAAATACTTTCCGATTTCCTCCCCCTCTGGGATTGACAAACCTGTTACTCACTCAGGTAAGGGCTTACGCTGCTATTTGCTATCTAGTCGGGTTGTAAAAAATGTGGACACATTATAAACCAGTATTAAAACAGTATAAACCTTATTAGTGGAAATGCAAGTCCACGATGGATTAACAAGTGAAAAAGCACGTACATTATTTTGTTTAATTGTGTCTGTAGAGATTTTTATATTTATTCCCCTTGCCTACACATACATTTCTACATACAGGGGAAAAACATGTATATACAAGGATATTCTATTTCACTACTTATATTGCTGTATTTAATAATGTTGAGTATTTCTCAGTATTATTTAAAGTGGTAAGCTCTGTTACTTTGTTTATCAATCATGATACTCCTTTCCTGTTCCAAGGGAATATAAGGCCAATGTCTTCACACATTATGTGCCCTTTATGTAATTTCATAAACACAACTGACATTTGAGAGTTTTTCATGCCAAAGACAGAAAAAAAATCTCAATTTAGGAAACAAAGCCAATACATTGTTATTTAGAAATGAGTTTATTTGAGTCTACTGACAAATACATCCAAGAATGGCTCTGCAGACTAGGTAGTTTGCTAAGGAGCCTATGTCTTCACCAACCTGAGCTTACAAATGAGGCAGAGATCCAAAGTAATTCAAGTGCAGCTTCAAAAAAAGACATAAATTAAAAAATAAAAAAAAAGATTTAATCTGGTCTCCAGCAAACAGCATTACAGTAGGCAATGTCGCAAACACACAAGTATTGCAACACTGAGCATCACTTGTTTCTTCGTAATCGGACAACCATCATACAGCACACAGAGTCATAAATAAAGAAAAAACAATAGTCCTTCATTGTAAAATAAATCGCAGAATAAAAAATATAAAGAATTCTCTTAAAACTTGAAACTAAAAGTTTCAAATGAAGTCAGCGGCACCATACTTATAAATATCTATGTGTGTGTGTGGGGGGGGGGCTAGCATTAGTTCTGTGGGGAACAAAAAATAAAATCCAGTCAGCCTGTGACCCCGCCCACCTTCTTCTTTCATGATTTGTTTAGTGTTGAATGGGTCGTTAAAGGCGAAGTCTGAGTTTCAAAAAAGAAAAGACAGACAAGTGAAAATAAAGCTCATAGCTAAGTCCACATGAAAGAAAGTGCTTGACTTTCCAAGTGTTTGTTAGCTTGCTTTATTTCTAACAGAAATGTTAGCACCAAGCGCCTCTTGTGAGTGTTTTTTTTTTCTACACACTGTTTTTTGCAATCATGCATTATCATTATAAACCACATAAATAGAGCAGTTTTCGAGAAGTGTGCATTGCTCTGCATATAATTTGCATGCTGCGTATGACTGTTGCAGGTGGTGAGAGCTTTCTGAAAGTTAAAACACATTACAACCTATTTGAGTTCCACAGACTCAGGAAAGAAAGGCATTTTACTTGGATATACTTTGTTTAAAAATTGATATCCACAGGATTATTTAAGTTTTATTTGCCAGTACTTATTATTATAAATAAGTATACCATTTTATAGATGAGAATTTAAATGTATTTTGATTCAAAAAGCTAATGTATATTATATTTGTATTTGGTAACAATCAGTGTAAAAAAAAAAAAAAAAATCAGTTCTTCCTCCAGTGAAGCGGCTTTTTCAAAATTTTGGATCTGCCATGCTGAAGATGTCCATCGGTAACTCTGAAACCCTAACTGCGAGCCGCTCCAGGCTAGTTTGCACAATTCAGTTTATTTATTTTTATATAGTGCCAAATCACAACAACAGACTGCCTGAAGGTGCTTTATATTGTGAGGTAAAGACCCTACAATAATACAGAATTGTAAACATACTTCCCTTTTGCTGGAAATCCAATGCGATTTAGCATAAGAAAATGTCAGCCCTAGTGACAGCAATGAAAGAAAGTTTTCTTGGCAATCAGTCTTAATGTTGATAGTGTCATTTTTAAACTGCTATCAAAAGCTGAAACAAAAAATACATACTAATGCATTTTAAAATTTTCACCATCCACAGGGTTTTTTGTTTGTCTTTTTGCAAAAACATAAACAGTAAGTCATGTGGTATTTGGATAGGTTTTGCATCTCAAGATGTCTTTGGAATTTAGCTACTTTACATTGTTGGCTACCTTACTTTACAGACAATTACTGACGTGTCAAAATGATTCAATTGTATGACATGCTGCCGTTTTAGTTATTCAAGACAGTCTTAGATAGAATTGTTTTAAGTCATACAGTAATAGTACTGTAAGTAATTCAGAAAATTCTATTATGTGCATATAAGCCAGCAGGTTATAGTTAGTTACTGTTAGAAATAGTATCCTCTAGACTGCTTGAGATTAGGGCAGCCTGACTATAGCTCTTGGAAATATGAAATATAAAAGGTCATTTTGTCGGGATAAATGTGACAGATGGGGCCAAAACACTCTAAGCCAAAGGGTGTTCCCAAATAGAATAAAGCAATCCATGGATTCAATACACCACAAAAAATCCATCATTTTCTGTGGATTTTAATCTGAAATGTCAGGATGTCGATCAATACCACTGAAACTGATCCACACCATGTCATAGAGTTATCCCGTGGTCTGTGATTGAGGATTTGACAAATCGAAAATGATTTCAGACACAATGTAGACACAGTTGTTATATGGTTTATTCAGGTGAAACACTATTCCACAGACATAGAAGAACATCAGGTGGAGTCAATGAACAGATATCACATGTTCAATAAACATTTTTGCAAGATCCAAAGACAGGTATAAAGTACAGTGCAATGCAGAACATTCAGTAGACTACCAACATGTTTGTACAGTTTTTTTTCACCTGTTAAAAGAAAATAAATATTGGTTTGTACATTTTGCTCTGATGATAAATAATACATCCATGTCTGATGGATTTCTATGTTTGTGTACAATGCCAAAATGTCTCAGAGAATATGGCAACAAATCAAATTAATAACTTTATTCCCCAATGACAATGTTCCCTCGCTGGTAATATAGGAAGTGAATGCAAGCATCTTTTGCCAGTCAGGTAATAATCTATTCATCACATTCTAGTAAAAAAAAAAAAAAAAATAGATACATCTATGGTAAAGTGATTCTTTATGTCTAAATTATTTTTGGAAATTGATGAACAATCATGGCGGTGAGCTGTATTTGTGCGTTGCAGCACATGTTAAAGTGCAAAATGGAAACAAAGGTTTGTCTGAATAAATGGACTTTTATCGTTTTTGTCTGTGTTCCCCTAAGAGCTGACACTTTTGACAAATTGCTGAGGTGCATGTGATAGTCCTTACCCTGCCTGGCTCTGTGAGATAGTTGTGTTTTTGATTCCTGTTTGTGGTTTTGGCTCCTTTTAGATCCAAGTTTGAGGAACAGCCAATCTCCTTGTTAAGTCTGATGTAATAGCCATTACTGGGTCCAAATACTCCCTCAGATCCCAAATGCAAGCAAACAGTGAGGCACCATTTCAGTGGTTATTGTAGCTGTTTTCCTGTGTAGTACAGGCACCCATGAAAAAGAGGATGTATAAGGTTGAGAGAAGTTAGAAGTTGAGTATTTTTAAAACAAAGTATTAGACAAAATATAGATCAGCACTGCTATAACTTTGGGTATTAACAAAAATCAAACTGGGATTAAAGTTAGGCTTTTGGACATACAATTTCATGAAAGTAGCTGCAACTCATTTGGCTAATTGTTGGTGAAATAATTCCTCTGCAAGTGCCCGAAAGCTTAGAAAACACCATCTATAACACAAGGTTAGTCATGATTTCCAAGTTATTGCAATAACGACGTCTCGTCTGCCAAAATAATTTATATAGACATTGTTGTTGAGCAGTATTAGATCTTTTTGTGAACCATTTAAATAGTAGTGCAGGGTACAATGAGTTAAAAAAAAAGCATAACTTAAATGTATGCTAAAAATGAATTTTGCTAATAAGAAGCTGGCAGTGGCAGAATGATGATTTTTTTCCCATTTGACTCAGATCTACTGAATGAGGGACACAGCACTGCAGCACTTAAAACACTCGCATCTCAGACAACACAGTAGAGGCTTGGGCAGAAAACAGTATCATCAAAAGGTCAATACATCACGACTTAACAAGGGATATTCATAAGATCTGTCTTTATATAGTCTTTTTTCAGGGTACTGTGGAGGGCTTTTTTTTTTTTTTTTTAATCTTTGGCTGGTGTTAAATACAAGTTTATAAGAGACTGCAGCATTTCTGATTTCTGTTCAATAATTCAAAATGATCAGATTTCAGAAATTGTGCCCTTATGTGGCCCAGTTCTCCAGTCACAGATTCCTCCTTAGCTTTGGTAATGTTGGCTTATATGTACAATACACATTAATAACAACAGACCGTACCTAATTGCATGCACAACAATCTAAACTACACACTTTGTGTGTTGTTTCACATGTTATTATTTTATTGCAATTCTTTGCCATCCAGCCCCTGTTAAACTTTAACTCAATGGGCAGCTTCAGACATGCAGTCTTCTCGTGCTTGAGCTTTCCATCTCAATGAATAAGACAGTAGTTCCATTTTCCCTTGAACATCACCAAATATATCTGCTCTAGAAGTGCTATAGAAAACTAATGCAAAACAATTTCAAGGATTCATGTCTGTACTGAGTTTTGTGTAACGTCTTGTGTCAATTTCACATACAGTTATTGCTCTTTAGCAACATGTCCAGACATAAAAACACTTAAAAAGAACAAAATACATTGCTTCACATTTTTCCCTATTACCAACCAGATGCATATTCTTTAAATACTTGAGTGATGTGTTTTTTACTCAGTTACTGCCCCGTGAGTGTGTGATGACTTCAGGCCTGGATGTCCATAGCTTAGCAATTCCAAAAAAAGACTTTTTTTTTTTTCCTAGGAGCATACTGTATATTACCACAGCCCTTCTTTTTCATGCAGTTGTATGCTTTATATTTGTTGTGAATGCTGATACCCTGCACCACACACAATTGCTCACAGTTTTCATTAAGGAATCGAAAACAGCTCTAGTACACAGTCATAACAATTAATACATTAAGAAGAACTTTTACAAATGTGTCAAGACGACTGTTTAAATCCATGCATGTCATGCATAGATGATGATCATTGTCTCAAGCCTGCAAAGCAGACAGAGTCGAGTGTTTACTGCATGACCAGTTATTTTCAGCCAGTTGCCTGTCAGTTCAGCATCTTCCCCCCGAGAACAGTTAACCTACTTCACCCTGCACCATCCTGCTAAGACCAAAGCCCCACAGCCTGTGAATGAATGGGAGCATCCACACAGTCACATCCACCGCCCTGCAAACCTATTAAACCCTATAAACTATTATCTCACTTTCTTACCAAGCTATTGTTATTCCCAAGTGGTTTTGAACAATGTTGCACCCCATACAATTTCTGCAGAGCACCGTGCACTCCAGACCTTGCACACATTGACACTTCCCACAATATTTCACAGATTCTTTCTATTTAATATTAACAAACCCCATAGTACACTGAACAAATACAAAACTGGACAGTCACTAAACTCTCTATAGCTGCCACCATACTGAATGCAACACTGCTCAAATGCACATAGCTAATGAATACTAAATGTTGTGTTACGAAGAGTGATATGTGTAGTTAGTTGTCCATTATAAGAGCGCCACTGTTTCTTGGTACGTAAGGTCCAGGTGTCCTTGGAACTGTAAGTTGTCGGCATGTATTTGCCACCAAGACAAATGTCTGTGTCCTTGGGGACTCCAGTTTTTGTATTCTACAGTCATGTTTTATTTTACACGCATGTGATTGTCTGTATTTGTTTTTGAGTTTCATCTTCACAGTCTTTTATGGTAGCCAGTAAATGCTGGTCAAGGCAGAAAACGCCTCAACTCTTATTTCATGCCACTTCGCAGCACCTGATTAGCTGCGATGAGCATGACGCTGATGATGAAAGCAATGGCAAAGGCGCATATCAGGCTTTTGCGCACACAAGTTTGCTTGACTTGCTGCGTCGGGCTGGAGCCTGGGGAAAAGGAAGTAGGAAGAGACACAAGGAAAAGCAAAATGAGCTGAAGGTCCACTGAATCTGATATTATTTAATGGTTGAAAGACATTTGATTGTTATTTCCAAATGAAAAGCTCACCACAAAATCACACAACTACAAGAACACAAATGAAGGGGAGAGTGCACAGCCAAGAAAATTTGCTTTCACACCTGTATGCTACATAATTACATCTAGATTGAAATGTTAATTGGAGTTTTGGAACAATAAACCAATGAAAGGGCACCTGACTGGCATATTAAAGAACAAAACATCATCAAAACTATTGTGAATCAAAGGTGTAATTGTTTAGGTCTAACGCAGATGCAGAATCATCTCCAGTAAAGTTAGAGTTCATATCTGTTGCACCTTTTACATCTCCCCTTCCCCAATAAAAAATAAATAAATAAATGAAAATAGATAAAATATTGTTTAAAAACAATTTACATAGGAGAAAACATCAAATTACTTTTGAGAGAAAATCATCAGCAAATTTCATGTATCTAATAATAAAGAGGCATAATTTGTTTTTTTTGTTTTTGTTTTTTTCCCCCACTGAGTGAGAAGAAAGACAGAGGGGAGTAGAAATAATGTCATATTTTTCATATTACAGAACAGCAGCCTATAAGAGCACAGCAGTTCACTTACTGCTGATAAGCACCTAGAGCACATTTTAATCGAGTGAGCTTGCTGATGGGAGAAACTGGTATCTCCAGTTCTATTCATGTGAGGGCTGAGTTTTGGTGTGTTTTTTTTGTTTGTTTGTTTTTTGTTTTCAAATGCGATTGTGGGGAATTTTGAAGTATGAGAACTTAATCTGAAAGAAATAATAATGTATTCATACTGTTCGACAATGTAAATAGTTGTTACTGTATTATTATTATGATTTGGGACAATATAAGTACAAGCAAACTGAATTGGATGCTGGAAGGCGGAAGCTTAATTCAAAACAAGTTGATTAGTCCAAAAATACAAAGTCCAAAATTTCAGGGCCAACTCGGGAAGGAAGCCAGTGATCGAAAAGACAGACTCGCAGGGAACCAAGCAAGGAGATACTCAGCAATGCAGAGAAGAGAGCTGAAAGATACAGCTATGAGGACATCACAGCACTGAACGAGACAAGATTACACACAGGTTCACAAGTGGAGAGCTAACAGGTGGGATACACAGCTGGAGACACAATGAGAGGCGGCGGGGGGAAGTTAAGCTCAACACACGACACAGAGACCAACAGTTATAAAATAAAACAGGAAGTGTGACACAACAGAATAGGAGAATTGGATTAACTTGACACGTGAAGAAGACAAGAGGACCAGGTGAACACAGAAAGACAAACAAACATCAGACAAAGTGAAACACAATGGAAACACAAAGTGAACTAAATGAAGTTCACTAAATAAACAAGGCTAGAAAATAAGCAATAAAAACCTATACAAAGCAGGAGATAAACAAGACTTAGGACACAAAAGGGAATAACAACAACAACGGCATATATAGAAAAATAAACACTGACAACCAAGATACACAAAAAACCAGAGATAACCTAAAAAGTAGACCTTTAATACTAAGCAAAAATTTAGACAGAGGTTGCTGGAAAGATATAATAATTAACAATATATAGTAAAATACAAAAAATGTCAAGAGAAAACAAAAAAAGAAAAGAACTTGAACATACATTTCTTTACACAAAGCCAAAGGAATTAAACATTTAAGAAAGAAAAAGTACTCAAAGACCCAGAGACCATGATAGGTTTAGCAGATGGTATCGCATTACACAATCCTGGCTTACTTATTGTTGACTCCTTAATCATTCTAGAATTTATCTTAAGATTTTCCTCACTGAAGTACATGACAGAAATACTGACCCCATATAAGCCAGTTTGCAGCTTTGGATCCACAGGTGGAGGCCTCTTGGCTTTTTCAAAGTCAAAGTTTAAATCTAAAGGTGGCTGTGCTTTTTTAGCAGGGCCCCTTAGCTTTGGAGTGACCTGCCTGGGGAGGTAGGGCTCTCAGAATCGTGACTTCTTTTAAATCCCTTCTTAAAAGCCCCATTTTTTCCCAGACTTGCTTTTATGTGTTGTTGTCTTTTCATCTTCTTTCTATGGTCCTTGTTATTGTTGCTTTTAGTGCTTTTACTATTTATACTGGCATTTCACCTTTCCCTATAATTCGAAATCTCATACTTTAGACAAATACATAATCATAGAAAAGGACAGCAGAGCTTGCAAATGTGATGTCATTTACAAGTGAAGATCATTTGTGAAATTAAAAGCAGATATCATTTACAACAATTAATAACCATTTGTGTGTAGAGAGTGTCTGTGATTATCAGCCCAGATTATTAACAGCCCAGAAAACCTTGTGCTTTGTTTACAAAGACATTGTCATTAGCATAAATAATACATTATTATATGTAGTGCCTTGTAAATGTCATATCTTTTAAATACACCATGAAGAGCTATACCATGTTTCATATAGCTTGAGGGACCTATAACCTGCTGAAATATAGGAGGTTCCTTACTGTCTATGTCCACCTGGCAGTCCTCGGGGTTCTCTATGTGATTCTCCTCAGTCATTATGATGTTTTCGATGTCTTTCATGGAAAGATGATCACAGAAGGTGTCATACAGTAGCCTCTTCAGCTCCTCCACTGTAAGCTTCTGCATGTCACACTGGGGATAGACACACCTAACATTAACGTGGACACAGGCTGGAAGGCACAGTAAAAACATACAAATGCAACGACAGAAATCTATAAACACACACAGGCATAAAATATAAAGAGAATGTAAGTGCATAAATAGCACTGCTGTCTTGTAATTTAAAGAAAATGTTTTCTGCAGTGTAGGCTTTACCAGAAGATGGAAAATATGAGTGATATGAATGTGCATTTTAGATTTCTAAATGAATGACATTTAGATCAAAGGAAAATTTGAGTGAGAGATTCCCCAGGTGGATCTGTTACTCAACAAATCCTATTTCTGATTTGAGTGCAAGCTCCTCATTTTAGGTGGAACATGTGCCCCAGATCTAAAATTTTAACCTTGGGATTTTGTGTTTTTTTTCAGTAAATAATAAATATTAGATTATCTTAAATATTTCATAAAATGGAAAACAAATGCAACATAATCGCTGAAGTCAATCTAATAAAGGTGAATAAGGCAGCAAAAAAAGTATTTACTAGCCTTTATCACATCTATGCCACAAAGAATTAAGGCAACCCGGTGCTTGCAAGGTCTACCTAATTAAATGTCTGATGAGTGTAATTACTTTCTAAACTACTATTAATTTCTTATTTCTCATTTTTATGTGCACAGAATTGTAAATGAGAAATTTGTTCACAGAACAATAAAACCATTCTGTATTATGTATTCTTAATTTGACTAACAATGTTTTATTTCTTAATTAGTGATCACTGGTCAGTCTCGTCAGCACCCTGGCATCTCAGACACATAAATGACCCTTTGGTGTCAATATTGTGCATCACTGCACAGACACCAGTCTCACTCCCAGCTTGTCACATATGAATTGAGCTCAGCCTAAGCTCATCTCGCTGTTGTGACTGAAGGCACTGTGTGATCAATCCAGCAGCACATGCTTCATACTAGTATTCTGTTATATAATGTTACACAATGCTATGCAACACTCTCTTGGGCTTCTCGACTCCCTCAGCAGGTGTGATTCTTCTTTTGTGCGCTGAGCATATGAAAAACTCACATTAATTCCCTTTCTTTCAGACTCAGTTTGGAACCTCATTTTTTTTGACAGGCATTTCAATGCTATTATCACACAGCTACAACAAAACCAACCCTGACATGAGCTACATCCCCACTAATTTCTATCACACTGTCAAAATGAACAGCTGATTGTCTAATGAGGTGTCTGTAAATAAATTAATATCTATTTTGCATGAAAAATTGACTTGACTAAGTGATAAGACTGCCGCCACATGCAAACAAAGATCCGGGATTCCATTAACAAATCAGTGGATGTAACAATTTAAACAGCTATTCCTTTAAAGAACCTAAATGTTTAATAGCTTTGAAGTTTACCAAATTAATGATGTCTTTGTCTCCTTTTAATAACAAGAAATAATGTTTTATAATGAGCACCTTCCAAAAAACTGAGTCAAAGTCAGTGCCATTGAATTTGTCTGGTAACCCAGCTGCTGTGAGCTTTGGACCCAGAAGAGTAACAAACTCCTCAAAATCCACCTGGCCGTCACCTGCAGAAAAGAGGAACAGTTAGTGTTCATTATAGCTGATTTTTTCTTTTCTGCAGTAAAGCCTAATTTTGTGGGCAAAAGCAGAACAAAGCATCTGCGCTTTTGTGATTTAAAATAGTAAAATCCAATCTGTTTGCTGGCCTCACCATCCATGTCCAGTCTCTGGATGATGACTTCCAACTCCACCTCATTTGGCATGTAGCCAAGGGAACGCATGGCCATGCCCAGCTCCTGCTTTGAGATGAACCCATTCCCATCGCGGTCAAAGACTTTGAAGGCCTCACGGATCTCTGCAGAAAAAGACACACACACAAACACACACACACACACAAGCTGAACGAGGATATGAAAGTGGGAAATTTTCCACACACCAAAGACACATTTGTTATGCTGCATCACTGCTTGAGTCATAGTTATATGGGGGTTGGCAGCTCAGGAGAACACAAGTTAACTGCCAAAAGAGAGTCAACAAAAAAAAAAAAAACCTTGAACACAACGCAATGAGATCAGGACAAACTGTAAGGGCAGTAGTCTCTGCCTTGTATTTTGATAGGGATGATTTAAACTTATTAAATAACAGAAGTTTTTTTTTTTTTTTTTACTATCTAAAAATAGTGTGTAATTCTGCCACACTGAGAGGGAAAACAGAGACATTCTGGTAAATGCTTTCTGCCAATTCTTTAATAAATGACAGTCAGGTTGAAATGAGATTGCAAACTACCAATGGACCAGCAACTCAAAAATACTGTAAAACTTCTCTGTGTAAGGAATGGCATCATCAGATGAAATAAAATCACTCACTGTAATGTGAAGGAATTGCTACAGTAAAAGTGATGAGCTGATTTTAAACTAGCTCCACAGCACAAACACATACTTATCATTTTGTTAGAAATCTAATTATTGTGGGGTCCAAAGAGACTTGAGATGTTTGTGTCAAAACATTTGGCAGTCCAAATTGAAAACATCTGTTGGATGTGTGGCTTTTTTGTATTTGAGTCTGTTTTGTTATTAAGTATCTTAACAAATGATCAGTTACAGTTTGTATCCAAATGTATGCACTGTCTGTCATCAGTTGAAGAAAAACTACAAATTCAAGTCACATTAAAACCAAACCTCAATTGTAGTATGTTTGGAGCTGTTTCTGTGGAGGAGGAGCTTACCGATGAGACAAAAAAAAAATAATCTTATAAATTCAATACCTTGGATCATGAGACTACAAATTGTTAAGAGCCAGTCTGCATTTCACGCTGTAGCCATGGAGTTTGAACAGCATGGGCCTTTATGAGGCAGGGATGGTCTAACAATGAGATCTTATCAAGATACATCATGGGAATAAGCATTGCTTAAAATACTTTCCCTTCCTCTTTTTGTACGTAGAGCTTCGAGTCCCCAAGCTGTCTAGTTATTTTTTCAGTATTACTAAGAATATTTAGTTGTCACTATAGCTCAGAGTTTCTTGTTCTAAAATCAGTGTTCATTGGTTTATTTTCTCTTTTGACAATTTTAATCTTTTCACTGAAGGAGAGCTGCATTTCAGTTTATGTTTTCACTGTGTATGAACCTGAAACTAGAACAGAGGTCTTTTATTTTTCATTTATCATTGAAGGGTGACTTATTGTAAATCCCAATTCTATATTTCTGTTTGGGTTTCTTGCAGCCTTGCATTATCGCAGTTCCGAATAATCCTTAATCTTATACCATCCCTTGGTATATTCAATTCATCCACTGTCTGAAATGACCTGTTTTAGCTAACCTCGCTTTACCCCTTTGAGCCGGTTATCGTCTCACTGGCTGGCCCTCACATACAGAAGGTTTGAACTACATGTTGGCTGGTATGACTAGAGTAAGGATATCCCCTCCCCACATAGCAAAATTGGTATGGCCCGGATCTGGCCCACACAATGTGCTTACACGTGGCCCACGTACGGCAAAGAATGACGGCCCTTTGGTGGCCCAGATCTGGTTTGCCAGATGTGAAATGCAGACTGGAGGAGCCAGGGATCGAACCACTAACCTTGCGATCAGTAGGGGATCTGCTCTACCGCATGAGCTACAGCCACCCAGTGGTAAACATGAGTAAACCTCACTAGGTTTTGGATAAAGTGTACACTCACAAACCTGTCAAACCTGCATTTGAAACGCTGGCTACCATAGCAGTACAGTATTGCAACATGGCATGTGGATCTTCTAACTAAAATAGGAAAATAGGAACATAAATAGCGCCATCATTGCCAGACCTGGCATACATCTGGTTGACATACACTCTGCCATGACACCAGTCAGTCAGAAGTGCCAGCTTGATGGCAGATTCGGGCCAGACCTGTTTTCTATGATCCACATGACATGTTGCAATACTATACTGCTATGCCACATAACCCAAACCACAATCAAGTCAGATATTGCATGCCATCACATAAACAGCGCCATCATTGCCAGACCTGGCGCACATCTGGTTGACATACACTCTGCCATGATACCAGTCAGTCCGAAGTGCCAGCTTGATGCCAGATCCGGGCCAGACCTGTTTTCTATGGGCCTGGGCCACATGAACGAAACCACAATCGAGCCAGATATGGCATGCCATCACATAGACAGTGCCATCTATGCCAGGCCTGGCCCATATCTGGATGACATACGTTTTGCCAGAAGTCAGCCAGCAGTGCCGGCTTGATACCAGATCCGGGCCAGACCTCCTTGCTATGTGGGTCTCAAGGATATCCCGTCCCCTCTTACATGAATCACATGCAGATTCATGTAATCCAAAGCTTGAGTATTTGGCTCATAGAAATGATGTGTACACAAAATGACCTTATCATGCAATATTTTTAATATATTTGCCATTTTAAAAATGTAATTATAAATTAATTTTAATATAATATTACGATTTTAACATGAGCATCCACCACTTTAACACTGTACAAATACAAATACATGATCAAAAAGCTACCGTTTCTTCTGATTTTTATGATTTTGGCGTACAAAATCTCTGCCTTTTGCTGGTTAATGAAACCATCCCAGTCTGTTGGATCCTCCACTGTGAGTGTTTGGTTTTTAGTGTTTAGAGCAGTAGACGACATACAAGTAGGGGCTGATGAGTCCCTTAGTTTTTAATCATTTCTTTTGATGTTTTTAAAATGTTAACGTATCAAATCTCACCTCCACTGACCAGTATTAACAACAACAACAATGATAATAATTATAAAAATAACAATAATAATAATTATTAGTTTGATAGTGTCATGATCTTGGGCCATGTTGACCCAGCATTCTTAGTTTTTGTGCGTTTTGTATTTTGTTCCTTATTTATGCCTCGGTTCCTAGGTTGTTCTGTTAAGATGTTCCTTATTTGATTTCCCCTTGTGACTTTACCCCCTGTGTGCCCCTCTGTGTATCGGTGAGTCCTCGTCTCCCCTCCTTGTGTTTTATTCCATGTTTCCCCAGCCCGTTATGTCTGTGCTCTCCCCGTGCTTTCTCTCTCCTCCTGTCTGCACCTCTGTGCCCTTCCTGTTTTACTTTGACAGTCTCCCGTCAGTGTTGTGTTTACTCCTGCCGTGTCTCGTTATGATTATCAGTGTCACCTGTGTTCCCCCACTTCCCTCGTTAACCCTCTGTGTATTTATGTCCGCGTCTCTCTCAGTTCTGCGTCGCGTTCTCCCTTATTCATGGCTGTGTGTTTCTCTGTGTTATAGTTTCCCAGTTTAGTTTGCATGGTTTTGCTCTCCAGCAATAAAGCTGTGAATTTTGAGTTCATTCCTGCCTCCGTGAGTTTGCGATTGGGTCCCCATCCTGCCTGCACACTGCCGCATTATGACAGATAGTGTTCAAATTAAGTGCAGCTGAGGCTGAGGTACTCTAAGTGTTTTTTTCCCCCATCACAGACAACTAGAAATCCACACTACAACAGTAAGAAATCAGAGTAATGTGTGTTTTTTTTTTCTTTTGTTTTTAGTATTATTTTTACAGCACTTACTTTAAACATAACAAACAAACTCGACAGCAAAGGGCATTAAGTGTTACTACTCTGTGTCAGCAGAAAGCTTCTTCTAAACTTTGAAACCTTGAGTTCAATCACTATGGGAAATCTTTCAGCAGTTAATTGCTCCTCTTTGCCCCACTGCATATTTCCCTTCATTCTCCACTTGTTTACCTTTCACGAGGGACTGAATCCCTTAATTTATGCAACAACATCCACGACCGAGTCACCTACAATTTGAAACTTGTCACATCCTCGTCTTACAAGCCTGATTAGCACACAAGAGCAGAGCTGGAGATGAATCTTAAAACAGAGACAATACATAGTGCTCAGGAAATCACATGTCAGATTGGCAGTATTTGTAATTCGTTTGTTGAGATGAAATGTATCACTAAAGACCGATGTGATCAGCTACACAGGGGTAAGTCAGTCCATTTTTTTCACTTTATTAGTTTGCTTTTCTTCATTAATATAATTCATTAATCATTTGGTTAAACCTAACACTGATATTATGAGGCGCGCACATAGTAGCATTGTGTGGTTTTTCTAAAATGTTTTGTTATATTAATTATGTTTCTCTTTCTTTGAGTTACCTGGGTTTGGGCGGTGGCTGTTTCCTGTCTGGGCAAAAGGCGTGGCTGAGGACTCTGGGAACAACATGCCTGCTCAGCAGGACCAACCATGGGCTTACCAGGAGCAGGGGTGTTTTAGGTTTAGTTAGGTTATTCTGTGCTTAGTTAATATTAGTGTGTGTTTTTGTTTTCCCCCCTATTGTGTGTAAATGGTTTGGCCAAATCATTATAAAAGCTACCCTCATGTGTCTTTGTAATTAGGTCAGTTTGTGAGTTAAGTTGTGTCTCACTTTGTTTTGTTTAAGTTTCTGGAAATTACTTTTCGTAAAGTTATATTTAGTTGACCTCTTTTATGGGCCTGCTAAATATGTTTTTGAATTTTGTTAATTTTGGACTTTTTGGGGGTTAAAATAAAGAAAACCCTTTTTGAAGATACTTTTTTGCCTGTTTCCTCTTTGCTTTGGCTGCTTGGTCCCTCACAACCAATGATAAATCTCATGCGGACTTTGTAATAAGATTCAGGAACATTTAAATTCCCCACACGTCTGGGGAAGTTTTAGATCAGGTCAGAGTAAAGACAAAGATAATTTAGGTGTGTAAATGAGAAAAATGTTGAGTAGGTTTGGAATGAATAATGGAAACAAAATAAGTGAATGCTGCTACTAAATAATACATAACCTGTCTCTATTATATGATTTAGTTCCAATAAAAGCTTTCTGGGTAAGGAAAATAAAATTGTTTTTTTAAAAATACTTTTCAGCTTGCAGCCAGTAGCTGCTGTTAAATTACTGAACTCTAATGCTAAACGAGTGTACATCATTTGAAGCAGGGTAATGAATAGACAAGCCTAAGGTAATATTGACAGTGTGACAGTACAACAAATTTCTCAGCAGAAAAAAAACAACCATAAAATGTCAGTGATGGTAGAAAAGAGCATATAATTGTGCTGTACTGTATAGTAGTAAATCCAGGAAATAGTCTGTTACAATCAAGTAAGTGCATAGGATAGAAAAGAAACTGCACGAAGGGGACAAGGCTACTTAAAAAAATCATGTTTTTCAACAGATTACATCTGGATATGCAATTTATAAAGCCAAGTCTGGTGACATTCACAGCAGCTGTTTTGACATCAATTTCCACTGCAAAATGTCTAACTGAAGATATATTCTGAATCACCGAGAGCCTCCAGCTGTGTTTTTTCCTTCACTGGGTATGATGTTATTGTTTATAGAAAAAAATAATAGCTCAGTATCCACCTGAGGACCCTGCTCCATCTGTTTACTTTAGAAAGAGGGGCTTTCCAGCAGACACTTGCTGCTAAAACATGTTGGTGCCTCGCAGGAAGCAAGCACATTCTCAAATGAGGTGCCAAAACTGTTTTTGCAAATGATCTCCTTCATGAAAGCCTTTTCATGGATCAAAGGCCAAAGTAGCAGTGTTACTATTAGTAGTTATAGTGTATCATTATATTTGTTATTTAAAAATAACCTGTTGGAGGATGATTTTACGTGGTGACAAACATCATTTACAGAATACTGAAACTGTTGTGTTGTACAGGCTTGAAATATAATGAACGGATTATCGTGTCCTGTGAGATACATGAGCATAAAGCTGGAAAATTTAGAGTTAGTTCAAATATTTTATCAAAACCACTTGGTTCCACATGAAACTAGGCCAGAGTGCTACTTGAATGAAGTAACAAATCTCTGAAGTAAAGAAGACCATGTGTAATCTCCATAGGCTGACTAATCAGTCTCTAAAATAATTAATTTTTCTATTCTTGACCACATTCTATCCAGATAAATAAATTCTCAAAGAGATAGCACTATATCTTAATTTTACCCAGAAGATACAGCTTTATTCTTTCCTTTTAATTTTATTCTTTTGCCCAAAATGGACTGGATTCATATGTATCATGTACTAACTGTACTGTAAAGAAGACACTCTATCTATAACAATAATTAAAAAAAAGAAAAATCAATTAATTAAATTGCACTGCACACTAATCAAAGAGACAAATACTTGTTTAAGTTGAGTATAACAGGTTTTAAATGCTCAGCCTAGCTAGCCTTTAAAATGGCATCATTGTCTCTGGGCACCAGTGCCAGAGGACATTTTTAATGGGAAGATGCAGAAGATCGTGAAAGCTACCGAGCCAGAAGCTCGTCCTTACATTCACCCACTTGTACCTAGTCATGTTTTCACTTTTTTCCTTTGTTTAACTTGTTAACAAAATTCATAAGAAAGCAGCTTTCTGAAATCAGCATATCCTCCTGAGAACTGAGAAAAAAGAACCTTCCCAATGAACTTTTTTGGGAACTTTTTTGGGATTTTCTGCCTCTTTGGAGGCCACCCGAACACATGAAATATCAATGGAAAGCCCAGGATGTCCTCTATTTAGTACATCAGGATTTTGTAAGGTCGCTCATATAAGTCAAAAGATATAGACCAAAAACAGAGGGCATAAATGAATAGGCTGGTTCTCAGGATATGCATAATAAATTTTAAAGATTTAAAAATGAGAAAAAGTTGTTTGTTAATGTCAAATTTGACTTGTTCAAAAATCGACCAGAGGCCGTACAAGTGACAAGCAGTTCCCTTTAAAATGCCATGTTTTTACAATCCCAGCTCAGAAAAACTTGGGAAACTGCATAAAATGTAAATAAATGAAGAGAACATATCAAATTTATGAACTGAGAAACTGTTCTGTATTAAGAAATTTTGAATTTGATGGCAGTAACAAATCTCAAAATGCTGGGATGGGACAATAAAAGGCTTGTACACAGGTCTAAATAAAAGCAGCTGTAGGAACTTTTTGCAACTCATTAGATTCTGAATCACAACAAGTCAGTAACATGACAGGATACGAAAAGGAGCATCTTAGAGGCAGAGTTTCTCAGAAAATGGGCAGATGTTCACCTATCTGCAAAATATATATCTATATTTCTACAAAGTGTGAAACATTGTTCCTCAACATAAACTGTTAATATCTCATCATTAACAGTTTAAAGTATCATCAAAGACTATTAGAATCTAGAAATTTCTGTTCACAAGGCATCCGAAAATTAATATCGGATGCCTGTGATCTTCAGGGCCTCAATGATTTTGTCATGGACTCAGGGACATGTATGTGGACACAGTTCACCATGCTATCCACAAATGTATAGGTTAAATGCTATGATGCAAAGAAATGGGCGTATATGAATATGATCCAGAAACACCACAGTCTTTTCTGGGCTGATCTCATTTAAAAGTGGGGGCAAAGTGGAAACCTGTTCTTTGGTCAGACAAATCTAAATTTAAAATTCTATTTGGAAAATATGGACATCACATTTTCTTCACTAAAGAGGAAAGAGACCACCTGACATGTTATCAGGTCCCTGCATATCTGAAGGTATGGGTTGTGTATTATTGCTTATGGAAGATGCTCACACACATTGAAAAGCACAATAAATGTTGAATGGTTTTAGAGCAACACATACCCCCGTAAAATATTAGGGTCTGGGTGCTGAACCTGGCTTGCAAGCGCTCGAGACCTTTCACCAGCTGAAAACATTTGGCACATCATAAAATGAAAAACACTACAAAGGAGACCCAGGACTGCGGAGCAGCTAAATTCACAACATTCCTCTCCTAGAAGTCCAACAACTATCCTGCAGACTGTTGTTAAAACAAGATGGGATGCTATACATGGATAAATACGCCGCTGTCCCAACTTTTTTGAACCATTCAAGTGTGCCAGTTTAAAAATGTGATGTTTTCTACATTCTTTTGTGAATAAAATATGGGTTTACCATTGAATTGTGTTTATTTATATTTTACACGGCATCCCAACAGTTTTTATTTTTGCTTCCAGCCTTTTAAATTCCGACTAATGTAATTGTCAGCTTCTGCCTTATTAATATACATCATTTACTCGATTTTTTTCTTTTTAAAGCTGCCTCTTCAGCTCTGTTTCTGGGACCATAGCTTCACCAGGGAAGTGTGAATATTTTCGCTGAAAGCATGTGATATTTGCTTTGATGTACAGAGGTGCTTGTTGGCCTTCAGATGCAATGCCACATAGTCCCCTGTGGTGTGATCTGACATAGGATGAAACCTCAAGTTAAGCTCAGCGGCTGAAAGAGCCAAGCTTCTAAAGCAGAACACCCACAAGAGAAAGGTGCAGTGCACTCCCTTTTGCACTACGCTCCCTGTATACTGCTGTTTATCAGTGAATTGAGCTGCATCCTTGCAGCAGCACGGAGTTGCTAAACAGTCTGTACACAGCTCTAAACAAAGTGAGGAACCACTTAGAAGTGGAGCTTATTCATGCATATAAATGGAAAAGGCTCGACAAGGCTCGCAAGTTCCACTTTCTCTGCAATGTTTTCCTTTAAGCAACACTGGGACTTTTTCTTTGACAGGTAAAAGTTAATTAAGTAACATTAATGTCTAATTTATTTTAGTACTAACAAGTTAAGAAATTGATATTAACAGTTGCTATGCTACAGATCTAATATGAGATAAATGGGCCAAAAATAAAGACTTGTTTCCCCCCCTTTGTTTTTTGCTTTTATCCTGTCACACACATTATAGTTTAATACTAACCAAATACACAGCATATTAACATATTAAAGTGCTAAGACAGAAAAAAAAATCAGAAAATAGATTAAACATTGAAAATATTTACTTGAGAGTTTTGAGTGTTTTGGTTTTAACCATTTTCAGGATAAATTTAGCTTCACTTAAAACTTTTGCCAATTACACATGGTGGTTTTTTTTAGCAGAGCAGACTAATGCCAGGGCTTTTGTAACAGCAACGCATCCGTGAACCTAATCCAGGGCTTGTTTTTCAGAGCCAGGGATCCTCTTTGCCTCATTCAGACCTGCATCTGCTTAGGGCTGCTTTGGATCGGTAATTGAAGCACACCCACTCTTTATGTGAGACCTTATCACTGTGAGAAAAACACTGCTCTGCTCTGTGTGTGCAAACCTTGGGTGACTATTTTTAAGCACTCATAGCAACCTTAATCCATCTTTAGCTGGATATGGGCTGACTTGGACATCCAAAAGATTTAAATATTACCATAACAGGCTTCTAATAAGGCTCTTGGGGATTTGAAAGGAGTATATGGTGAAGTGTAAGTTTGTGTGTGTGTGTGTGTGTGCGTGTGTGCGTGTGTGCGTGTGTGTGTGTGTGTGTGTGTGTGTGTGTGTGTGTGTGTGTGTGTGTGTGTGTGTAAAGGGAAAAGCTCGTCTTTGTGTTTGAAATGAAATTCCACCCTTCATTAGAAAATTTAAAGTGCATTAACTTTGCCAATGCAGCACTGAAGTGACCACAGGGAAAAACTTTTTTTGAATGACTGTAGCCAGTGACAGGCAGTGAAATTTTAGTCTGATGTTCAGTTTTTCTTTTCTGAAAAGGGAAAAAAACATGAAGATCTTTCCATCTTTCTTCTCCCACTCTTATTCTTTGCAAAGCATAAAGTTTTCAGTATCACAGATGATGCCAAGCTGAGATGGGCTCGATAGCCACAACACAAAAACCCGTCAGAAGCACTTCAAGCATAGGTCAGTCAGGAAGAATCAAAAGCCTCCACTACCCCCCCATCAGTTCCACCAGGCTAACAGTGCACACTCACTTATGGATGTTGTTTTTCTACCACTATTATTGTGTGATAAAGACTTTTGGTGTATTGTTCATCAAAGGAAAGGAATATTACCCTGGAGAAAAAGCACTTCACCTCCCAGAACTCATCACAGTTCATTTCACAGGTAATAAAGTCTGCAGGATTCACTTCTTTGTGGCAATCAATCAAGATGGAAATAAATGACTTAACTTGAAGCCACCAGGCAGCCATAATCAAAGCATTTCATGATATTCCCCGTTAGTCTGCAGCACATGTTTTTCATCAAAACCCATTTTGGCGTGATAGAATGCCATACCAGATTACACCGACTGATTAACTGAGAATTTATATGAGTATATAGATATTGATGGGATCGAAATGTCAAATAACTAAACTATAACAAGGGTCAGGAAAATAATAAATGTCAGTGTCAAGACTTTAACTTTTTCTTTTCCTCATTATGAAGAAAAGATGTATGCAAAGAAATGAAGACTTGTCTTCTGCTTAGGTAATAAATTGGGGAAAATGCTTTGTTTGTCATATCACCACAAATATTGCATAGAGGAGGTTTTGTTCAGAGAAAAAAATATATATCTGAATACCTCAAAATCTCCCCTTATTTTGTTGATTTATTCAAAAAAGTGTGAAAACAATACATCAGAGTTTTGAATGGAGATGTGATCCAGTCACCTCCAGATAAAGTCAGGCCCATTCCCACCCTGCTTTATGCTTGCTGTTTATGGTACTGATATAAAATTGCTTTTCAACTCCATTACCTCAAAATTAAAATTCTCTTAATCAAATTAACCTTCATATATTTTTCTGGTAGACAATTTTCAAGCCCTTTAAGATTTTTTTGTGTGTGTCTGTGACCTTGTGGTGACACCTGTGGTGCTGGGGCACTTTGCCCTCTAAGAAGAGGCTCATTTGAGGCTCAGTTAACATCTTTTTCACCATCTATGTCAAGTAGAGCTTTTCCATCCAGGCAGGTGATACATTTATGAAATCCATTTTCAAATCCAGTCCTGTCTGCCTGCCTGTTTGTCTTACAGGCTGTGTAAGATGACCCTGCATCTACGCAGAACTGAGAAGAGATGGGAAGGAAAAACAAAGTGAGATTTATTATCCTCAGCCTGATTACAAACAAGGATGGCGCTTTAATGGCCGTCCCAAGTGGCACGCATCTGTCACTTGGGTTTCTCTCCTAAAATTAATTATTTTAATGTTTTTGTCTTGCTTGTGTTTTTTATATATCCTTTTTTATCATTTTTTATAGTAGGCAGGAAAGAGTTTTCCGTAAGATTTTTCTGCAGGTTTTTGATCTTTCTTCTAAACTTACGCAACATTATCTCACCGTCCTTCACTGGTACTCACAAATCCATGTGCATAAAAAATCAAATTCATAATGAATTTGCTGGCTTTATTGGCTTTTTTAAAAAAAAATTTGGAGCAATTGAAAAATTACAGCAGTCTGTGCTGCTGTGCGTCCTTCTTCTTTGTTAATCAACAAAAGCCCTTTTGAGCTTGAGCTTGATGTTTGGCAGACTTGTATCAATGTGAAAAGGACTTGATTTGTGAGTACAAGAGCGATGGTTTCAGCAGTAGAAAGACACTTCATTTATTAGCTTGATTCACTTTATTGTTAATTATTTTTTTCAATATATTTTTTTTAAGAGAAAGTGTTTAGATAAAAACAAACTCTTCTGCAGGAGGGTATGAAAGCATTCATCTGTGGAAGAGGATGCAAGCCATGTTTTTTGGGGGGATCCAATTTAAGGGTAAAACATGGTGTTTTTTTCTGAACGAGAACAATAATTGAGCTAATTTTGGCTTCCTAGGAGAGAGCATGCAAATAGCAGTCGATAGCTGACGTGAATAGGAGAGAAAAATAAGTGTTTGGTTTTGGTAAACACTTCTGGATCGTTTGCACACTCCACACTCCTGAAAATGAGCCAGCGTATCTTCATCTATCAGCACTGGTCATTTGTTATGTCCAAATCTTTTTAGCAATATATATGCTTTAAAATGGTCTCAGTTGACCCCTTAGAAGTACACCCCCGCGACGCCTACTGATTCTGCACCAGCAATACGTTGTACGCATAATTTCTGTCTTTCCGAGCAGATGCCGGTGTCTTTAAATATCTTCATTTGTATTCATGTAAGTATTTCCAAAGGAATGGAAGTCAACCCTCCACCTCAGGGCAAAGAAATGAGTCAATGTTGCTGCTGCAGCTACAGTAGGAGTCGAGCAGAAACATCAACAACGCCTCACAGGCAGTTTATGCCATTAGAAACACAGTGGTGTCGGTGGTTTTTTTGAGTAGCTGTCAGTCAAAACGATTTGCAGTCACAAAAACTCTGCCAAGGGAATGACTAAAAAACCTGAAAAAGAAGCCCCAGTAAATGTTAAATGCCTGGTACTGAGAGGAAAACTCATTGAATAAACTAAATCTGAATATTCAATATTCTAAATGCATTTTGATGAAGTAAACAAGCTCTGCAGTCAGTCCTGTACACTACCACAAAAACGCTGACTTCAGTAGTTTCATCATCCAAATAATCAAAATCTGCTGGTTGTTTGAGGAAGGTTTTACATTCACATCCTCTCTCTCCCACCAGAGTGTCTTTTTCTCTGGCACAAAGCTACATATAAAGCTCCATTTAGTGATATTGTTGTAACCACAAATATATGAAGCAAGTGGTAAATTCTCACCATCATTTTTTTTGATATTTCATAAAATAAAACTAAAAATGTAGTATCTCTAAATCCAGCTTTCAGTCTCACTGATTTCAGTCTCATTGTTCCAGTCACTTCCCGTTTGCACCATCTCGGCTCTGTGCCGCGGGAGGGGTGCAGACGACAGTCGAATCTGTGTTTGATCTTGAGACGAGGAAAGCCCCCTCACTCTGCCACAAGTGTGCACAAATGGAGAGATAACTTTGTAGGCTGCACTGATTTCAATTGCTGTGTAGATGGTTAATTGGTGAGTTTAAAATGCTCCGTGAGAGATTTGTCCCTGCTGGTGCTCTGTGACAGGTTGGGGTCGGGATATGCTTGCATCTTTCCGTAACGGTGATTAAGAGAATCTTTTTCAATACTAATACCAACACAGTGAAAGTAGAAATAAAGACAGGTTTTATTAAAATCTTCAAATACAATGTCTATTCACTGTAAATTCTATGCAAATTATGTCAAATACTGTCTGCTTACATTTCTATGTTTATTTTGCTGCATGTGCTGAGTAATAATACCTGCAAGCATATGAAATAGCTGAAACTAATATGCACTAATATTTTCCTTCTGGTAGCTAGACATGTAGAATATAATGCTAATGTGATATTTAGTTATTTTTGTTATGAATTCATTTACTCCTTCCATAAATAGCCATTATAATGGTCTTGCTTTTAGGCAGAAAATGATGTTATTAGAAAACTGGTGAGTTATCCTTTTGTTTGGCTTTTTGAGCAGTTTGCATAAGTATGTCAAATGGATTAATTTGCCTTAATGCCCGAATTTATTTACTACTGATGAATACATTTAATTTCCAGAGCGTTTTTTCGGGGCGAAGCTTCCGGGAGTCTGTCAGCAACAGAGGAAATTTGGGGCTGATTTAAAAAACGATACAAAAGCACATTTCCTTCCAAAGATGTCCTCACGGTCATAAAACAGAGGGAATGAAGAAAAGATGGAACTAAAAGTTGTGTCAGCAGATGTTTCCTTCAATGTTCTTGTGTATTTCAACAGTGCAGGGGAAAAGGCGGAGGAGATTTCAACTGCAACAATAAACAAACTGTATTATCGCAAGTTTGCTAAGAAAATGCAAACATTTTGCTTCTCTCTTATCGTTTGCGTGTGTACCAGCATCTCCTGGCATCTGTTTACATGAGCCTTTCTCTGGGACCTGATACAAATGCTTAAAGCTCAGCCTTGGGACTATTTTGAAGCTACTTCCAATAGTGCTGTTGTTAGGCTGTGTGGAAATGGGCTACCCACTTAATTCCACCTGCAGTGATATTGACACTGAGCTGTGTGTATATATAAATGTGTGTGTGTGTGTGTGCGCGTGTGCGTGTGTGTGTGTGTGTGTGTAGTGGTGGAGGAGGTCTAAACTATATTGAGCACCTGTAATATGACCAACTGGTTTTTTTCCTCTTGTGTAGGAGGGGAAATGGACAATCTGGAGTCCAATTCAAATTATGGTCACATTACTGTACATTAAAGTAGTTGTTACCACCTCTAAGTTTCTCTCATGCACACACACACACACACGCACACACGCACACACACACAAAGCATTAGAAAAAAATAGAGTTGCTTTTTCTTTTTTTTTTCAATTATAGCTTTGACAGCCTTCTTGGTCAAAAAGTTTGGTGCCACTGGTCCATTCCCTTGGGTGTCCAAGCCAGTAATTGAAAATCAAGTACTTGGTTATGTGTGCCAATAGGGCTTTAGCCTCCTATGCCTCTACATGCGCTCACATACACATATTCACTAATGTGCTATTTCATTTTCTGACAAAGTCTCTGACGGCCAAGCTGATGATTGTGACACCTCACACTTCCAGCCAATTCTCGTCCCTCTCTAGAGAAGAGCCACAGGGTCGCTCGGGTAATGCGTTCCTCATTTACAAGTCATTTCTGAAACGTCACTGCTGTCAAAATTTTATCAAAATATGTTTAATGATGTTACTATATATTTTAAAATTTTTATGTTTTCAATATTTGCAGTGTCTCCAATTTAGGAAATACTTTATCACTGGAAGTTCAGTTTGTTAAAATTGCCTGTAAGTGCTAGTAGCCATATTATTCCAGATATCCATATTTAGGGTTTGGGCATTATTTTTGATCATAATTTGTTAGTTAAGATCCAGAATGAAAATCTTGTCTCCTCGTCTTTCACTTAAAATTTGTCGTTACATAAAGAAGAAAAATTTTTTATCTGTTATTCATTATATAAGCTGCACCCAAATGTGATTTTGTGTTAAAATATGTCACACATAAAAAAATCATGTTTGGCATCTGGAGCGTACCACTCACCAATACTGCAGTGGCATCTTTATACAATATGTATGTCTGTTTTTAATGCAAGAGGTCCTACGACTTTTATTCTTCCTCTTCACTTTCTTGCTACTTTTGACAGCAACATCTAGAAAATAAGGGCGAGTCTGTGCAGTTGTCAGCTGCTCCAACAGTCGTAATAAATTCCAACTTTGGAATAAGACTGAGCGCAAAATGCACAAGCCTTTACGTCACATAGAAACCTCCATCTGAGATGTTTTACATAGGTTTTCTGGCTGTGTGGAAGACGAAGGTGCTCAGCAGATTTGGATTAAGAATATAAACAGAAATAATTTATATTCCTACTAACAACAGGACAGAAGTTGTTTCTTAATAACAGACAATCTCATAGTGACTAATATGAGTAATGAACAAAATGAGCATTAAGTTATATTCACAGAAAACTGAAACTGGCTTCACTTCTTAGACTCAGAGGCTGTTTCAAGCTTTACTGTTCAGTTTATGGGTGAAAGAGGACTCAGAAGCTATGCCCATCTTTTATATACTGTCTACAGCTTAAATAGGAAATGAAGCTATGTTAATACTGGCTAATACACTTTCTAGGGGCTGCAGTGGTTGCACAGAATAAATTAACTCCAGCTTGCGTTACTGCCTTCCATCTCTGCGACACTGAAAACAATAATGAGAGTAATATCAATATTGTTTCCATAGATTTAAAATTTAGTTAACTAAAAGTAAGCACCAATACTGGCACATAACATTTCACATTCTTTTTCTGCTATTATTCAACAAACCATTCAGCCCTGTCATGTTCTATATTATTCTCATTTTGTGCTTTCTAGTGGGAAAAGCTGTGAAGCTGTCACTTGACAACGACAACAACAACAATGTCCAAATCCCTTCATTGACGCTGGCTTAAAAGTCTGCCTCTTTCGCTTTCTCTAAGGCATCCCTCACACAGCATCACAACAGCTGCAAAAGGCTCTGTCACTGCTGTTAACTGTGCATTACCACAGCCTTCTCCAATCAAACTGCCACTATAAGTTGAGCTATAAAACCCAAATGGCTCACTTTGTCTCCTGATACATGTGGCAGATAAGTGGATTTGACTAATTGCAGCTAAAATGAAGTGTTGTTTGTTTATTGCATCCAGAGCTGACAGTAAAGTGGTTGGGTGGGGTGAAAAGAAAACTGAGATTTGTCAGTCTCAACAGTCAAGAGCTACTTCTGAAACCTGAAGTACACATGTTTGACAATAAAGCACTGTGATGCAATGCTAAAATTAAGAGCATAACAGCATGCAAGGATCACTTTTGGCATTGACATGTATCTCTTTGATCTTTATTTTATTTTATTTGTTTTTTGGATTTCAAAGCAAAAAAAAAGAAAGAAAAGAAAAAGGCAATAAGCATTAAATGAACAAGGGAGATGTGTATTGCGTGTCTTAGCTTTTCTGGATATTTCTGGTGTTTTCTGAAACAGAATGTTCAAAATGCACTGGGGCTGTTCTGCCTTTGAATACCCTCTGGGAGTCAAAACCAATATATATTTGGCCTCTTCCACTCAGCTTTTATAATTAACATCAACCTCAGTGTGAAGGTGCCAACCGTATTATGTGTTTACATGTGGTTCTTTGCAAGTATTGCAAATGCAAACCTGTTTATGTGAGACAAAATTTGTGCACCTGCAGGTAACATTAGCAGTTTGCTTCTAGGTGTCTGTGCTCCAGCACTCACAGACAGAAATTTTTCACAAGACCAGGCTTGTCTGTACTTCACACATATACATGAAATGCAGCTGTCAAGAAAAGCCGCATCACTTTTAAAGGTTTGTGTGCCCACTCATCTCTCTGAATCTGTCCAGCGAAGGAGTCGAATTTGTCAGAAATGTGTTTGTCCTTTGTTTTTCAAAGAAAGTGCGTTTAATCATTATGGGGGGGAAAGGATCAGAGGTGCAGGGGACGAATGATTTAGCATTAATATGTCAGCTTACAGCATAAACACACTGAAAACATTGCAGCAAAACAAGAACTTCCTCTAATCACATCCACTTGGGGACTTCAGTCATGTCTCAGGGGCTGCTGTATGATAATGTGCAGATGTCACAGGTTCACATTGCAAGCACTCCTGGCATAAACGCTCTCATGATCCTGAAATACACATTGTCCTGTGTAGCTGTCATTTTTCAGCATGCTTCTTGGTGTTGATATTTAGTGCTGTGGACGTTAACTGTGTTTTCTGATGTTTCAGATGTATTCAACTTTTTTAAAAATGATGGGATTTACCCTGTTACTTAATTTAATAATCTTGCAGATGTGGGACAAATGCTTCACAATCTTCAGGAAAGATGGGGATAAGATACATAAAATATCTCTAAACCATTCAGTGTCAGTGTGGCCAGGTTTAACAGGCCAGTGAATTCCAGCCCTAGCTTCTGGTACTAGATCGAGCCAATGCATCACTAACCTCACAGAGCAACGTTTTATAACAAAATTCCTTTCTTAAGAAATCCTGCTTTGAACTTATGGAAAATAATGATGTGATAATGTGAATAGACTGAAAACAATTTTTTTTTTTGATTCAATCAGTGAAAAAAATCGAAAATGAGGATTATTGTAGCACATTCTGTTTTATATAACAAGATAAAGAAAGGGAGCTGTGAAAATAAAAACTGCCCTTAAAATCCAAATCACTTCTAGTCTCTATACTTGTGTATTAAATCAAAGCTCTCCGAGCGCTGTCCAAGGTCCTGACCGCGCGTCAGTTTAAAGGAACTCCACCGCAGGAGCTGACCGCGGCCACATACACTGCCGCTGCACAAAGTAACACCTCCCGCATACTCACAAGTCCTGATAACATTCAGTTCTATGTGAGCAGGTATCATTATTCTCACCTTCTACTTCGTCTTCAGGCAGGTTCACCGGCGCGCTGTAGGAGAGGATGTCAGGGATGGTGCAGATCCCCCGGTACATCAGCGTGGAGGTGACTGGATGCATCGGCATGGCTGCGACCTCTGGATACCACCTGCGCCCTCGTCATACAGAAATGTCTACAGAGAGGATCCTAACTTCCCCGCTCAGTCACCGACGGAAAAGCAAATCCATGGATGAGGGGCTGGGGGTGCGAAGGGAAAACGTGGATTCCGCAGCGTGTCCGCCTCAATATGTCTTTTGGTCAATGAATGAAGAGCAAGAAAATGTGTGTGGGGGGGCTCTTACCTCTCTGCAGTTGTTATATGTTTAGAAGGAATAACACACAAAGTCAGTAAAAGGAGCAGTGCAGAACACCGACAAAATGCGCACATAGAAACATCACCATCAGCTCAGACAACCTCCACATCTGAGCTAATTAGCACGCTTTCCGTCTCTGCTGTAAACAACAATTGTGATAAAATTGCGGGTTATGAATCCATCGATTTCTTGTGTTTTTTTTAGTCCCGATGATTGTCTGCCGTGATGAAACACATGCATCCACTTGTTGGATACATGCGCTAACTTGACGCACTCCGTCCTCAGGCTCCAGCCAGCTTCATCCACAGAAACGACGTGTTAAAAATATTTTTTTAATGATGAGTGAATAGCATAAAAGATCTAAATGTGTGTCTTAAAAGCCCGATATGATGGCAGGTAAAGTAGGGCGCATCCGGATCCTTACAGACAATAATTACTCGCTGGCTCTTAATTGGTCGTGAGCACTGGGCGCAGTGCAATCCAGTTGTTCAGTCTTCAGTGTTTTTGTGAAAGGAAGCTCTCTGTGTGGATCAGATATGTAGTCTCTCCCTTCTCTGTATCGCCCCCGTCACTCTGTCTCTCACATACATACATGCGCACTTACACACACACTTATACGCTCAGCGTGTGGACGCAGGCAATCCCACAACACAGCACATAAACGCAATACACCCTCCCTGCCCTGTCGGTTTCTCTGATCTTTGTTTTCTTCTTTTTTTCCTTTTAATTACTCTCACCCTGAGCATTCCGGTTGCTCGCCGACATTACACTAAAACCATAAGTGTGATTGATTACCGTGTGAATGGTGGGTGTATGGTTGATTTCCTTCTACCGCTGGAAAGCCGGGGGGATGAATGGCTTGCAACCCCAAATGCCTAAATTATAATCCATAAGGCTGAAGGCATAGCACTTATTATGCACTAGAACCTTTGTAATGACGCAAAGCTGCATACACAATACTGCCAGTTTAGCTGCTCAGACTGCGGTCAGTGTGTAAATTGACACCTGGGAAAACAAGAGTAGGAAGTGATTTATAGTTTTTAAAAGAGAAAGGGAGTTAAAAGTCACTGCAGCTTTTTTGTGTCATCTTCTCCAGTTGGATACTCAGCTGCATAACAGTGCAGAGTGATCCTCTGAAATGAACAGCTGTAGCTTAGCAGTTCTGTGGTGGTTAAGATGTAGCACAATGCTAATTGCTATTTGATTATTTACTGACTCTTTTTTTTTTTTTTTTTTTTTGGTAGAATACCTCAGGTAGGTTTCAAATGCGTTTTTCTTTCTTTCTTGCACCTTTTTCTCGGTGCATTTGAAAATGTTCTTACTTTATCAATATATGTCATTGTACTGTATAGCGTTTATTTATATAGCATTTATTATTAATTTTATCATTATTATTGTTATCAAAGAAAAAAATTGCATTCAAAGTTCACAGTAACTGTTTTAACATTAGTTTTCATTATCATTTTTTTAACCAGACCCTATAATAACAATCCCTATTATCACTGTAGGGGTGGCTAAGAAAAAAAATTACAAAATATAAAAAAAAATGGTTGAAATATTAATAGCTGACTACAAACTGATTGCTTTGTATACTTTAGGACAAAGTTGTTTAGGCTTATGTAGCACTTCCACTGTCCTATAAAATGACGCAACAGTCTAGATAGACATGTTTGGCATTTGGCAGGGCAGTGCTGCCTTTAAGGTGCTGTCAACACCATCAGCAAGCAAAGAGCAAATAAACACGTACAGTAGTTAACCTAGAGATGTGGTCTTAGACACTGTAATACTTCCAAGTTACCAATATTTCCAAGTGGCAACTGACAAAGAGTGACAAAGGTGTTACTGAACTCCACTTTATTAAGTTTATTTCTTTGTGTATCTGCTACGTTCAACCTCACTCGTCTTATCTTTTTGTGTTAAAGTTATAAATACTGTCTGCACCCTTTAACCAACAATTAAAAAAACCATTAAAATGGCGGTGAATGCATATTGTAGCAGTTGAAGAAGCACCTATTTTGGGTCAAAAGACACCTGATCAATTGTAATCTCCAAAGTCTAAAATGTTTCATAAAAGTTGGGACTCCTCCAAACTCAGTCACTCCAAGTGCGCATATAAAAATATCCAAAGTGCTGGCTGGCATTTTCAAATGTTTAACAGACCATTGGTCAGTCTGACAGAGTCAGCAGTGTCCACGAACCACTGGCTGCACACAAAAGGGCACCGCCAACTTTGTATCCTCAGGTGACATGTGGCACCTTTTATTTCTGCAAAAACAGTCCACCTAAAGCTCTCTTGACAGGGGGAAACTTTGAAGGTCAGACCACTTTCAGATCCAATAGCCACAATTTTCTAACTCCAATGCATCACGGGGCTCTTTTGTCACTGAAAATGTTTAATGATTACCCCCTATAAGCTAAGGTCATTCATACACTTTATACACTTTCTGGCACAAGATGTCAGCTGATCCTACAAATCCAGCACCCTCTCACTTTGGTTTTTAAGTACTGCTGTGGATGCGAATATAAATACATGTAAGAAAACATAAATATAACAAAACTAAAATGGGTGCTGTGGAAAAGTTTTTTGAACTTTAACTTCTTATCACCCATGCATTACCATAAGTGAGACTGTTATGGCTCTAGCTGAGCAGGTCTTCAGTGGGCTGTGTGGGTGTGCCCTGTTTCTACCACAGACTCAACTGCCACCCATTTCTCTTGAGGAGCCAGTGCACAGCTGGCTCCACTCAGTAATTAGCCTCCCTGCAGTATAAAAGCTGGTGAAGAGCCATTCAGTCTCAGTGTGGGCCATCTTTAAGAGTAGTGACTTTTAGTAGTGTGGTGTCAGCTACTAGTGAGCAGCTAGTGCCTTTTTCCAGCAGTCTTTTTCTTTGGTTTTCTCAAACATCTATTTTCTTTTCAGCATATTTTAGTCTGTTGGCATCTTTTGCTTTATTACCTGTGGTGGCACAGCTGTCCCTTTAAGTTAACTCCTTTTTAATAAAACCTGCTTATTTCTTTTAATAATCTTCTGTTCAGCTTTTTTTTTTTTTCACCCAGTCTTGTAACTACCTTCACCCTAGCCCTTCTTTGGGGACAGAGGTGTTTGATTATCATAAAATTTAATTCTGTAGCATGACAATGACTCTAAACTCTGTCGGTCAGTGTTCTACATAATAAAGGGGGGAAAAACTCTTAACAGTCCTGTTTTTTTCCTGTGATTTCAGTAGCTTGTAGAACCACCTTTAGCAGCAATAACTTGAAGTAATCATTTTCTGTGTGGCTTTATCAGTCTCTCACATCTCATTAGATAAATTCTTGCACATTCTTCTTTAAGACATTATTGCAGGCATTAGCTTATGCACAGATCCCTTCAAGTCTTGGTAGAGCATTTCAGTGAGGTTGGGGACTAGGCTATGACTGGGCCTTTGCAACATTGTGATTCTTTTTGTTTTCAGCCATTCTATACTAGATTTGCTAGCGTGCTTGATCATTGTCCTGTTGCATGACCCAATTTGGGCAAAGCTCTATCTTTCAGACAGATGGCCCCACATTTGGCTTCTGCAATACTTTAGTAGAAGAGCTCATACTCAACTTTAAACAAGCCCCTAAATCATCACCCCTCTGTTACCACGGCTGGCAACTAAAATAGGGTGTTTGGTTTTGGCCAAACATAGTATTGTGAGTTATGACCAAACATCTCTATTTTGTTTTCATTTGTCCAAATGACATTCCAGGTTCCTGGTGGGAACGCTTGCATACATATTCAATCTTTTTCTAATTGTACCGCCATGAACTTTAACATTTAACATGCTGAGTCCTGTAGAGTCTGTGATGTCGTTCTCAGTATGGCATAGTGTCCTGTGAAAAAAAATCTTTTTTTTCATGACTGTATATCATTTTTGTCAACTAGAACTTTTTGTTCAGGTACTAGGCCTGTAACAGATGGCATGGTTTCCTCTGAATCCCAATCTCAACATTAATGTCTCAGTCTATGATAACAAGATCAAATCCGAAGAGATTCATGCTTGTTCCATGCTTTGAAAATTTCTTGGACCACAATACTTTCTAATTACCTTGAGAAACAAAAACAGAGGAGAGCTGGTGCTGCACTGAGACCTAGTCTTGAAAGCAAATATCAGTCACCCCACGTAATGATTTTTGTGGTGGTGTTTTTGGCACATTATCTTAACAACCAAAGTCCCCGTTTGAATCAGCTGAACATGTTCTTTCTGAGTTCCAAAAGTGTATAAAATGGCAAACAAATGAACCTAAACAGTTTGGCATAATTATCCAAGTCTTCTGAAGCCAAATGATTGTCCAATATTTTCTTCATTAAACCCCTGAATTCTCTCATTCACCATGCTTTACCCTACAGCAGTCTGCCCCTGCTGCCTTCATCTGCTGATAAGCAAGACTGAGAGCTGCAAAACACAAGCCTAAATCTTAATGTGCATTCAAGCACATTTGGTTTCTGTAGAAAGATTTTCAGTGTCATTCATTATTCAATGTAAAGTTTATAACTTGCACTTGAGTTAATCATTTGAAACAATAAAATTCTGCATCCCGTTGCTTAAGGAACGCTGTAGGACCGAGAGTGCCTGAGAATTTCTCATCTTTGATAAAGAAGAAAATGAACAAAAAGAGGAATACAATTAGTCATTGTTTTCACAAATTAACCATATAGAGTAGATTAAAGATCTTTATCAAAGTGGCCTGAAAATATAGTCAGTAGCATTAAACAGGATTTAATTTCCAGATTAGTAGTAACTGATTATGTATGCATGTTGGTAACACAGTAAGAAATAGGCTACTAAGATTGCAACTGCCTAAAGTCAGCAAGAATCTGGTGCCTTTGCTACATTTATCCATCTGGTCAGAGACATAAAGTTTTTTTTTAAAAGAAGACGAAATAAGTAATTAAAGACAAAAATAGTTAAACCACAAGACAAAAAAATCTGATTTTAGATGCAAATTACATTTGTCCATGCCCCATGGTAGCTGTTGGTCATGCTTTTGAAATATACAGTATTAATATGGGATTTCAGTTTATGCAGGCTGCTCTGCCTTCTGTTTTTTCTATAACTACATAATCATCCAGCAGACTTTGGAGCAAATAGATGAGACAGTAGTCATAACAGTACAGAAGGCTAATACAGATTATAGTCATTTGCCTTAATCATGCAAAATCAGAGGTATAAGATCTATTTAAAGCTTTGCTACCACACACAACTGTGGTATGGCTTACATTTTATTATCTGCTACACAAATGGTGTAATGTTACCCTGAGTAAAATCAGGTATATCTTACCTTGACTGTACACCTCTCTGATTTCGTTGTTCTCGTTATTCCCAGCTCACCTGACTGCAATGGAGCCAAATTGAAATCCTCACGCTCCTTTTCCACACATCTCATCCTCAAATGAGCAAAAAGAAAGGCATATAACAAGGATAAAGCACAAGGAAGAACCTGGGTGCACACACAAGCTGCCTGATTGAATTGTTGCAGATTAAAAGTAAATGAAGTGAAAGACTGCAATTCCATGTCAGGCTACCTGTCACAAGTTATTACGTCTGAGGATTTACCTTATCTCCTAATAAATATCAAATAAATAAATGTCTTAAATCACCTGAGTGACAGGGAAAAGGGACAAATAAACAAACCAAGATGCATGTGTAAAATGTGGGCATCCTCGGGCACCATTTTTTATAAGTTGAGGGCTTGTTGTGATGCTGCCCCTGTGGTCAGATCCATCTGCTCTCGTGAAAGATATAAACTTTTCAATTCCGACTACGTCCTTGGCTATTGACCGGCACACAGAAAATGTATTGGAGTGAATAATGGCCCATATTGCAAGCCATTGAGCTGGTCTAGGATTATATGCATGGAGCCAGAGACGGCTAGACACTGAAGGGAATAGATGGAGAGAAAAGCTTTTCCTGTCTGTTTCGGAGAAACAGGAAAGACGAATCTGGTCATTTCTGAAACCCTCTTAACAGGCTTATGTCAATAAAGCTCTGCATTAAAGCCAGTTTATGTAATTAGGTTAGGCATTTTCAAGATGTATGAATGACAAAAAAAGTTCTTTTGGTTGCCTTAAATGCTGACAAAAGTCTGACATTAGTGACTAAGCATTACCATGGATTTCTCCTCCACACTATTCATTCGCACTGCACCACACTGAGATGTTGCATCAGCCTTCTTTGGAGATTACGTGTCTCCCCACGACCAACGTTGTTGGCCTGGTGTTGCCATTCTTAAAAGTTTCTGTGGGAAGAGGAGTTCCAATCTGCGAGGGAATTACGGCTCTCTCAGTAGGCGCCTGCACTGAATCCGCCTCTGAATGAAGCTACAGGATCAACATAAGCTGCACTGCAGGCCCAAACATGTATTCCCAAGGTGTTTTGGCTTGTATCTATCATTGCGTCACACCCTCTTCTCTTTCTTTCCCTAACTGGACAGCCCCAAGCTGGACCCTGTCAACGGTTTTTTGGATGTTGGCGTCTGTTTGAAGTGCTGCTTTGCTATTTGGGGAGCTTCCGCCGGGAGGAGGTGTAGGAGGGGAAAAAAGATTGGATTTAGAAGAAAAGAAAACCTCTTTATTTGTGGAAGAAAGAAATAGCAACCCCTGGTGGCAAACAGATGCAGGCTGGTTCTTCCCTGAAGTAACAGGCTCTTGATGATCCAACTAAAAATCGTGCATTTGAGATGCTGTCATAAAAGACAGGAAATAAAGTCATTTGAACATGCAGAATGGCATTATTCGAAATATTTCACATCTTGTACTATGCTTTGACATTTATGTTTACCTGTCCTGTATTATCTTGTTATTCATAAAGCCTGTTTATGCAAGGAGAAAATATTTACTGATGAATTGGTTTTATAAACATAACTTTATAAATAAAGGCATCAGATTACATGTTTTTTCTGTTAAAAATTACTGTAAAATACAACAACTAAACATACCTTTTCCCTTCATTATTGCTCAAAAACTGCCAACTTCAGGCAATCATGTTGTGAAATAGAGATTTCACATGTCACATGTTACAAAGTAATACAAAACTGTGAGGAACCTTGGTGTGATTTTTGACCAGGATATGTCCTTCAACGCACATATTAAACAAATATGTAAGACTGCGTTCTTCCATTTGCGCAACATCTCTAAAGTTAGAAATATCCTGTCTCAGAGTGACGCTGAAAAACTAGTTCATGCATTTATTACTTCCAGGCTGGACTACTGCAATTCATTTTTATCAGGATGTCCAAAAAACCCGCTGAAAAGCCTTCAGTTAATCCAAAATGCTGCAGCAAGAGTCCTGACAGGGACTAGAAAGAGAGAGCAGATTTCTCCTGTTTTGGCTTCCCTTCATTGGCTTCCTGTTAAATCCAGAATTGAATTCAAAATCCTGCTCCTCACATACAAGGTCTTAAATAATCAGGCCCCATCTTATCTTAATGACCTTGTAGTACCATATCACCCTATTAGAGCACTTCGCTCGTTGTTCCTAGAGTATTTAAAAGTAGAATGGGAGGGAGAGCCTTCAGTTTTCAGGCCCCTCTTCTGTGGAACCAGCTTCCAGTTTGGATTCGGGAGACAGACACTATCCCTACTTTTAAGATTAGGCTTAAAACTTTCCTTTTTGCTAAAGCATATAGTTAGGGCTGGACCAGGTGACCCTGAATCCTCCCTTAGTTATGCTGCAATAGACATAGGCTGCCGGGGATTCCCATGATGCATTGAGTTTTTCCTTTCCAGTCACCTTTCTCACTCACTGTGTGTTAATAGACCTCTCTGCATTGAATCATATCTGTTATTAATCTCTGTCTCTCTTCCACAGCATGTCTTTATCCTGTCTTCCTTCTCTCACCCCAACCGGTCGCAGCAGATGGCCGCCCCTCCCTGAGCCTGGTTCTGCCGGAGGTTTCTTCCTGTTAAAAGGGAGTTTTTCCTTCCCACTGTCGCCAAAGTGCTTTTTCATAGGGGGTCATATGATTGTTGGGTTTTTCTCTGTATCTATGAAGCGCCTTGAGGCGACTTTTGTTGTGATTTGGCGCTATATAAATAAAATTGAATTGAATTGAAAAGACATCCTCAATACTGATTTCGTATTGGATGCTTCTATAAGTTTAAGTTAACATCTCGATTTTGTGTTCTCTCATTAGCCTTCAGCTGAAGTTTAGTTCATAATGTGTGTAAAACACTCAGTTTTTAAGTTTAGTTTAGTTGCCTGCAGCGTCTTGGCCTAAAAGCACAAATTTTGTGTAATATTAGTCAAAGCGTAACAATATTTTTTCTAAACTTGTCATTATTGTTCTAGAACCTTAACTACAAAATAGTGTTCATGCACAGATATTTTTTAAATGAACTTACTTGCTTTAGGGTTTGAAGAATCGAACACTACTGTGTGTAATTTTGTGGAAAAGTAATTTCACCATTCAATTTCTGTTGAATCATTTTTCAGTACATTCCAGTATTTGATTAGTCTTTTTAATCACTAGTTTCTGAACTATGATACCTCAGGGCTTACAATATTGACACCAGCTGACTCCAAGCTAAGCGCAAGAGGCCAGAGTGACCAGTTTTAAATGCATAACTAATACTCTGCATGCATTTTATTACCCAGGCCACTATTCGTAAAAATCAGGAAACCTGTGCTGCCAGTCATGGAAGGGTTATCCCCCAGGCGTTTTATGAAATTTAATGTTCCATTAAGAGTACATCAATCATATTTTAAATGGTTTGGATGCCCATTAGTCCTTATAAAGCCCCAGAACTGAGAGTAATGCAGGTGTTATGATATCGGAGAGATATCATCTTTTGAAAGGGCAGCACATATTTGTCCTCCAGTTTCTCAAAAAGGATGTCTGATGTCAGATTGACTGTTACCAGCAGCCAGAGGCAACTAAACAGCAAGAGAATAATCAGAAGAGGACTCAAAATTTGTGACGGACTGCTTTAAGCTCCTAGGTTAAGGGAAATCAGATCAACACAGCACGAAGCTCACCCTCCCTCCAGAATGTTAATGCCATCTCCCAAACATCAAAGTTGTGGAAACTAGGGTAATAAAGCCTCGTCATGTTTACCTCCTGAGTGAGCTGCTGAGTGTTTACACACCTTTTCTACAGGAAACGTTTCGACACATCAAAAACGCCCCAGTCTGTTTTCCCTCTCATGACCCAGAAATGAAAGACAACACTGAAGGCGGTGGAAAGAGAAACCACAGGGGAATGTAGCCTTTTGAAAAAAGTTAAGCAAACTCCAAGTTCAGTAAGAGTGAGGTGAAATCTGATTAGATAACCGTGACACCAGTGAAAATGTTCTTTGTTGTCTTTTTTGGGGGGTTATGTTTTTGCTTATTTATTTCTTTTTGCACCAGTTATCCTGAGGGCATAAAATGTTCCAGCAAAAGTCCTTAAACATGGCAATATTCTGATTTCTTAAACATTTCTGGTGCATATCATCTACTTAGTATATTGCAAGCCTTGCTTTAGTACCGTGTTACTTTAAATGTTGACATCTAAGTGAACGCGATAAAATTTCATTCAGATTTCTCACGGAAACTTGATATTATTTCGCAAATTCCTCGGGGGAAAAAATCCTAGGCCTACAAAGTGTACTTTCTCAAACTTTGGTGAAGTGTTGCAAGTATCAGTCAACTATTGAATCACCTCCTCGAAACTCTCCTCTATATGGAAATGGGGGGGGGGGGGATGCAAACGTCTCCCTGGTTAAAATCAATTATTCACAGTCATCTCAAGGGATGTGGAGGCCCCGGTAGTCTCCTAAGATGATTCAAAGTGTGTAAGTGTTTGAGTACGTGAAAGGTTCGAGCTTGGCTTTATTATAATGTGAGTAACATTTGAGATGAAGAGTGAAGAGTGTATTTGGGAAAACCCTCTCTGCCACTACCATCTCCTCCATGACTGAACTCCGCTGAGAAAATGGGCCTCTCAGACAGGTCTGCAAGAGCAGATAGGAAAAGGTTACAGTGTCTCTTTAGTGTAGAGTCTTCCCACTGCTGACAAGTTGTGAATCTTTCATAGAGAATGGTGGTGCACTGTTTTTTCTGTGTGCTTTATGACTGGAAGTGTTTCCTCTAAAGCTTCCTCTTTCTCTGTTGTACCATATGCCTCCATCTGGAATTATTAGCACACATCTAATGTTATATCAGCTGACAAGAACAAAATTTTACTATAGTTATTGCTAAATGGTGACAAATTTAAGAGAGAACCTAAACCCTGAGCCTCTACAATAATGGGATCCACTGGCTCTGTTATTTTGTGGGGAGTTTTTGGCTTCGTCCAGAGAAAAAGATACACTTAAATTGTTCTGGTCTCAAATGTTGCCCTTAAAAAAGACATGTATACTACTAAAACACCTAAATCTGAACTGTATGCACTGAATATATTTTCAATTCTGTTTGAAGATATATTCAATTCTGGGATAGGCTCCAGCGCCCCCCACGACCCTGGAAAGGATGAGCGGACAGATGGATGGATGGATAGCTTCCACATACATTAGGGCTTGAAAATGTACTATAGTCCTATAGTTATCTTGTTCATTTTCCTCCTCCAAATTTATTAACCACTCCAATGAGCAGTCTGTCCCAACACAGCCTGTAACCAAAGTCTGAGGTAACTGCCTATTATATAAAGACACCCCACAAATTGGATAAGATGAATTTAGCCAAAAGAATAAACAGAAATTAAATTGTTAGATGACATAGAGATGTAGTAGCAGTGCTGTCTCCAAGCAAGAATATTTTATATTCAGCCGAGGCCTCTCTGCGAAGAGTTTTAATGCCTTTACTGCAAGTAAAGAACTTCCAGGTTCTCCCTGTGCCTGCACGGGTTTGCTCTGCATGCGTTGGCTTCCTCTGCAAGAATGTTGGGTTAATTGGTTAGTCTAAATTTACCACAGGTATAATGTGAGCATGAATGGCTGTCTGTCTTCGTTAGCTGTTGGCTGAGTCTCACACAATGTCAGCCATGTTTTGTGCATATCCCACAGAAAAAACTCACTGTATATATATGACTTCAGAATGTGAAGTTCAATAAATGACCATACACAGATGGTAAATTGTTGTGAAGTGCCACATAATATGTCTGAGGGTACTTCTGCACTTGCTACTCCATACATAAGTACATTTAACCCTTAAGTTCAGGATGCTTAATAAGCTTGAACTACATGTCTGCTGACTGTACTACATTTTCAAACACTCCCCCAACGAACTCTTCTTGCTAGAAAATCCCTCACTTAGAAGTAATACAGTCCAGGGTTCTTTTTGACTATGTAATAAAGTTAGCTCTAGCAAGTACATAAACTGGAAATTACTCTAAGTTTGCTTACACATGGGATATTTGTGGTGGTGGTGGTTAAAACCAAAAATTTAGTATTGCATGAAAACCTGGTGGAATCTTGGGCTACTTCAAAAGGAAAAGGAAGGCATTTGGTGTATAAATGAAACCAGATGAGATATTTTCTTTGAGCTCACTTTTGTCATTTTCTAATAATTCTTCAATTAAGCTCCCAGGAAACAGTCTTTCACTCATCTCAGTCTGATAACAGTTTAAGATCTTAAAATGCTTTTTGATTTTCATCTTACCTCACCAATCTTTATTTGTCTGAACTAATCAGTGATATTCAAAATAAAACTTTATTGGCTTATAAATGAGACTCCACAATAGCTAATATTTTTTTTGCTCAGTTATCAAATTCATGGCTTAATACTTTATCTCCTGTTTTTCCCTTCTTTCACTTGTTATTCTCAAACCGTACAGTATAATTTGTTTTAAATTGATTTATTCATTGCTCACTATTTCTCCTAAGGGAAATTATAAGAAAAACAGGTCAGGAAATCCCCCAAAAAGAGATGATTTATTACTGACTATGAGTTAACAAGAAGACTGTTGTGTGCAGCAATATTTTTCCTCTAGGTGCAGACATCAAATGAGGTTGAGTTTCTCCATAGACTCTAAATAAGATTTATGTTAATTTCTATGCAGCAAACCAACAAATATTGGCTCCTTAGAGTAAGATAAGTTGTGATTTTCAGTTCCATTCCATATTATGTAAGAGCTTAAAGTTTTTATGGTTTCTATGCATTATGCTAACAAGTATGGGTTTACTGGGTTTCTCATTTACAAATGCGAATTTCAAATACAGCTGGAATGCTGTGTAAGATGTAAGTAAAGACACAATGTAACCACTTTAAATCTCATAAGCTTACTGTTTATTTTCTTCACAGTAAAACACAGAAAACTTATCAAAACTTGTTTACACAGAGAAAATGTATCATTTTAAGTTGGTACAGGGCATGTTTACCACTGTGTAATCTGCTCACGTCTTTTAACAACACTTTGTAAACATCTGTGAGATTAATGTTGTCAAGTTCTTGTCCGATACAGGAGTCTATTCGCTCAACAGTCCTTGATCATCTTTGTTGTAGTTTTCTTTTCATGACCAGAGATGGGCAGTAACTGTAATCCCATTACTTTTTTCAAGTAACGAGTAAAGTAAGGGATTACTATTTTTTTAAAGTAATTAGATTACTGTTACTTCCCCGGAAGCATACTGCATTACTGAACAGTGATTTCGTTTGTGAGAGTGTCTCATGACAATGACGTCAGACGTGTGTAGATCAACAATGGATGGAGTGCGGGAAAGAGTACGACCGTGCAGCTTTTAAAGCTTGGAAGTACTGACATTACTCTGACATAAAGATTAGCGTCCTCTGTACACTCTGCGTGGGAAGAAAATGTCTTTCTACAGTGAAAAATTAAACTTCAAATCTGAGCAAGCACCTAGCACGCCACCCCGGGAATGTGATCCTCCCACTGACATGACCGCTGCAGCACCGGGCAAACCTCCAGCAGCCTCACTCAAACTAAACAGGTGAAAATAGATTTAAGAGCAACAGGACTCAGTGCCACTGAATATTTGATTTTATTTATTTATTGTTGTGTTTTACTTGCATCTATTTGAAAGAGTGAGTGTAAACACAAAAAAATATTTTATTTTGTAGATTAAAACTAATAAAACAAGTTTTAAAAAGAGACTTTTTCATTTGATTCAATTTTATCTGATGGATTATGCAGAAAAAATAGAACTCGGCTGAAAGGTCTATTGCTTTATTACGTATTCAGGATGTGTATCATGTTTTTAAAAAGTAACAAAGTAATAAGGTAAAAAAATACTTTTGGATATAAGTAATCAGTAAAGTAATGGGATTACTTTCTTGGAGAAGTAGTCAGTAATTAGTAACTCATTACTATTTTCAAGTAACTTGACCAACACTGTTCATGACACACTAAAAAATGTTAATTAGCGACAGCTCTCTACTTTAGGCCACTCTGTTCAGGAAGTCTGCCTTGTGTTTAAGATGTAGTATGTGGTTTACCTTAGTTCTGGGTTCAGTATGCGAGGCCTTCCCTGAAAAAAGACGTCACCTGAATGGGACCGTAAAATGTGTATTTACCTTTCAGCACAGATGGTGCCTTTCTAAATGCGCAAGCTACCAATTCCATAGACTCAAAGAAACCCCCATGCCATCAGAGATGCAGGCTTTTAAAATGTGTGCTGATAAAAAGAGTTGATGGTCTCACTGCTCTTTAGCCCTGAGGATGTGGTGTCCATGTCTTCCAGAATTTCTCTGCTTTGCATAAAAAAGCTTTGACCTGCATTTGTGGACGGCACCGTAAACTCTCTTCACAGAGAATGATTGGAGGAACATGCAGTGGCCCATTGCAGAATTCACATCTGCTCGTTGTGACGACGCCATCGAATTCACGATGAGCTAATCTTTTTCGTGAAATAGAAAAAATGTTTGAGTTTAAACACTTGCTATGTTTTCTATGTTCCACTGTGAATAAACTATTATAAGATTTAAAAATCATTGCATTTATTTACATTTTACAGTGTTTGACTGCTTTTGGAATAGGGGTTGTAAAAGCCATACAAAAAAACTACATAAGCCCCCGGGTAACATTAGTAATTGGCTTGCAGCATAACTTTCTCATTAAAACACTATAATACAACTATATTCAGAAAAAAATGAAGAAAATCTTCTTGCCATATTAATTTATAGATCAGAACAATGACCTACAAAAGTCATTTATAAGTGAAGGTGGATGTAGTATAATAATATCCAGTATTATTTTTTGTTGTAGACACTGAAAAATGGAAGGAACTGCTTATTGCTTTTGCTACTGTGGTTATGTATGAACGCTTTTAACAGAGAAATCTGTCAGTTTCTTGTACTTCGCTCCTAATCAGCTTAGCCTCTCTGCTTTACTCTTATTTAGAAGTAAAGCATGTTTTATTTACAGTGTAACCCTGAGGTTGATCACAGCAGTCAATAAAGCCTGACAGACACATACTTTCACTTGTTTGCTTGCTGTCAGTCCTCTCCACTTCACCGCACAGGATACCAAACCTCCTGAATACCAAACCAGTGATGCTCTTCTGCTTCTTGCGTCAGTATCTTAATGGTACATTATTGCATTGCTGCATGACCAATAAAGCTAAAGAAAAGTGGATCTGAATGCTAACCTGCCATGGAATCTTTTTTTTACGGCCTTTCTTAAGATTTCCCGACCCCCCCCTTCCTGCTCTGTGAGGTAGAACCAATAGACCGTGACAAAAGAAATGGAAGAGAGAAATGGTAGCTGATGGTTCTGGTTCGTGCCAAACATAATGGTATGCAGCTCACCTGTCAGTTTATTTTAATGGACATGAAGGAAGATAATTGTGTGACTTCATTGCAACATTTATTTTTGAATTCCGTATTTTTTCTTCTTATTAAATGTCATTTTCTACTCATTTGTTGGTGAATGATAGTCATCATTAAAATAATAAATTCATATTGTAAGTAATAAGGCTGTCACATTTATCTTGCTTTTATGAATTCATTGTTTTACCTGTGGTTGTAAGGTGATGGTTGGAATAAATTAAGCCCAATGAGGATATTTTTATATAACTCTCTTTATTTGTCTTATTTCCTGTTAGAGATACACCCATAATATCTACTTTGCAATTCTGCTACACATAGTGAAATCTCCGGTTAGATTACTCCAGAGTCCTGCATTACTGCATGCATACATTATGAAAATTTAGCTGTAAAATGTAAATGAGCCACATAACTCATTTAACTCATTTCTTTAATGTCTTTCACATTCAGAAAAGTATGAGTAATATTCCTTTCCTCTGACTGCCATGAGAAGACTTTCACTGCAGTGATTCTATTTTTACCTCCTTGAATTAGCTTTGTTGAATCATACTTGGTGATTTCATGACGGAGAGGTACATATGTGAAATCACTCCGCACTCAAAGGTTTGTGAGGTTCCTGTCGGAAGTGCAGTCAGAGAAAAGAAACTCTGCTTTTCCCCACACTGATGAAGGGCATCCTGGTGTCCTTGGCGTGGCTGGATGTGTTGCCAGTAGCCAAACTGGAGGCAATAAAGGCAGGTATGACAGACAGCTGGGAGTGCCACCCTTAATTCCTGCTTGATTTTACAGATGCCATGACACACCATATGCAATCACACCTCCGATGCAAACACTTCTAAAAGAGCAGTAGTTCAAAGGAGCCGTTCAATAGGTCCTGTCTATCAATCTGCCCATCCTCCCGCCCCAAGTCTCTCCTCACAAAAGCATTTCTTCCAAGTAACAGCTTGTGGTCGATACTTCCCTGCTGTGAAACACTCTATTTGCCTGTGACACTACGAATATATGCTCACACTCAAGTATCGACACAGATGGACCCGGCGTTATCTTTTTTTTCCATTACTTGTAAATTGTTCTGTGCTGGATAGTAACATGTTGTGTAACTGTGACACATTTGGCCCCGCAATCATTCATTACATCACTGTCATGACTTCATGCTGCCTGTAGTCTCCAAAGAGTGTTTTGTATTTTTTTTTTTACGCTGGTGAATTTGTTAATCAAATTAGAAGTGAAACATACAAGTTAAGTACACATTAGAAAAAAATGCTTTGTTCTCCCTCTTTTCAAAATGGTTTTAGAATCATGGCAATCATAAAACAAACTCAAACTGCAGAAACAGTGAAAGAATCCAAAGTGTTTCTACGGAGTGAAAAGAATACCCGTTAATTTCCCCAGAGAAACTTCCAAAGGATCAAAGGCTGCATTCACACAAAGACAGCAGGGTGTGTCAGAGTCTTGCCCCATTTATAAAATTCCAGGTCAACGTCTTTGCTTTGTTTTCTAACTTCTTTTTATTCCACCCTAGAGGTCACGGGTACCATCGTTTCTTGCACTGCTATAGCAGCAGTCAGTTTTTTTTACTGACCATAGTTTTTGAAGAGGAAATAAATCTTAGCAAATGCTTGCACAAACATGAACACCTGTAAAAAGGCAAATACCTGTTGCGTAGATCCTTTTTCTTGTTCGAATGAATTTGTCACAAGGGAGCCAGCAAACCTCAGATAAGAGCTCAAGAGCCTTTCATTTGTCTTCTATACAGATGGATGACAAATGAAAAACCTTTTACAAGGTTTCTTTACAGGGTGATGGTGAACCACAGATTCTGTGGGCTGCAAATGGAAATTAGCTGGTTGCTAAATCTGGCACAAGGCAGCTTTTGAGTTTTTCTGTGTGGTGCCTGCCAAAAAAAAGAATAAAACCAAACCTACAATGTAAGCACTGTAAAGTTATTGGATGGATGAATGCAATCGTAGATCCTGAATGTTGAATGTAAACATTCTAGTGACACGATGCTCAAATTCTGATGGATGACATAGAGAAAACACCATTTTCTGTGTCTGCTGTATATCTTTAAGAACAAAAAATGTCTTTACTCCTGTCACTGTCAGTGATGGCGAGGACAAGACCAAAGCAAAAACTACAAAAACAAAAACACTTAAATACGCTGAGCTTCAATTTAATCCTTTGATTGAGCTACTTGTTGTGGACACATCCATACACTTCTACTAAAGACTTTTGACACTAGACGGCTCTGATGTTTCTTGTCTATGAATGGTAACAGCAGCAGAAATATAGTATGATATATCAGTCTTTGTGACTTCTGTTGGAAAGGTGAGAATATGTTTGCATGCATTGTGAATGTACACTACATCATAAGCTTGTCATTTCAAGAGATGGATTAAGGGACTGTAGAGGGATTGAAGAGTCCACATGACCCGAGAACCTTATCAAGATTGGCTTTACAGCAGTCATGATGAGCGAGGAAGATAAGAGAGCAGGAACAGTGCCAGAGTCACCAAGGTCAACAGCAGACTAACGGTCACATCTTCAAAGACAAGCTGAACATCAGACAAACACAAACCTGCCTTTGGGAGACATGATAAAATTGTCCTACGTGTTGGCTATAGTAGTTTTTTTTTTTTAAATTTAGCATTATTGCTCTGAAATAATAATACAGAAACAGAATAATTAACTGGGAAAGAAAAGATTACACATAAATTCGTGCCAGCTCGAATGCACACAGTAAAACAAATTTACAGTGAATACTTGATGTAATACCCTGTTTCTCTTATTACTCTCTCTCTCTGTGTGTCAGGTCCTGTTTGTGGTGCTGCCCTGCTATTATAACCCAGCGCTGATTGTAACCAGTGAACCACAAACATTACTCAGGCCGCATACAAATATGTTATGCTAGCTGTTGAAAGGTGGCCAGAAAATGAATCATAAATCTTCCCTTATCTACTGCTGTTCAAATAAATCACTGAGTTAGGAGACGAAAAAGGGGTAATTTTTTTCATATTATGGCCCTTTATGGATTTTTAATGCCTGGCGTTTATTACCATGTGATGTACTATTTGCATCACTGAAAGGGGTAACTTCAGATGTCAATAAGAGGTTCACAATAAAGGAAAAGTGTGGGATTCTCATTCAATCCTGATCCCACTATGCTCCCTCCACGACTCCATGTCTGGCTGTGTTATGCTGTCAAATGGGAAATGGACAGACAGAGGCTAATGTAGTACTGCCTGTTGAGAAATATCAAACTGTGTCCACTGCGGGAGGGTAAAGAGCCTTCTTTAGACTATTTAAAAAAAACTATCCCTCATCTTTCCCAGCAACACCATCTGAAATTGGCAGTCCTCTCCATGCTTGAGAAGAGATTAGGGATTCCACGGCTGGAGGATTCAGGTATCTGATAATCCTTAATATTTTAGGCAGGCACCTCTAAAGTTAGATATACAGGTTTGTATCAGCAAAGGTTCTTATTAAAGATGAGCAAGGGATGTGTTTGCATATAAATACATCAGGGAACTGCCCCAAATATGTCATATCTTTGCCTAAGTAGTATATCAAAAAGAAGAGATCAGCGAGAAATATAAAAATGCTTATTAAGTTAGCTACCGATAAAGACAAAGGCAATTAGACCTCATCAGTGTGAGGCATCCTCATAAAGCACATAGACTCATAATGATAAGAGAGAAGACTTGATCCCACAGAGTCTAGAAATCTGTTGGTGGTCAAGTTAGTAAAGAGGAAGGATAAATTCTTGAAGGTACCAACAAAGCAGTTTTGTATTCATCATTAAATACATATTGATGGTTTCACCAACCACAAGTTTTCCATAATTAATGTCAACTTTAATCATTCATTACCAATTAATGTTAAATTATTGTAGTGCGCTATTATTGTAGTGTCATTGTAGTGTCTTTACCTTACTAACAACTGTTGTTGTGATTTGGCACTATATAAATAAAATTTTATTTAATTCATTTCAATACAAATACCTTTTAAAAGTCCTAATAAAGTTTTATGTCTTTATATGAAAGTATCATGTGCTTTGGAATTGCTTTTCAACAAATGTAAGACTTCCCTTGCTATTCAAGGTTTCGATAGTCATCTCTGGCCACTGTAACACCTCAACAATAAATCCTGTATTCAACAATTCATACCAAAGAATGGAATAGAAGCAGAATGTTCTTCAGACACCTAAATTGCTTGTTCTTCAGAAAGATAGTTGTAACTCCTGAAAAGTTAAGTTCTTTTGTCAAAAAGAATTGGGTGATGGGTCCTTAAAAATCTGAGCAATCTTACTCTTTTGGGTAAAGGATGAAATGCATTAAAAGGGTTAAGAAGGCTACACTCATGCATTAAATTTATGAATCAAATCATGGTGTGAAAATTACAACTAACTAGAAATAACTGGAAATGGCAAAAAGTGTAGAAAAGTAGGATAAAGCACAATGTTTCTCTCCCAAATGTAGAGGAGATTAGGTTAAAAAAGACAACATTAATAAAACTGTTTGCCTACTTCCCTCCATTGGTTTTACCAGCCCCAAGCATCGATTAGCTTACAGACGGGGCTGAACTGGTAATCTCGAAAACCAGGTATTTACCCGGTGGGCTGATCCACTTTTGGGCAGATGGGCAGACCTTTGCTGTGCGCTCATGCACCATGTAGAGCAGAGTAGTGTGGAAGAAGTGATGAAAAGATGGAGCTGAAAAGCTAAAGGATTTGAAGAAAAATAAGCTAAAAAGGCTTAAAACTTTCCTTTTTTGATAAAGCATATCGTTAGGGTTGGATCCTGAGTCCTGCCTTAGTGAGTGAAAAAGCTGATTAAAAAAGAAACACTCAATGCATCATGGATTCCCCCAGTAGCCTGCACTTGACTATATCTTTATACACCTCCACATTTAATTGTTAGTTTTTATTCATCTCTGCAAACTTTTGGCAAACTTTTGTTATTATAAGCAATGTCCTCCCACGACAATATTAATGCATTAATGCAATCCCTTGTATTTATCCTTTGTGTCTCTACCGTATATCTTTGCCACAGTACATTGATATTACTGCAATGGAAACATTCTGCAAACCTATCACTCTTCACAAATAATTGCAGTGTTGCACCCAGATGAACGTAGCTAGTTTCTAATCTTCTTATCTCAAACAACAAACACTGATCAATTTTAAAAGCAATACAACTATATATCATGCTACTGCTGTTGTTCATGGTTCCTTCATGGGTGGGAAACATAGTTTAGAAGTTCTGGTAAATTCTCTAGCTAGCAAGATATTAGCTGCTTTTAATATTATTAGAATGAAGTCATGTCAATAACTTAGTTCTAGTGCGGAAAATGCATTGGATCCCAACAATGTTTACACAGGCCTTTCATCCCGCAGTCAAGTCAATTCTCCATCTGACAAGTCACCTGACAGCCATGGTTATGGAGCGATGGCCTGAGCTGGTCATGCCTAAGTGATCTTGATTGATTTGATTCTGCCTACAGTCAATGTTTCAGTTCCGGCGTCAGAGCCCGCATGCGGCAGCACTGTCAATCACAGCTTGAGACAAGGCCTTTGCTAAGTTTGCTGCTGCAAATCAATACAACATCACAGACTGGTATCATGGGATAAATGAAACCCTTGTGAGGAAGTAAGGAAGACAGAGAGGGATGTATTTGACATAGTAGCTTTAGTCTAGCCACGGGAGTGATTATGTTGACATATGGGAAGATTTAGGTCCACTTCCTGATACCAGAGGAAGCGTCGTTTGGTGTTGAAAATGTGGAAAACAAGTCAAGATTTGATTCCAAGAAAGAATAATTTAAAGGAAAGAAGATGAAATATTGCTAAAGTTTTGACATCCATCTTTGAAGCAGAAGAGGCAAATGCTGTCGTCCTTTCTTCAGAAAGAAAACAATGACTGTGACTTAGTTTCAGAAACAGACATTTCTTTGTATTTGCACTACTAAAGTCTGAAATGTAATGTTGGACATACTGCAGAAGCAGCTTTGTCTATTCATATATTAACAGATAATCAGATAATCAATGCACAAGTCTGGTTAATTTTTAACTGTTGCCTGTGAAGTGTTTAGTTGAAAGCTAAGTAAATGATGTGTTTTTGATTATGCATATGCTGAAATTCTTGGCTTCAAAACTTAATTATTATATTCTTATATTATTATTTTAAAACGTATTACTTATTGTCCAAGATGTTGTCCAAGATAAGGACAATACTGGACAATACCTGCTACCCATCCACAATGTGCTGGCCAGTCACAGTTCAGTGAGAGATTGAGGTTACCCAAATGCACCACTGAACAACATAGGAAATCATTCCCTGTACAACTCCCCCATCTAATGCACCATGCACAGTGTAATAGTTACACCCTTTTACACATTCTCTACAGTGAAAATAACAAAATAAAAGTTTTACAGTTTACATTTTAGAGTAAAATGTCAACCATATATATCTCTGTAATATTCTGGATATTTATAATTGAGCTATATATTAGAGCTTTTTTGTATATTTTGTAACTTTGTAAAATGTTGTATTATTAAATGTAGTTCAGTCTGTTACTGTTCTTATTGTCTTAGAGCAACTTGAACCACATAATTTCCTTAGGATTCTGATTCTGATTTCTTAGTAGATAAATTTCATTCTAACAATGATCACAGTCATCTATTCATAAATTCCGAGCATCTTAAATCTTTTCTTCACAAAGACAAAAGCTTTTGAAAAGCTTGCAGAGTAGAAATTAACAATACTTTTGGGACAAAAAGTAACCATTAGGAGGCCAAACTACACAAAGAAACATTTATGGTTAATTAATTTAATGTAATACATCTTAAAGCATATTATATTATCCTGTAATATTTTCATGTATAATATGCTATTATATATCATGTACTGATCCTATATTTGCAGAAAAAAAACACAATTTGTGCAAATCACACATTTAATTTCACACAGTGTGTAGCTGATATTACCCTTAGTGTCATAACTGTCGTGCTGTGAGGACTGATAGCTAAAGGTTATTTTAGACAGAGTTGAAGATTGAACAGAAGAATGTCGGTGTTCAGCTGTCAGTTGTTCTCCTTCTGATTTAAATTTGCAAAAGATTACTGGAAATCTCTCCTTTACAACGATTGTGTCTTATACTATTTAAAGCCAACTGGAACAAACCGCTACTATATCAATGACTGAATAGCATAAATCCTTATTAGTAAAACCTGCAATAGCTTTGGCCTTTTAAAGCCATCTTTTTTTTTCTTTTTTTTTGCCTGTCCTGTTTGGCTCTTTTGCCATCAGAATTATTGTCTAAAAGCGAAGAAAGATGCCCAATGGATTTACTTTACCAAATGGACCATCCCAGCCTTGCCGTAATGGTCTATTTGATTCAACTTTTATTGTTTATTTTATTTTATTTTCACTTGCTAAATACGGGACCGAGTTGACTGGGGAAAAGAAAGGGGAGAAAGAAAGAGGGAAAGAAAAACAGTGGAGAAGAGGGACGGGGATAAAGGGCAAAAAACAAAAACCAACAAAATAGGCAGACAAAAAATACATATATCGATCACCTGGATCACCTGTTGAGAATGAAAAAAGAGAAAACAAGCAGAAGAAAAAGAGAGCAATACAATAAACAACATCACGATAATATATGGGAATATAACAGTAAATACTAAATATTAAACATTATTGTGCAGCACGTAAGATCGACAGCGCACAGTGTGCTTTGAGGTAGGAGCCAAAAAGGGTGTAGTTTGTGTGTGTGAGCACCCGTGTGTACACCTGTGAGCATGAGCGCGCTTGTATTTAAAAGGTTCCTTCATGATCTGCTAGAGGGTGTGGGGGAGCCACAGCCCCGTCCTCCAGGGCATGAAGCAGGTATGGAGGAGATCAAAACTCCAGACATCCAGAGGCCCTCAGAACACAAGAGACCAAGGAAGACCAACAGAGGGGCAGCCGTGCCACTATCCCAGAAAGAGCTGAGGAGAGTCCCAGATGAGGGGTCACTCAGCAGCCGCGGAGCAGAAGCCAGGGGGGGTTGCAGTGACGTGCCAGTGAGCTCCACCGGCAGCCAGCTGCGCCAGAGTGACGGAGCCCCAGGCCGAGAGGCTGAGGGCACCCCACCCCCGAAGTGGCCCGAGCGAGCCCCAGGCTCCAGGCCCCGACAAGCTGCCACCAAGGAGTGAGCCAGTGTGTACCTGGACGCCCATCCCCGGACACAAAGAACCACCAATGCACCGATGTCTGAGGGCGTCTGCCACTGGCAGGGGAAGTGGTGGTAGGGGGAGATAGGCCTCCATACCTTGGAGGACCTGAGATGTCCCTAGAGAGGTGGCGTCTGATACCCAACCTGACATATAGACACAGACATACAGGCACACACAGATACAAACATCCATTCCCACCCTCATGCTCTCGTATGCAATTAAATTTTAAAGCCATCTTTAAACCCCGAGAAATTCGGAACTTGAAATTTTGTGCTCTTTATTTTCTATTAATTGTGAGTCTAACTGCTTCTGAAGTCAGTGTAGCAGTGAAGCTGATTTTTATCTGCTTGAAGAGTACAGGGAAAACCATAAGTCTAAACAAGATAAGAAAAGAGACACTGATGTGCATCTTAGACTGTGAGGATGTTATCACATCTGACGGCTAGACAACTGACCCACCACACCAACATCTGTCAGCGGGATATTACACTTTAGGGGAGCAGTCGCAAATTATCTCTGGCATGAGAGTGATACATATTATGTGCTTTCCCAATATTGTCGGATCAAGTTAAAATGTTTTTTCCTGGTGTGTACAGCACCAACCAGCATTCACCAGCTGGATCACAACAACTTCAGCTAGGCAAATGAAAAAGACACCTCTTCCAAACTCATTATAATGGAACAGCTGTTCCAGTGGGGACTTTCCAAAATCAACAGTCACTTCCTGGACAGCTTGTGACAGCCACTGCTTGGTCTTGTAAGAGAGCTGAAGACACTCTGGCACTGCCTTTTCTCATTCTTAACACATCTCAATTTGGCATGCTACTGTGGTATCCTACTCTCATACCAGCATGTGTAGAAAGTTGGCAGTTCTTACTAATGTTTTATGGCAGTGACGACGGGAGGAAAAACAGCAAATTTGAACTGATGAGGTTCTCGTTTTGTGGTGCTGGAAACTAGAGCGCAGTTAGTTTCTTTCTCCCTGGGGCCACCTGTGCTGCAATTAATGCACATGACCACCTATCCAGCAAATGGGACATGTATTCTACTGAGAGTTTGCAGCCTCATGTTTATTCAGTCGCCTTGCTGTTGCATGTCATGAATCAAACCATTACTTGACAACTAAATCTCATTAGGGGGATATTTGTTTGTTTGTGTGTGTGTGTGTTTGTGTGCATGAGAGAATGACTGACTGAGAAAAAGATAAAAGGACAGAGTAAGGACAGTCTGGCAGCCTGGAGAGGGATAAGTAACAGTGGGATGGAGAACGTGGCTTCCTGACAGATGTTCACCATCGCAGTTGTCCAGGTCAGCTAGCACAGCCTAATGGGTGTCCAGGTGTTGTGATCGGTTCTCAGTGGACACACATGTGGGAAAGTAGGCGCACAGATGTCCAGCTCCAGTTTGTGTTGATTTACACCCAGATTGAATATAAGAAAAGAGGACAGTGTATTATGACAGTCATGCTTGTGTGTGCCAATGAGCTCTAGTTTGCACATACATTTGTTACATACAGTATGTATTTGTCCAGGTTCTGTATACATCTGTAACATGTGTGGCTGGGTAGGGGAAACTATTTAATGATCCAACACTTCAAACAGGTTACTAGAAATCTGCCAATATTCAATAGAGCTTCACAACCAGGGAACCAGAGATGATTTGTGGCAGCAAGATTGTAATGTATGAATGTAGTCATCAGTCCAGCAGAGATTTACCCACACAATGCATTTAATTAAATGAAGTCCTGCTCAGTTTGCTCCAGGTGTGGACAACTTTAATTTCTGAGAGAAATATACGGAAAAACCACACTGCAAAAATAATACACAGAGACATTAGCGTGCACTGCTTAGGTAGATAGTAAGCTCAGAAACAATTGACTCTTTTTTTTTTTGTATTCATTTTCAATTGCTACCTAATCAGTGCTTGCTGGGTAGTTGCATTAATTCACTAAAACAATGCATTATAAAAGGCGCCACCAAAGGGAATAGAAAATGGAATATTTTTCTGTCCAAACTTTATAACATTTCAATCACAAACTCATTGCACCTGCAGTATGAATAAACTTGTAGCTTATTATTCAGCGAAGATTAAACTTTTTAATTATTTCTATCCTCGGAAAACAGCAGTCCGTGTATAAGTGGTATGTATCAGTCATATGATTGGAATTTTCTTTCGCTCAAGAACGAACTCATAAATAAAAAAAAGTGTGTGTGTGTGGGGGGGTGTATCTTTATATTCATATTTCTTCTTTCTCGTTTACTTTAGTTCCCCTTTTGCATCCAGTCAATTTCTATTCTGAGTCTCAATGTGCATATGTGTGCGTGAGGGTGTGATGTTTAGTTTTAATTCCCTTGTCTTGTCAGTCACATTCTATTCAGCTGTGATCCCCCAGGTGTGTCCACTCTGCCCTAATGCCCTTCTGTGTATATATCGTCCACATGTCCCTCTGTTCTTTATGTCCTCCCTCATTGTGGTTGTAGCTTCTGTCCATCAGTCTTCCTGTCAGTCAGTCAGTGCCCTGTTATAGTTTTGCTTGTGTTTTCGTCACCTCTAACTAGCAATAAAGCTGTGATTTTGAGTTTAGTTCCCTCATTCCCCATTTCACATGACAGTATGCTGATCAGATATTTTTTTATTTTAAAAGGCATACAATGTATACAGCAGTCGTTCACTCATAAAGTAGGAAACAATGTTTTTTGCTTATATTTGTGTTCTAGCTAATTAGGAGGTAGAAGCACTTCTAATAAGAAGGACCTCTTCTAGTTTAACTTATATACAGTACTCAAGCGACCTGTCTAATTACCTCTAATATCATCTCAACAGGTGTCCCTTAATCCCCCCCACTCTGTGGTCTTGTGACTAATTGTTGCTTCCTTTTCAATCTAAACAGCCTAATATGTCATTATGCAAATATGCACTTATGAATGTGTTTGCCCTGCAACGTTGTCAGGAGTTCCTGAATTCCAGCAGTCAAGAAGAAAATGCCAGCAAATTTATCAATGTGCAGAAATAGAATTCAGTTTCAGAGAGAGGAAAGCGGTGCTTTCAGTGCTGTCACACTTCTGCCTTATTTACAGGAAACTAAATCTCTCTCTGGCTGCAGTTTAATGAGGCGATGGAAATATTTTTTTTTTCAAATAGTGAAATAATTTTTGTATTTCTGAATGGATATACTGATAGGTCTGTGCTTCATAGTTAATTTCATTTTTTTAGGTTGCATAATTAAGTAAGGCAATCTGTTGTCTGTGATGAAAAAAGTGTCATAAAATGAGCTAATTACATTTTGCATTGATTTTTTTAATTATTATTATTTGTATATTTTTAGATAAATATACATAACCTCTATTAAAAGTGACTGAGTTACACTGGCAATATTAATTTAAATATCTTGCAAACTTTAATTACTTTTATAATTAATGTTTTAAGGGCCTTGATAGTATAAAATTATTTACCTGAGAACAAAAATGTTATTTTGTATCTGAGGCAGGTATAAGTCAGGACAGCTCTTTGAATTATGTATGTAGCCTCCCACAGTTTATTCAGCAGCTCCACCTCAGCCATCTAGACAGCTTCACTCCCTGAGTTGTTTTTGCTTGTTATTCAAAGCTGTCTCTGATTGTCGGCATAGTTAAAATTGTCATATAGGGCCCTATTTTAAATTTGCAATTGCTTAGGTATGTGGTGCACCAAATAGTGCTGTTCATACACTAAAGGTGCAACTTCCCCAGAGTGCTTCTCAAAAACACTCAGGGGACATGTATTCAAAAAATGCTGATGTTTCTCAAACTTTAAACTAGCTATGTCACTGTTGTTAGTGAATATATCTTAATATGCAATCTATAAGATAGCTACTGTGAAAATATATTAAGTGCTGATGCTTGTATGGAAATCTTAAGCCTCCAAGCCTCAACATTTCATCTCCTAAGACCCTTAGCTACCTACTGTAATGCCTCCTTGTGACAAGTAACTATAAGTAGCTTTAAAAGTAGTTGAACAAACTAATACAATATTGAATATAAGGATTGTTTTTAATAATTGTGTGAAAATCCTTTACAATCAATAACTACCTGGAGTCTAGAAGCTATAGACATCACTAAATGTTGTTTCTTCCATCGCTGCTTTTTTGTGGGTCTTTTTACCTTCAATTGGCTTTTACTAACCAAAAAGCATGCTGAGAAACTCCTGGGTTGCTTTTCAGTTTGCTTTAAAGGGTAATTATCCATGTTCATTGTGTGACTACTTCATTTGGCTGAACAAGAGTTGAGAGTGTAGCCATATACAACTCAGAATACATCCTGTGATTTTTTTGCCTAGAGTTATATGGGGGGCATGCCATCAAAACAAGCAAATTTAAAAATTAACATAAAATGTACCAAAGTAAAGCAATCTCTCTCCTTTCACCTCAGGCAGCACTGTCAAAAAGTGCCATCTTGTGGCCACAACTGGCTATTGTTGCTAAAGGTTTGGCTTGTTTTGTATTCTTAGGCAACTATAGCTCTCTCCATTTTATATTCACTCATCTCCCATTAATAATAGCTTGAGCTGGGCAGGCTGGAAGGCTACCAGCTTTTTTCTGGTGGTTCGTGCATACGCATAAACTTCTAGTCTTTCACAGTAAACTGACAGGAGACCAGCATGTGAGGCAAGCTGCTGCGTCCTCTGCTTTCACTGATTTGAGATCAGTTACAATCTGCACTTTGTATGGAAGCATAGCTAGCCTTAGCAAGTAAATAAGCTTCATTGATTTATCATCATATCAGATGAGCTAGTTTCCTTATGCTAACCACCTTGGCCAACATGTGTGATGTAGAGAAGACAGTATATAAAAGCTGTTAATAACTCCTCCAGTACATCAGAGGGGAAAAGCTTTGGTGATGATAGAGAAGAGACGGCAGCTCTATGTCTAATAAAACAGGCAAGTTAACCAGATGCAGACTCAACCTGTACTTTGACATTAAGATCTATGATAAATTATTTAGTTGACTGAATGTAATAAATTTAACCAGATGTTTTGCTAACATTCCACCTTAATCTGTCATTAATAATGTTTAATATTAATAATTAACATGCTGCTCAAGCCTTTTAATTCAACTAAAGTTTTCTTTGTTATTAATCTATTTGAACATACTTTTTATATTCTTACTTTTTACTCAGGCAATACAGTTTTGTGTGTAGTAAATGGTTTCATAGTGTTTTATTGTTTCCTTTCCTAAAAGAATATTTTGAACATCTTGCTGTAAAAGTCACCATACACCCCTAATTCAGATCATCAATAAGCCCTAGTGACCCAGTTCCATGTTGTGGTATGCTTTGGATCACAAACTGTTTCTATTCTTCTCTGTGCTTTTCTTTTTCCATCATTAAATACAAAACGTGGCTTTGACTGTCCAAAGAACTTTTTTCAGAATCGTGCAGGCCTGTCAGTGTAATGACTGCCCTCCCTCTTACGGTTCCCTCTTTTTGGCGTTCTTTTCCCCACAGTGCATTGCAGTAGTTAAGAAATAGGGAAAAATGCCTGTAAATAACTAATATGAAAAATTCCTTCACATTTATGCACATTGTACTGTATTTTTATGGATTTTTTTTTACAGTATAATTTGTCATACTTGCATGTTTTAAAACATCGAAGAACCAATAATAACCAAAATACGAAATGCATTTTTTTAAATAATAATTTCATTTATTAAGGGTGAATAAAAACTTTTCAAAGTTACCTGGTCCTATGTGGAAATGTAATCAGTCTTGTTTAATCAGGAATTAACTGTGATTCAGTTTGACTGGCCAAATTACTGCTAGACATGTTGAATTAATAGTACAGAAAGAAATATGGAAAAATGTTTTATTGTCCCAAATCCCATAGAACAGTTTAAAATTTTTAAAAGCACCACAGTTTTTACATATCTCTGTAAAATGATATGCATGAAGTTCTTTTCTACTGCTATAAAAAAAACATAATTGCGACTGTATGAAAGAAATTACAATAGCTATATGTTAGTTAATTTATGTAGCCCACTTAACAGTGCTTATGCTCATTTTTTAGATATAGTTGTATACCAGCTTAACATAAGCTGATAACAAGTGATTTAGACTACACAGCAGACACTTCAAATGACAACATTTATATATTAAAGTGGGACACAAAAGCAAATAAGTCTAATTTGCAAAAAATCTCCCCTGTTAGCAGTTTAGTTTTTCTCAGGATTATTTCTCCTTAATAAAGTGGGTCAGAAATTGTTAAAAAAAAAAATCTTTATTTGACTAAACTAAAATTATTTTAGTGAGAAAACACCAAACCCAACTGTGACATTTAGAATACAGACTGAATATACTGTATTTTCTATACTGTTCCAACCTTTGGCTGCTGCAAATATTGGAAAATTGTCTTCGAAAGCAAGTGTTTGAGTTGACGTTACAATTCCCATACTGAGTGACTCCCAACAGTGCATGCCAGTGCATGTTTCACTGTCGACTGATTAGATAAAACCCTATCTCTGCTGGCCAAACAGCAAAAGTAATGCGCTATCAGTAGTAGATAATAGGATATTGATTGATTAAATTGCTGTCAGCACAATTTCTCTCTCTCTCTCTCACTGTCTTGCAAATATAAATACACAATTTGAGAAGCATGTTATCTGCTTCATCTGCTTCAGGGTGCTTTCCCTCCCTGAGTAGCTTAGGAATGTGTAAGTGTTTATGTATGCGTGTATGTGTGTGTAAGTGTCCTTTATGTCTGAGGATTTGGATGGAAAATCCCCATATCTGACAGCAGAGTCCATTAAGATTCTGCACAACACGCCTGTTGAGGTTTCACTCAAGGGTGGAGGGGGTATTCTCTAGCTTACTCGGTCTCTCTCTCATTCTCTCTATTCTCCACCTTGCTGCTCTCTCTTCTCCCTGCTCCCTTATATTAGGTACACACACACACACACACACACACACACACACACACACACACACACACACACACACACACACACACACACACACACACACACTGCTACAGTCTACTACACCTTCCCTACCCAAATGCCTTCTCTCTGTTTCTCTCTCTTTCTCTCTCTTTTTTATTCTCTCTCTGCAACACACTTGTTTCCAACCTGTCATTTGAGCTGCAATGGTACTGCAGCACAGTCAACTAAGGAAATGTCTTCACATGCATACCCCTACCCAGCAAAAAGAAGAAAGAGAAAAACCTCTGGCATGGCGGCACTGGCAACAGAGAATAAAAGAGATGGCAGCAACATGGAAAAGTGAGGAATGCATTGGAGAGAATGGACACAGAATGGATGCTGGGAATTTATATTTTACCCTCATGCGTTGTTATTTATAGTCAAAAATACAAATCACGTTCCACTTGCATGCCTCGATTCTATACCTTGCCACTTTGGCCTAAAAGCTCTGTCATTTTTAACTCTGACCTTGGCTGACAGAGATCTTTGAATGTACAACTAAAAAGATAACAGCTGGCATCAGGATTACTATGAAGTGACTTGCAATTGAGAAAAAACTTTAACTCTGTGTGTCAGAGTTCAAAGAACTGTGAAGCAACATCATTCAAGAAAATTATCTTGAAAAGGAGAAATAGTAGGACATAAATGTATGTGACTTCCAAAAAAAAACTTGTGCACTTGACCTGTTTAGTAACATCAAGGTATTATTTGTAGCTCACTTGTATTACCTATATTTGATATTTTAACTTGCACTCTGCATGCTGTCTTTTATGTGGATTAGGGCCAGGGCACTACAATTGGTGTGCCTGAAAATGTCTTTGTTACTTGATGAGTGATGAGTGCTGTCATCACATAATCACAGAACAACAAAGGCAGCAAAAAAAATCAAAAAGACCTCTTTTTATTTGGCCCCTCAGTCACCTTCAGCAACAGATTCTCCTCATCTTTGTGTGCAAGGTATGCCTAATGAACAAATCTACATTTCACATAGACTTACCTATCACAGAGTTGTGCTGGTACAGCATTACACAAAAATGTATTGATGTTCACTATCTCTTGGTATGTCTCTCTGTGTTAGCCCTGCAATGGATTGGTAAGGCTTTATGCCTCATATGACAGCTGGTATATCCTCCAGCTAAGCTGGACAGGCAGTTGACAGAATTGATGAATGACATCGATTTAACTCAACTTATTTATATCATTGTACTGATTTTAACATATCTCCAGGATGTTCAATGTGACCTGGATTCTTGCCTCTATGTTCATACCACTAGATGTCATGAAAAAGTTCAGTATAGGTCTGCTTTTTTTTGACAACCTCTCATACACATCTCACACATATTTGTGAGAAAAGCAAATTCATGATCGCAAGATGTTACCTCCCAGGGTTCTGGCGCGTCACCATTCTCAGGGACACGTTCCTTTTATATATTTTCATCTGAGGCCTATCCCCTTGTTGCCTGATGTTTTAGGAAGGGAAATATTTATTGCATTAAAAAGGCAGATAAAACACTCCAGGGTGCCCCTAATTGGTAGTGGATAATCGTTTAAGATAATTTTGTCACCGTATGCTCAGCCTTTGTTGGGCCCAGGAGTCCAAGATTTCCACACGGATATAAATACGGTCTAGCAGTTTGGATTAATAAACAGGAAGCAGCTAATGTAGTGCCAGAGAAAAAATACATTTGGGATTAAAAACTAACTATAAAAATGTAAGAATTCTTCTTCTGTGGACACTTTGCTAACCAGCCTAACCATAAATATAATTGCCTCCAAAATCATTCAAGTACATTTTCTATTTTAATAAGGCCATTAACAAGGCAATATTATAGACAGTGCATTTGACAACATGACTCATAAGATGTGTCACAGTAGAGAAAACAGTGGTTTGAGACTATTGCATGACCAGAAATTATTGCATGCTTTCATTGTGTGCTATGAATTTGTGATCTTGCTGCTTCCAAAAATAAGAAACAGGTCTGTGACCATTCGCAGTCACCTGGTCATCAAAGTCTTGGCTCCATTAGCAGACTGACTCTGTCTTATTGCACCAAGTTTGCAATTACATGCAATCTGTTTGCAACAATACAGTGATTGTCTTTGATAAATCAGTGACAACTGTAAATCTAATGCCATCTAAATACATGTAAAAACCACGTTAAACATGAATTCACATTCATTGCTTACATTCAATTAAAGCCACAACCGCATCGATTTTAAATAGAAATTCCTTCACAAATAGTGACAGAATATAACCAGAACACAACCAGTTCTTAGCCAGCTAAATCAGCTCCCCTGTTGGTAAGAGATGTACCACAGATGAGTTCTATTAATGCAGACTCTCTGCATTTACAAATTAGATGTCAACCTTTATCTGTCTTAGAGTGACTGCAGTCGGTCTGAGTTGGGCCACAATTGTATGGAGACAGGTTGCATCGTAATAGGTAACCTGTGCAATCACCTTGCGATAGGAAAAGGTCGCCCAACTTTTGTGGTCAAACTGCAGTCGGTCAGTGAATACAAAAAAACAAGGTGGCTGCAGTCATATTTTGTTCTCTAGTGGGACTGAACATTAGATGCCATTAACCATTAGATATATTTTATTGACTTCACCTGTGTTTTGAATGTTGTGGCTCATTATCTTTAATTGAAAAATTGTGCTTTTTTGTTAGAATAAATGTTGAGTGCTAACATTTCCTAGTAAGAACAGCCTGTTTTTACAACATATAAACGAATGCAGCAATTTAGAACCATTTCCCACTACTGATCCATCTATCAGTGGTGCATTAAAGGGGTAATCAGGAGGTAACTCTTTAGACAGATGTCATCCCTTTAATTCACCTTGAACACAAAACAAATTACAAAAGAACAAGTTACATTTTTAAATCAGGGACAAGGCTGTAAACAAACATGTTGTTCTAACCGGACGCATACAGTACATCACCACACAAACCAAGAAGAGCGCTTCTGCACTCATTCTGGCTCCTGTTAGCAGGCAGTGGAAAGATAAAGATGCCTCAAGGCCATATCTATCTCTCTGATATCTGCACTTCAGGATCTTCTAATGGCATCGCTATGCTTTCCGTGCATAACTTTAAGTGCAAAAATATCCTCAATATGTTTGCTTTTTAAGGATCTGAATGTTTTTGGCAGTCTGCACTACAGTGAGATGAAAGCTTCAAGACACGTTGTGAAACATATTATGCCAGCAGATGGTAACAGAAACAATTCCTGGGACTATTTTGTCAGCATAAAGAGTATACCAAAACTCACATGAATCTCAGAGACTACTTAGCTGTTCTGAAAAACCCTTATCAGCTAATTAGGTTTTAAAAATCATAGAAATCAACCATAAATGTCCACATTCACCCAAATATGTTTCACATCACAATGATATTTCACAGCAGTCGTCAAGTGAGTGATAGTGTTGCATGAAAACTACGACAACATAACTTCATTATGATTGTGATGAATTAATTAGCTTTACTCCTCAACATGAGCAAACAGCTGGAGTGTGAAATAGACACAAACACATCTTAATCCTTATTTAATTGCGTTTCCACATCTTTCCCCCCAAAACACACACACGGTATCTATTGTTTTTGAAATTAGACACATGGCATTTCACGTGCAATGATTGCTTGGTGTGAGGGGAAGAAAAAAAAAGTGTAGAAGGACACAAAAGGACACTTTGGGCCTGGAGTGCTTTCTGGAAATGTCTTTGAAGTCAGATATCTTTGTTAGAGAGAAGTGAAAGCTGCAAAAAAAAAAAGGTGGGACTTACAGAACTTATGTAAGTCTCCCAGATGGTACTGACTGCATTTGATCGATGACAGTGAGGCTATTCTGGAAAGAAATTTGTGATACGAGTTTCATCACAAATATTGCTTTGTTGTCACACTAAAAAGAATATTTATTACTAGCTCAAGACTGTGTGTATGTTTTAATATTTTTATATCTGGAAATCTCGTCACAAGGACATCTGCATATGTATTTTCACAAATCCACAAATACATGCAGATGCATACACGGTGTCAACCTGAGGATTTTTGATGCAAAGCCTAACTTAAAACAAAAAAAAAAGAGAGTGAAAGAAAATAAAAAGAACAGCTTCACACATTTTCTGTTAAAGCAATGTTCACCCAACCATAGAAGCCGGACAGCAGGAGCTCCTTGTAACACCCCTTCGGCTTTGTCTTTTTCACCCCGCATTCTCATTCATCTCACCTTGTTTATTTTTCCACTAGTTCTGAGGGTAATGGAAACAGGCAGGAGAGCCAATTGTAGACGATCCCAATGAAATTACCCCTGGAGAACAAGGCACGCATCAGTTCCCAAGCCGACTAGGTCTCGGTATTGATAGCCCCAAGATGAAACTGCTTCCCAATTAAACTCACTCATGTGTTAAAAAAAAACAAAACGTGAACTAATACAGTCCCTTTTTTGACAGACCCGCACGGGCCACAGGGAGGTAAATCGCAATTTCACCCAGTGCACTTTTTTCTTTCTCTTTTCTTGTCTAGTTTTACTCAGAGGCTTGCGGTGAATAATTGACTTTTGGCATCGGTTAACAAACAGTAAGCCTGACTGCGAGAAGCAAGTTTCACAGGACAGAAACAAAGATGCCCTGAACAAAATTTGTAATGTGTATTAATGATGTAATTAGAGCCGCAATGATTGAAGAAAAAATTGCCTCTTTGTAAAAGCCGTTTTCACTGCATTAAATATGCGTAACTCTTCCTCTGCTAAAACGTATTCCAACTTTCTCACACACACATTTTTCAACATGTCTCAAAGTGACTAAAAATGAAAACACATATTTCTTTTTGTTGGAATAATTTGATAGTGACACAGCTTCCAAACATAAGTTATTATAATCAGCTGTCATCTCAGACCCAACCCTTGTGAGAAATTACTCAAATTAGTTTAACTTTGTTTATACAGCAGTGATGAATTCACAGAGTTCAACGAAATATGAAATAAATACTGTGTCATCTACAAATATTTGTGTAAGGAATGACATTGAAGAACTTGTTACTAAAATCTATGACTATAATGTCATAGAGAGGCCATCCAATACATAACAAAAACACATTTTTAATCAATGTAAAGAAGCCTCTGGTAGTAGAAGTTTGAAATAACCTGTATAATAACAGACTGTCAGTGCAGTTTTCTTTCTTTTAAATTAAATATACTGTAAACATAATTAACCCATTTACCATCTGCAGAAAATGTGTCACGCAGAAATCTGTCCATGTATATAGTCATGTCAAAAAGAAAATCTTCACAGAACTCTATGTAGTCCTGCTAAAAACTACATACACCCATAAGAATTCATGGGGTAGGCAGCATGTGTGACCATCTCTATTAAAGCAGACATTTTAGCAAAATGTTAACACAGTATTACAATCTTCTGAGGAATAGAGGTCCCAGAAAATTCATCCTAGTGTCTGACCAAGCAATGTTCAGAAAAACTGCAAAACTCTACAAAACTCTACAGGTTGCAGTTAGCATGTTAACTGTTCACATCATGATGGCATATTAAAAAAAGACTGACCGATTGCTTGTCTGGAAGTGATGCCAAGCATCTCTAACAGCATGACTTAGGTTTGCAAAGTGGCATCTGAAACCATAAAACCTCTGGAACAATGTACTTGGACAGATGAGCGAAACGTGCATATGTCTGCCCATAACGCACAGATCCATGTTTGGCAAAAACTAAACACAGCATATCAGAAATCATACCTCATAACAACGGCCCAGCATGGAAGTGAAGGAGTTATGATTTTGGTGTTGTATTGCAGCCAATAATGAGCCAACCATGAACTTCTCTGTAGTCAAAGAGTCAAATATGAAGCCATGTGTCTGACAGCTAAAGCTGAAATTTGGTCATGCAACAGGACAATGATCCCCAGCAATAAACCTACAACAGAAAGGCTGAAAGAAAAAAAAAATCAAGGCAATCAATGGCCAGACCTCAACCTGATTAAAATGCTTTGACAAGAACTTAAGAGAATTATGCATAAAGAAAATTACAATTACAATGAATGTAAAGAAAAAACTACACAATAATGTGGGAGACTGATAAAGTCATACAGAAAACAATTGTTTCATCTTATTGCTGATAAAAGCTACTTAATCATGGAGTGTATTTAGTTCTCCAACAGGATTCCCAGACATTCATGACAAACCAATAGGTAAGCAGAAACCTGAAAAGGTGCCCCTGGCATCAAATGGCTGGACTATCGAGAGCACCTGCTTCAGTGCTCAGTGGGCATGAAATTGAACAGAATAGTAGTGACACAGGGTATCATCATGCATCCGTTTATTTTGCCAGAGTGTTTTTTGCGTGCTTCCATGATTTTGTAACTGTGAGCAATGTTCCCCTGTGACAATGTGCCAGGGCACTGGTGTTTTGTTTTTTGTTTCTGTTTGTAACCAAATTCATATGTGAAGGGGAAATGAAAGAATTGCTTCACAGCACTCATTTTCTGTGAATTTTCCGCTTTTGACCAGCTTGTTGATGAATACAAATAATCCAGGACTTGGCAATGGAAGCTTCAGGAATTTAAAAATACAAAAAGTTCTGTGAGTTGTATTGTGAGTAATATTGGGTTGTACCGAGTGACCCACTGCCAGGTTCACAACGCTCTAGGAGGTTTAATGCAATTAAAAGTTTCGCTGTTTTGATTCATTTCCCAACAGTAGTCTTTCAACATTCTAATGCAAAAATTAGAGAAAATCTATAGTATAGTTAAAAAATATATGAGCTACTGGGTGATACAATTTCAGCAAATCCTTAACTTCATGCTTCGTTTTACATTTCAAATAACAGTGGCTTATCCAATTTCTGTGGTCTTTTATGTCTATCCAGAATTAATAGCCCAGAGGACCCCTCTATAAATGAGCGACCTCCTTATTAATAAAACAACAGTGCTGCTCCAGTACTCAGGAACTGAGATGGCACTCAAATCTCACTCTTAAGAAACCTTGGAAGACTGTAAATATGAGCCAAGGGGGGTTAACCATTTTCCTAACATGCTTTCATCACCTTTATTAAAGCTGCATTTGGCTTTTTTTCCCTTTTTTGGAACCTGTACTGGAATATTGCCACGCCAATAATTACAGTATTCCACTGAAATTATAACCCATTTTCTAAAACCCTAATCCCTCAAAGAAATTGTCCAAACCTAGCTCAGTAACTAGCCACTGTAGCAAAGCACAGCAGGTTTCTGGGGTTTTCTTTAATGTATTTGGGGAATTTTACACTTTCAGAACTTCTATTTTACCCAAACTGTAGAAATTTTAACCCGTACTCAAAACAGCCTTTTTCTTTATTACACTAAAAGCAAAAATATAGTTTTGAATTGAATATATATAATAACAACCTTCTTGAATTGCCATATTCATTTTTTTTATTGGTCATGTTCTTTAATTTTATATCATTAATTGCACTCCTTTGTAACAGTTATTTAAATTATTCCACGTTCTGCAATACTTTCATACTGGTAGACCAAGCTGCCAGTACCTTAATGTACATTAATTAGCCAATTTATTAGGTCAGCCTAATGACCTTCTTGTTAACACAGATATCTCATCAGCCAGTAACATGACAGGAACTCAATGCATTTAGCCATGCAGACATGACAAAGATGGCCTGCTGAAGTTCAAACTGACACTGAGCATCAGAATGGGTGGAAAGTGGGATTTAAGTGACTTTGAACATGGCATGGTTGCTGGCGCCAGACAAGCTGATCTGACTATTTCAGGGAATCCTGATCTACTGGGATTTTCGCAAACTACCACCTGTACTGTTTATAGAGAATGATCTAAGAAACAGACAATATACAGTGAGCAGCAGTTCTCTGAATGAAAATGCTTTATTGACGTCAGAAATAAAAGGAGAATAGACTGACTCCTTCAAGCTGACAGTAAGGCAACATTAACTCAAATTACCACTTGTTATAACCAAGATATACAGAAGAACATCTTTGAATGCAGAAATACACATCATATCAGCTCAGAACAGGAAACTAAGGCTACACTTTGCATAGGTTCACAGAGAAGACTAGGAAAATGTTGTCTGTTCTGTTGAGTCTGTGTTTTTGTTGTAATATTCAGATGGTAGGGTCAGAATTTAGCAGTGTGAGGGATATTTTCTTGGCATACTTTGGACCCAATACTACCAGTTGAGCATTGCTGCTGAGCATGAGGGTCTCTTTATGACCAGATCATCTCAGACCCTTGAGTGTGACAGTGGGCTCTCATTGTGCTCAAGTGGTTTACACAACCAGTAGATCTCAGTCCAATAGAAACCCTTTGGGATATGGTGGAACACGAGATTTGCATCATGGATATGCAGCTGACAGATCTCCAACAACTCTGTGATGCTGTCATATCAATATGGAACAAAATATCTGAGGAATATTTCCAGCACCTTGTTGAAGCGATACCATGAAGAATTACAGACGTTCTGACGGCAGAAAGGTGTCCAACCCAGGACTGGCGAGGTGTATATTCTCTATAACACTTTTGCAGTTGAGACTGCAAAAGTGTTTACCGGTCAATTCTGGCTATGGTTTTATATAGAAACCACACAGACTGAGTAATGAGGTGTCATCTATGACATAGACATCTATGCAAATCAGTGACATCTGTAGAAAGCAAAGAAGTGACAAGCCTGAAAATGTTACACTCTCAGAGAAGTAGGTCACGAAACCACAACCTAGAATGTGGTGGAGGGGGGGGGCATGATTCACATCACAGACAAAGGGAAGAGAAAAGCTGAAAAAAGGGACATATTGACAGTAGCTGCTGAGTCAAGTAATGGCTACGAGGGGACAGTCTAATTATAACACTGTAGACAGGCTCATGCTACTTCACAATGCATGTTTTTGTTGTGGCGAAGTGAGTCATATGACAATTTTTAGTGGCATTTTTTCTTTGAGGTCTTTGTCTAATTTGCTGTTTTGGTGGCCGCAGAGAATTGGGCAGCAATGGGGAGAAAAAGAACAGCAGAAAAGAAGAAAACTCACAGAAATATGGAGATGACAAGTCTGAAGGACGAGAAAGATTCCATGCACAAGTATAGATTTTAGACAGAAAGGGAAATGCATAAAGCAGAATTGAAATGTGACGTTTGACTGCCAGCCTAAAAACAAGGGCTCAGTAGGAGCACTTCCAGAGCTGACAGTGTTTTGAGTTATGTTTCTTTTGTTGTTAAGAAACAGAGAAATATGAACATCAAGAGAGAAGAACCCTGTGCCAAGTGTGTGAACGTCTTACACTCAACGAGGGATATTGGGATGTCTGCCACAAGGGTGTTAGAAGGCTAGCAGCTTGGAGAGACAGAGTGAGGCACATGAATGAGCAATGCAACTCACATAACTCCAGTGCAACACAGCCTTCTGCGCTGCATTCTGCCCCAATCTCTGCTCGTTACATAACACCATATTACATCCAAATTCCCCAGAGTACAAATGAACCAAAATTGGCATACTTGGATTCAATAACACTTTCTTATTTTTCCATTTTGATTTCATACCAAAATAGAAATCAGTCCTGAAAGGATTGGGCTGGCATTTTTATTTATTTATTTATTTTATTTCAAAGACTCCATGGTAAAAGACAAAATGTTAGCTTGTTTCTCCTCTACCCCAAAAGCCACAAATTCCTTCTGAAACATATCATTTAAACATGTCAAATAAAAATTAAATAAATACAATATACTTTAGACTTTTATAATACACTCTCTTTGTAAGGCATTGTATATATAAATATAACAGGATTCCCATCCATGTTGTCAGCCTATTATTAGATGGCCAACCGAACACAGCAGCCCTGGCTGTAGGTTTAATCAAATGCAGCTTTTTAATGTGTGACTTCTAAAGTAGAACTTGCCCTACATTCTAAGAAACATCCACTACACCATGTCTGAATGCAAGATTTATATTGCTGTCCTTTAAAGACTGGTGGGAAAAATCAAGGTATAGCAACATAACAGCTGGTATAGTCACTTGTGTAGAAACTCAATTCCAGAAATGTTAGGACTAAATGAACTATATTATTGCAAATCTCATAAATCAATACTTTATTCAAAGACATAGAAAACAGAAACTGAGAAAATGTGGTATTTTATGAAAAATATGAGCTTATTTGGAATTTGATGGCAGCAACATGTCTAAAGCAAGTTGGGACAGGGCCATGTTTAGCATCAACTCTTCTGTTAAAAAGAGTCCATAGAAATCTGGGAACTGAGTTTATGTACTTTTGGGAGGGAATAATTGTCCATTGTTCTTGTCTGGTGTAGGATTGTAGCTATTCAGCAATTCAGGGCCATCTTTATTTTATTTTTTATATCATCATGTGCCAAATATTTTCAGCTAGTGAAAGATTTGGGCTGCAGGCAGGCCAGTTCAGCACCCGGACTCCTTACCCTGACAAGTCAAGTTGCTATAATAGATTCAGTATGATGTTTATCATTTTCTTCTCCTGAAAAATACAAAATGTAAATGAGCATATGTCGCTCTAAATCTGTACAGTATATATCTTCTAGCACTGATGGAGTCTTTCCAGATGTGCCAGCTTTCAATTCCATAGAAACTAACAAACCGACATACCATCAGAAGTGAAGACTTTTGAGGTAAATAGTGATAATAAGCCAGATGTTTGCTCCCCTCTTTGTCTGGAGGTTGTACTGTCTATGTTATCCAAATAATAATTTAAATGTTTAAGATTGACTGCAGAACAGTTTTATACGCTTCAGTCTATTTTAAATGATCGTTGGTCCAGAGAAGGCAGCAGTGTTTTTATATCATGTTCAATCTGGTTTTTTATTTGAATGATTTGGTTTAATGTGCATTCGTAGATGGCAAGGTGAACTGTCTTTCTGGTGTGTTCCTGAGCCCATGCAGTGATTTCAATCATGCCTGTTTTAATGCAGTTCTGCTTGAGGGCCCAAAATTAATGATCCTGTATTGATTTTAGGTCGTATCCCTCACACACAGAGATTTCTCCAGATTCCCAGTCTTTTGATGGTTTTATGTACTGTGAGTGATGATATATTCAAAATCTTCCCAATTTTGCATTTAGGAAAAATTTTCTGACACTGTTACACAATTAGCTGTTTACTATGAACGCTTTAAACTGAGGTATACATCAACAATTTACAGTCTTTTAAGCATATTTAGGTTGTGTTGGGGAAAAAAGGAAATTTGTCAAGTCCTCTATTTAGCTGCTGTGCAACCTTTTCAAATGCAGAGCACAACATTAGTTGCCTGTCAGCCAAACAACAAAACACAACAATAGAGCATCCCTCCTGGTCAAATCTAGCACCAACAAAAGAGGCGACAATTAGGTGACCGTGAGTCTGCCTAACTGTAAAAGGTGCCTCACTGCAACTTAATCATGACACTTTTTTTGGCACAAAAAGTAGCTGCATTCACACACACACGCGTGTGTGTGTGTGTGTGTGTGCGCATTGACCTTTTCATTTCAAATATCCTAAACTGCACTTTCATTTGTAGAGCGAGTACAATGGATACCTGCAAACAAATGCATCTGAAAATCTACCATTTCAGACTCCTAAGATCCACTTGCTTTTACTCCAAGAATTTAGATTTAGGTGTTTATAAATTTTGAACAATTCTTAACAGATTTTCATTTGTGACTATCTGCTTATATTTTATGTGAATAGCCATGCTTCCAGTAACAAACTAATATTATTTTACTAGTTGTTAGCTAACTTTATGAAATACCACGAGATTTTTAAAAAAATTTAAAAACAAGGGGGGAAAAAATTACTAGAAAGAAATTGAATTAAAAATGTTGTTACTGTAGGAAAGCTCCTGAAATAGCTTACGTCTGAGGGTCAGACTGTTACTGATGAGATACAAGGTGAGGTGACACGCTGTGAAAAACCAAGTACACAGTGAAGCCAAAAAAAGGCCTTAAGCAGGAAAACAAAAACCTGTTCTCCCAGAGCACAACTAATGCATGCTCTGCAACACCATAGCAACCAGGTAGAAGTGGGTCAGACAAACAGGTCAAGATAGATGAACAAGTGAAATGTGGTTTCTCTTTTACAACCTAATTAATACCTCCAATACTTGTCTGGACGCCCACCCCACCTCTTTTGGCTAGTTTGTGGGTTTAAAATCAGACTGACAAACCAAACAAGCCACTAGTGGCTAATCTGAGCAGTAGACGAAAGGCGAAAGAAGAAACAAACTGCGAGATGTACTGAACAGCATCTTGGGGTGTGTACACAAATGATTCGTTTTTGGAACTGGTGAAAGAAATAATACAATTTGTGTTCTATTTAGCCTCTAATATTTACAAATTCTTTATTTCTTATAAATAATATGCATCCATAGTTGGTCGGCCCTCCCTGAGTCTGGTTCTGCTGGAGGTTTCTTCCAGTTAAAAGGGAGTTCTTCCTTCCCACTGTCATCACAGTGACAGTCATCTGATTGTTGGGGTTTTCTCTGTATTATTGTAGGGTCTTGGCCTTACAATATAAAATGCCTTGAGACTGGTGTTGTTGTGATTTGGCACTAAAAGAAAAATAAATTGACTTGACTTGTTATAGACTCATTAATAGTCTTGCTGCTTAGATATTCTTTACAGGCAGACACTCTTTTACTTTATGCTCGAGTGCAGAGGGAAGTGTTGAGCATGGACTGATTATGATGTCCACTGACACTCACAGAAGCACTGGAGCGGACATGGAAAGCAGATTTATTTTATTTTAAAAAAGATAACTGATAAAGCAAGAAAAGAGAGTGGATACCTCTCAGTTTGATTTATCTATATCATGATGAGAGAGACAAGCAAATATTCATAGTATAGATTAGAATGGGCAGCGACAACTAAAACAGAGTTTATCATTATCTATCAGTCAGAAGGAAATTTATTCGTAGCTTTTCATCAAGTAGTCTAGAAATGTAAAAACAGGTAGACAGCAGCACTTCATGAGTCTAACAAGTTGATATGTTGAAAAGGGAGAATTTATTTATTTATTTCTTCAGCCTAAAATACCAAACTCATTTCCATTCCTGCTAACTGCAGGAAACATAATGAACCCAATCATGGCGATTTTCCACAGGTATTTCACTGACATCTGCATCCTGGAATGAAAGAAGATACTAATTTGGCTGGAAGGACCGAAAAGAATTTTTTGATTCTATGGGTGTGTGTGAGTAAGTGTGTGTTTGTCAGAGTGTGGGTGCATGGCTGTGAGAAATACACAAACTCCAGCAAGTGATGAAGCAAGGCGAAGCTTCCAAGTCTTTTATATCCTATACAACCCTCGCTGCTACCATACAGAGCGCCCAGGGACTGGAAAAATTTAATCACGCTAAACATATGTGTAAGGCGAGGTGATGCACTATCAACTGAATACATGCATGAGGAAAATCAGAAAAGAATAATGTCAAGAAGATTCATACTCAACATCTAGTAAATAAGACACGTTCCCACAGGACCAGTCAGGCTGCTGCATATCACCCCCACATGCTGAGGCACAGTGAGGAAGCATTTCATACAGAAAAACTCAATGGAACGTCCTCAATTTGGCAAAAGACGCTGAAAAATAAATGTTTTACTCAAATATGTCAATATATACTGCAGATGTACAGTATATGTGTGGATATTTAAATGATGTTTCAAAGTGTGGTTATTCCGTTCATAAATCACAACTCTAATGCACTGACATGACTTCTAAAACCCACTTAGAAAAAAAGCCTTATTGAGATTCCTGTGTAGGCAAAGTTTACACCCACATCAGACCGAGATTATTTCATGAACATTTTTTTTTTAAATCTCTACACTATTCACAAAATATTTATTTGTTTTTATTGTAATATAAAGAGTATTTTCTTAACTGTGATGGAGTCACTTACAATTCGTTTATTGACACACCAGAGCCGAAAACCAGTACTATCAGGCATTTTCATATGCTTGGAGCACACAAGCATAACTTGGCACCGAATTCAGTCATCCAAGCTAAATAACAGAAATATGATATTTTTAGACCTACAAAACCCTTCCTTTGGCTTATTACCACACAACCAACTGGAAGGCTTTGATTTGCAGAGCTTGAACATTAAAATATAGTCATGGAATTCCGCATTTTCTAAATAGTTAGAGATGACTCACCAAAACAAAGTTTCTCAGACATATCTGAGACAGGCATGATAACAGTCAATTTCACATCTAACAGCCAAAGGGCCCCTTTTGCATGGGTCTTGCATGGTCTGCTTGTGTGCACTCTCTCCAGGAACTTTAGCTTCCTCCCAAAGACATGCATGGGTTAGATTAACTGGCAATTCTAAATTAGCCATAAGTATAAATGTGAGCAAGATTGGTTGTTTATGTCTTTGTATTAGCTCTGCGACGGACTGGGCACCAACACCAGGAATGCTTGCTGCCTCTGTCTTAAAATCATAACATTTCTCAGTTTAAACACCTTCTGTCCTGTTTTCGGTCACTTCTGTGGTGAGAATATGCAGCTAAAAGTACTCGATTAGGTCTGGATCATCTACACAATTAAAATTGGCAGAAACCGGCTCTGATGCCAACTTATGAAGTTGATAAATGAGTGTTTTTATGGCGAGGACTGCCTGAATATAAAATGTATAGGAGACACATGAAGGTCAGGCAAATGAAGTGACCTTAGAAGATATTGACACCTGGTTCATTATGAGACTGAAAACCAAAGGGCGTGTAGTAGAGTATCCTGCACACTGTCTATATTTCGCCTCTATAAGTGTAGGTAGGGCTTATTTAAATCCATGAATGGATTAACAGGTTGTTAGGAGTAAGGTAGGCAGGGATACTGAACAGATGTGTAGGGATACTAAACATTGTGGTAAACCAAGTGAGAAGTTAAGAACTAGGGTTCACACAAAGGGGAATATTTATGGAGTAAACTCCCCAAGAGATAAACTGGCTAGTAATGGAAGAAATGCATCAATGGGACAAAGAAGCAAGCTGGGTTGGACCTCCTGAGGCAAAACGGTCATTGGATAAAATGTGAATGTGGAGTGAAAATACAACTTGCGGTGGGAGATTTATAATATGGAGACACTGTTTAATTCATGTCTTTAGCATAGTGAAACTCCTTAAAAACCCACCCTAACCACCAAATCACTTTATAGATAGGTGAGATATTTTTCTGTCATTTCTGTTTAGTTATATAAGTTGTCTAAGCATACCAAGACAGCTAACATAAAAGCTCAAGTAAAAAAATCGCTCAGGAAGAAATAGATTTGTCACCTGATTTAAATATACTGCTGGATTTGTCCATAACAATATAAAGGGGAAAGACTAAAGGATTTCATAGCTGGCATATTTTAGGACAGGTATGGGTGGGAAGAGATTAGAAAATGGGAGTAGATTTGAGGAAGCAGTTGATAAGCCCACAGGATGTAGCAAGCCCCACCATAGCTGGTGCAGATAAAACACACAATGGATGGTTTAGTTTGTGGAGCTCAAAATGTCACGGGAGGACACGGCAGATGAGACGTGAAAGAAAATGCTTCAGGTTGGGATAAACTGGTCACTGAAAGTTTGCTAAAATGTTGATGGTAGTAATAACCTAACAATTCCTGAAACTGTTAAATATGAGGATTAATAATATATTAATATGAGATTTTTACAAGTATCTTTGGCAATAACATAAACTGGAACTAAAACTGAGGAATCCATAAACACATTTTCTGGACAATGAGCCTCTTGTTGTTCTCTTGCTTGTTTCCATGATAAAGAGCCACTGATCAGCAGGATTATTTCACACAACAATAGTCTAGAGGCGTTTTCTGCTTTTGTGCACTTCCTATTTTAGTACGGATCCTATGCACAGTTTTATAAATGAAACCATATTCTCTATTTTTCTGATGCCTATGCATTTGAATTAGGAAGCTACATAACAACAGTACCTATTTGGTTTTTTACCTAAGCTACATGCAACATCATTTAGTAAAATCAAAATAAATGAAAGGCATTTTTGATTACTTAATTTGTACATGCTTGAAAAAAGGGTTGAGCTATATGTATTAAACATCTTAAGAGTTCTTGTGAGTTTTCTACTAAATCTTTTGTGTTTGGTACATAAAAATAATCGGTGCATCTACCCGCAAAGTAATTTAACGGTTCAATTCAAAATTTAATTAGGCACTGGCAGTTAACGTTTATTACATGGCTATATCCTTACATTTACATCGTAAATTGTAAAAGTATAATAAAGATATTTTAATGGTTATAGTAGCAGCCAATAAAACTGCTACTGCATCATACATTTGATCCATGAATTGGTTCCCTAAATGCAGGCTATCCCTGGATTATGTGAGAAGGGTTTTCCCTTTCTATTGTTTGTGCTTGTGCTAAATTCAAGCACTTGGCAGATTCAGTGCAGTGCTCGTCAGCCCTGTGGTAAACTGCAAACCTTTTCCAATATGCTGCAAGTTGTGTATTTGTGTACTCACATCGCTGTGTGCAGGTGTGACATTAACTGTGATCCTCTGAGAATGGATAAATGACAAAAGATGTGATCCTCCCCATCCCCGCCCCTTTTCACTCTCCCTCAGAGACATGTTGAGGGGGAGGCAGCAATGAAGAAGAATCTGTGTATCTGTCAGTTTGTCTGATAGCCCTGCACACTCTCCACCCTTGTCCCTCTGCAGGGGCTAAGCTCCTGAAGACACTGCTTAAAGTGTCACAACACTTACAAACCAAAGGTAGCCATACTTCAGTTGCAGACCAGAGGAGGCATGGTTATGGAGAAGCCCCTTGAACTCGGTGCAAGTCATTCTGTCAGAGAGTAGTCAGACTGAGAGACACAAAGCCACAAGCAGAAACATACATTTAAGGGTTAATGCGGTGACACACAACACACAGAGGCATGAAAATGACTGCAGGGGCCATGCATCACACGGTGCTCTCCCACACATCCATAGGCATACAAACACACATACGCAAGCACCTTGTCACTCAAGGAAGCAAAGTATGTGATCTGGCACAGGAAGGAGGGCGCTTACATAACACTTGATTTTTTTAAAGGTGTAATTGAATGTCTTTTTGGGTTAAGTGAAAATCATCTGGGTGCACCAGCCATATCAAAGCTGACATTCATCAAAGTCTGCCATAATAAGAAAAAGTCATTTGATGTGAAAAGAAATTCACAATACACACAAAAATCATACCTGATATACTTTTATTTGATATGCAAAACTTACAAATCTTATGTTTTTATGAAAATGTATAGATACGTAAAATAGATACTGTAACTTCACCCAGTTTCATTAAATACTGCTTATTATCCTTGCTAAATGCAGTCAGAAGGTGTGTGTGTGTATATATATATATATATATATATATATATATATATATATATATATATATATTTATTAGGGGTGCAACAATACTCGTATCGATATTGAACCGTTCGATACAGTGCTTTCGGTTCGGTACGCATATGTATCAAACAATACAACAATTTTTATTTATTTTATCAACTTTTCTTCTGACGATGCTGTCTGTGTTGAGCGCTCAGTGGATCTGGGTTCGACTACTCCACCTAGGCTGCACTGTGGAGTGCAGATCCACTGAGCGCAGCGCAAGCTAGCAAGACAGAAGCTAAGCTCGTTGCAACATGGCAACTCCCTCAACGCTACCCGAAATTGAACCTCCCCCACCCTCATTCAGAGCTGGCGTTTGGTACTATCTTGGTTTTCATGTGAAGCATGACCCTGATGGTAAGCGCGTCATGGACAAAAGTAAAACAGTATGTCGGATGTGCCACGCAATGCTCAATTCGTGGGAACTAGTGCATTAGCACAGTTAGCTTGTTAATGTGTTGACGCCGTCCAGCCCCATGCACGGCGCGATCCGTGGTAGCTCGTTAACGGAGATTTGCCGCGTTATGGCGTTAATGTCATTTTAACAAGATTAACGCTAACAGCACTAGTGGGAACACAACGAATATGGCTGCACATTTACGCCGACATCATCCTAGTGCAAAGACAAGTGGAAGCAGACAAAAACAACAAGCATGCATGCTACAAACTTTACCCGAGTCATTTACAGCCGTTAGCACATGATTCTCCTTATGGGGACCTGATATGTTTAATATGCTGCTGAGAATATAGCCCAGAAGAAGCATATAGTATAGCTTTTATTTTGGAAAGAGCCATTTCTCTGTAATAAACTCTCTTTTCCAAAGATGAGTGATTTCTCCATCAGATAGATTTATTTTTTTATTACTTTGTTGTTTCAGCAACATTAAATTTAAAAACTGTACTTTTGAGTTAAAATATATATTTATAATTTTAATAAATGACAAATTAAAAGAGCATGAACATTTTTTTGTATCGAAAAAATATCGAACCGTGACACCAAAGTATCGAACTGAACCGAACCGTGAATTTTGTGTATCGTTGCACCCTTAATATATATATATATATATATATTTGTCACATTATAATTCTCCAGAATAAATTGCTTTCAGTGGGAAAGAACACATTAATTCAAAAACACACATTAATTCAAAATAGATGCTAATTTATGTTTTTAAAAAAGTGGTTGTGGTCACAAAAAAGTAAAAACAAAAAAAACAAAAAACAGAAAATACAATAAAAAAAAGCTGAGATGGATCTCAGATGTGACAAAAGCTCTCATCTAAGGTATTACACTTCCTTGATCCAGTTTAAATTCCAAGAACCACCTAGTAAAAATGACCATTTCCTCATTTTCAAGAGTATAACACAATGCACCCGGTGCATTATGTAAGGACACAATAACTATATGCTCAAGGCAGCTAGAGATACGTAGCGTGACATCTCTATGTATACAATACATATATGTAGGTATTGAGGCCTCATGATTAACACATGGACATGCTTTCTGAGACAAACACTGCTCACACAATACAGCTAAGGCAAATTCCTGGTTATAAAGATACATTTTAGTGTTGAGAAAAAGAAACCACAGATCATAAAATAAAAATGGCTCCCTAAATGACCAGTATTTAATGGTCAAACATTCAATTTCAACGGCGGAATCCATTGGGATTATCAGTAAAGTTGACTATAACAAATGGTCAGTGTTGAAGCAGCGGGCAGTTTAAGATCAGTTGCTGTTTACAACACTAAATATTAAACATTTGCTTCAAAGTGGGATCGATATGTAATCATCACCTCTCTTGCTCAGATCTGTTCACGTTAATTTCTTCTTGAATTGTGAAACAGCTCTGCAATCGGACAATACAGAGCTGGGCAAGATATAATAACCAATTTAAGCACCACAAATATAACCACATCAGACTCAGAGTCGAAAAGGAACAGTGCAGTTTCACTCCCTTTTTCACTGTCAATGCTTATTCTCTGACAATAACAAATCCCACACACAAGTTCACTTCAAAACATTCCTGGAGCTTGAGCTGTATGAAACACACTCTCACTGTAAACAAGCACTCATTTTAAGAATGAATTTAAGATTTAGTGCAGGAACAGGCATGCATTCTTGTCTGTGCACACGCAAGGCACGAAGATTTGGTGCAGATTAAGGCAGTGGGCATTTTTTTTGCTTTGTCTTTTTGTCCACAGTGTTTTTTAGGAGGAAGAAAACCATAAAGCCTTGCAGGGTGATCTGTCTTTTCAACTGACCAGGAGTGCATATAGAAGAGGTTCTTGGCAGTTGTTCATCCTCATCTCTGCAGCTCTGTTGTTTAAAGTTCCTCAAAGAAGGCAACCCTGGACTTGGTGCTCTGTAGTGTAAGCTGTGTAAGAATCAATAACAAAGGTGTGGTGAGGTTTTATATGAGGGGTAAAAATAAACACAAGAGGAGGAGTATTCTGGCAAGCAATCAAAATAAGTAAAAAGACAGAAATCTTTATTGGAGATTCTGATCATGAAAGTCATCGCCTGGCCTTTCCCTTAGCCTTTTTGCCTGATCTAATCCTTCCGTCTATTCCCAATACACACAGTGTGTGCAAGACCCTGACTTTCAACCAAGACACCATAAAAAGAGTGCAGCGTGCAGATGGTCAGCATGCTTATACATACTGACACAATAAGAAATGTGATTTGACAAAAAATTGGTTAGCAGGTAGCTGTAATTCTGAATGTACACACATGCATGTGTAATCCAATTATTTCTCTGATGAAGCACTTTTAATTAGACACTAGAAAAGCCAAACACATAATCTGACTTGTTTCCCTTGACTAATCAAAAGACTAAATGATCACAAGAAGAGGATAATTGGAGATTCTTTGGCGTGTTTACTGCAAATATACCCCGAAGGTTATTCTGATTGTAATGAATCTCTGATGGTGTAAAGGCATGCAATGTTGTTGATACACCCTACATAGATTATAATATCCAGAAACTGAAAGAAAATCTGCCTCTATTAAGGTTTACAACTCAATCAGGGTACAACACAACTTTGCAGGTTTTCCAGCTCTCTGCTACAGACAATCAAACAGATGAGGAGAGAAGTGGGAGATCAATGCCAGTCAGAGAAAAAACTGTTAATTGTCTTTCTCTCCAGGTTTAAATGAGCTGGTGATGGATTAATTCGGGTCACTGGCTGTGCTTTAACCGTTCAGGTGAAGCTAACCGTTGACTTATCTAATACTGCATAAGATCGCACCAAGGCAAATTGGCTGGGCAAACTAGTTTCTCTTTTTAACATCTGCAGGGCAAAGGGAATTAAACCGACTGCCAAAGTCAATATTACACGGGGGATGAAGGAGGACAGTTCAGGAAATCCAGTTTTTTCTGGGGAATGTGCTGATTGAGGGACTTAAGCAAATCCAAACAGATAATGTGTGGGAAGGGGATGGATTAGCAGTGTTATGTTTACTGATCACCTTCTAGTGTCCCTGCTGACAGAAAGCCTGAGCTATATTTGTGTGTGTTAAAGTCTGACCGCATGCTTATCTGTATCTAACTCTCGAGCATTTTTCTCCACACTGGCCACAGTCTCCACTTTAGAAAGAGCAAAAACTCTTTCCTCGATGTTCCAGGTATTAGTGCTATGAAAGACACAGCAGCAAGATATTTCCAGAAAAGAAATGCTTTTGTACAATAGCTAACCTCCTTTGTCTGCCACTTCATACGGTCTGAATGGACTGCCACATATAGCATAAAAAAAGCCCTGCCTCTCTTAAAGTTCACACAGAATCTCTAAAGCTCTTGTATTGAGACTTATTTACAGAGAATGAGCTCTCTGTAAGCCCTGGTGCTAACAAAACAGAAACTGTGGCCTGGATGAAACGCAAAGGCACTGTGCCGTGTCAAAGGAACGTTCATTAATCATCCAAAGGGGGAGAGTGAGTCTGGGAGGAGAAAACTTTGCCCGGGGTTGCAGCTGGTCCTGATGCTTTGGGCTCAGTGATCTGTGCTTCGTTCCACATTCCCTCTGCTCTTCTTTTCCCACCGTCTCCTCCTCACCCCAACCACCCCCTGGTCACTAACTTCACAGTGCATTCTTGGAACTTATCCGTGACTCAGCCTCCTTCAAACTCCTCTTCCTTTTTAGTGCGCCCCCCACCTTCCCTAAACTTCTCACCTCTTTTAGCAAAGCTGACTTAGCTTCCTCACTCTTGATTTCTTTTCCCTTCCCCCTGCAATGCCACGAGGCCTGGCCCCTTCCCTCACTAACAAGATAAATGCCAACGCCTCTGGTTCAATTAAAGCAACACTTTTAACTCAGCTCCTTTTCCACTTGCATGCCAGAGGTGCCCCCATCAATCCAAATGACTAATCACCAGGCAAAAATCAATTAGTGCTCCCCCTAACAAGCGTATTTTACACTCAGAGACAAAATGAAGGAGGGTGGGCTCTTTTGTTACACAATGTGCTGTGAACAACCCAAAGTTTTATTTGATACTTTTATTTAAATTAGAGAGATACTGGAGTGGTAGGATAAAGGAGAACAAGTCTAATCTGCCAGTTCATCAGAGGACAGCGGAAATATAATCTTTTTATAACAATGCTGCTGACTTTGACCAATCAATTATGGAATATCCCACAGGCCAAGAGCCTGCCACATCTACTGTTTTTATATCATTACTAAACCAGAGACTGGGTGAGATGAAATCGCTAATACTAATGGAGTTGCTATAAGATTAATGCAAACGCACAGATTTTCACAAAGACTGTACATAAAAGATGGACACAAGTAGGCTACTGTGACGTCACCTGTTGTTCCAACGTGAAGCCTTGAGCTGACCTCTTTATCTGGTGCAATTTTTGTCTTTGGAACCAGATGTGTCACAGCAACAGGTATATATGATTTGGAAGCACATCGCACTGCGTGCTCATGGCTGCCTGTCAATCACAAACATAACCCCTGTAGCTTACCCTGCTTTAACCTTCTTTTTGACTCAAATGAGCACCATAATGTACAAAATGGCTCAATAAGACTTGAGTGACTGAGACCATAAATTCATGAATACTTGTTTTTGCACATATAGTCGTTGCCTTGCTACTAGAAACAACTGCTTTATTTTTTTTAGACCTGGTTGCTAAGTTCATCTTTTATATACAGTTGTTGTCGCTACAATAGGAGGGGGCCATCCAGGAAGTATTGAGAGTTTATTTAAACTTCATAATACTGTAAATGTGGCTCATGTAAGCTCATTGGATAGCAGTTGAATGGCTTAAATAACTGTAAATGTAGTGATGTGTTTCTCACTTCATTAAATGTTTTAGTGCTCATTTATATTCATTTATAACCATGAGAAAAATATCCGATGCATTTGCTTCACTTCCAGAACCACTTTATGATTCAAGATTTGCTGTTTTTAATTAAAATAACGATCACATGTACCTGGCATCAGTAGCAGTTTGCCTCCCCCTAAAACTAAAGTCAGATTAGCTTGAAATAGTAGTAGCTGCTGAGACAGCTTTACTCACACTTTCTTATCTCTTCTCCTCTGCAACTGCACTGCTAGTGCCCATGCACCCACTGACATCTTGAAATTTTACTTTCAAAATTCAGAAAGATGGGTTTTTTTTGTCAGATGTGTGGGTGTTTATTGATGTAGTGTAATATCTGATTATTCGTTTTTCCAATATATAACCTTGAGGTAAACAGCAGAGGTAATCAGATTTCTGTTTTGGATCTGAAGGCCTATTGAAAACTATTTCTGTGTGAACACAAATATGGACAGACAAGCCAAGGTTACTGGGAAACATCTTATTTTTTAAGGACTGTGTATGTTTATGTGGCAGCTGAGCTGGGAGTTACCTTTTTAAAGTTACTGTGCTTGCTGGTCCCCTGTTCTGTGTTCTGATTGTGAATGATGTCTAGAGAAGTCTCCCTCTCTTTCAGCTTCAGACTTTCAATCTCCGTCTTCAGCTCATTCAGCTGTTCCTGCAGGTGCTTGCTCTTCTCCATGTACTCAACCCTATGCATGAACAAATTGCCAGTTGAGAAAAAGCCATTATTTCCATGGTCATTAAGAATAAACACAGTGACAATAAGGTTAAATTAAGTCCAGAATTACACCATATGATTTCATATCAAATAGGCCAAAGGACATATTAAAAGTTTGGCTTTAAAAGCGGTATAACACTATAATATGACATCGTACAAAAAGACAGAATATGTGGATTCAAGTTTTGATATAAATTCTGTTTAACTAAAGATAAAGACAGAATGTCCTTTTCCATTTGAAAATGTACTGCCAGCAGTCTGTAGGAAGTAGCTAAAGCCTGCCACAGTGACATCTCGCGGTAATTAGCATATCCATGACATCACTGTGTCAGCTGTCCTTCTGTCCTTGCATATAATACCCAAGAAGGCTGTTTTCATCACATAATTTTCAGTTTCTGGTATCAGACAATAGAATGAGCATGAAACAGTGACTGTTGACTGTTGACCAAGTTGATGTTTTGATAAAATCCTTATTTTCCCACTGTGATGTAATCTGACAACATCGCTACGTAGATAAGCTAAAGGCAATAGCTAACCTTTGATTTCAGCTATATTCGCATTTAAAAATTATTATATCTTCAAAGATCTAGTACGTTTGCATCTGCAGCTCATTCTGCTGCCAAGTGATGAGCTGAATGTGCTGCTGGGAGAAAAAAGTTTGTAACTTTTTGGGCATTAAAAAATGGGCGCTTTGAAAAAAAATCACTAAAAGAAGCTTATGTGCAAGTTCAATAAGGAAGATCTGTATTCCCACATTTGCCTGCATTCTTGGGAGTCTGTGCTGCTAGTCTATCCTGTCCATGACTTCCTCTTTCCCACACTTTCAAACTGAATTTTGTCATCATCGCTCATTTCTATCACCAATTTTTATTCTTCTTTCTTCCTGTCAGCCAATCAGCTTGTGTTCTGTGTGCTTTAAACCTCACTGCTCCTCTGTCATTCTAACTCTCCGACTCTCTTTCCTGCAACCCACGTCCTTCCCATCTCAGCTTCCACCTGCTTCATCTCTGCCACCATAAACATGTGGACTCCGGGGGGTCCTGTCCTACTTCCTACCATTGCCACACTCTGCTCTGCTATGTAGCTTCATTGAAGTCTAATAGTCAAATAGAAACCCAAACTCTCTTCTTCAATAAATCATGTTCAGTCATTTTAAATGATCTCTTCTTATTGTAATAAAGTTGGCAACAATGTGGAGAAATTTTAATCAAGTGGAGCTGGGTATGCGTGTGAATGCAGAGGGGGAAAATGAGCTGGAAAAATGTAATAAATAATTTTTATCACTTGCTACTTTAGCACACTATAGTAATGGTGAAACTGCTGAAAACACACACATCAGGCACAACAAACCAGACTTACTAGCAGTGTGTACCATTGTTAAAATGCTACTGCCTGTACTTACTAAAGAACTGAGATGTGTGGAAAGGAGAATTTTTGTGCATATGTATTTACAAGAGTTTACTTTTCAGAATGCAACATTTGGGGAGCAACTTATTTAAATGAATTATGCATTACATGAATAAGATTTGCAACACATTGTTTCCTAGAAATTGTACATTTCTGTATTTCTGTTCCAATCAATAACACTGGTATTTTAATGAAACAGAGCAGAACTGAACTGAACTTAACATGTAATGTCAGAGGGAGGGAGGAGAACCCCCCGATACAAAAAGTATACATGCATGCGTGTTTACATTCTTCAGTGTTTTAGCTTTCAGACACATTTCTACACAGACATTGGAACACAAAAAAAATCTCTGCATGGGTTTTGAAAAGTAGTTCACACACATCCTGACTTCATGTACATTCTCATTTTTTTCTCTTCTTCCTTCATTTTCTTTCTTTCTTTTTTTTTTTACTTCTATCAGGGGCAATTTAATACCATATTGAAATGTCTGTCAAAATGCAGATATTAATGGGACCTGAGTTAGTGTGTAAGATTAAATTACTACGTACCCGGAGACCCACTATTCCTGCAGAAAAAATAAGAGCAGCACATTCATTTCTGCACGAGGCACATTAAAAGTACCTCCATTAATAAATCGATGACCTGTCATTTGACTGTAACTAATTTTTTGTGCTCTACACATCGTACAGGTCAGCTATTACAGGGAGTGCAGAATTATTAGGCAAATGAGTATTTTGTCCACATCATCCTCTTCATGCATGTTGTCTTACTCCAAGCTGTATAGGCTCTAAAGCCTACTACCAATTAAGCATATTAGGTGATGTGCATCTCTGTAATGAGAAGGGGTGTGGTCTAATGACATCAACACCCTATATCAGGTGTGCATAATTATTAGGCAACGTCCTTTCCTTTGGCAAAATGGGTCAAAAGAAGGACTTGACAGGCTCAGAAAAGTCAAAAATAGTGAGATATCTTGCAGAGGGATGCAGCAGTCTCAAAATTGCAAAGCTTCTGAAGCGTGATCATCAAACAATCAAGCGTTTCATTCAAAATAGTCAACAGGGTCGCAAGAAGCGTGTGGAAAAACCAAGGCGCAAAATAACTGCCCATGAACTGAGAAAAGTCAAGCGTGCAGCTGCCAAGATGCCACTTGCCACCAGTTTGGCCATATTTCAGAGCTGCAACATCACTGGAGTGCCCAAAAGCACAAGGTGTGCAATACTCAGAGACATGGCCAAGGTAAGAAAGGCTGAAAGACGACCACCACTGAACAAGACACACAAGCTGAAACGTCAAGACTGGGCCAAGAAATATCTCAAGACTGATTTTTCTAAGGTTTTATGGACTGATGAAATGAGAGTGAGTCTTGATGGGCCAGATGGATGGGCCCGTGGCTGGATTGGTAAAGGGCAGAGAGCTCCAGTCCAACTCAGACGCCAGCAAGGTGGAGGTGGAGTACTGGTTTGGGCTGGTATCATCAAAGATGAGCTTGTGGGGCCTTTTCGGGTTGAGGATGGAGTCAAGCTCAACTCCCAGTCCTACTGCCAGTTTCTGGAAGACACCTTCTTCAAGCAGTGGTACAGGAAGAAGTCTGCATCCTTCAAGAAAAACATGATTTTCATGCAGGACAATGCTCCATCACACGCGTCCAAGTACTCCACAGCGTGGCTGGCAAGAAAGGGTATAAAAGAAGAAAAACTAATGACATGGCCTCCTTGTTCACTTGATCTGAACCCCATTGAGAACCTGTGGTCCATCATCAAATGTGAGATTTACAAGGAAAGAAAACAGTACACCTCTCTGAACAGTGTCTGGGAGGCTGTGGTTGCTGCTGCACGCAATGTTGATGGTGAACAGATCAAAACACTGACAGAATCCATGGATGGCAGGCTTTTGAGTGTCCTTGCAAAGAAAGGTGGCTATATTGGTCACTGATTTGTTTTTGTTTTGTTTTTGAATGTCAGAAATGTATATTTGTGAATGTGGAGATGTTATATTGGTGTCACTGGTAAAAATAAATAATTGAAATGGGTATATATTTGTTTTTTGTTAAGTTGCCTAATAATTATGCACAGTAATAGTCACCTGCACACACAGATATCCCCCTAAAATAGCTAAAACTAAAAACAAACTAAAAACTACTTCCAAAAACATTCAGCTTTGATATTAATGAGTTTTGTGGGTTCAGTGAGAACATGGTTGTTGTTCAATAATAACATTATTCCTCAAAAATACAACTTGCCTAATAATTCTGCACTCCCTGTACACATAGGTTTCAGGTTTATACAGTGGACAAGTTCATAATAATGCAGTTCTCTTCTGGATAAATCAGCTGCCTCTCACTGACCTGAATTGCTATTTTAGAGAGAAACACATACATAAAAACCTGAATTTACACTGTAAGATTTTTTTTTAGTACATTACTCTCACCCTCTCGCTCCCTCATCAGATCTGCTCATTTTTGACCCACAAGTTTGAGCTGCTCTTGGCAGGATGCTGGTCATTATTGAAATGAACCGATGCCCTTGTTTATAAATTACCGCACTGTTAGTTCTGCGATTGCAGCATCACGCTAATTTGGTAAAACTGGTGCTTAGGCTGAATCTCCCCCAGAAGCAAAACGCATTGACAAATACTTAGTGTGTATATTGTTAAATGGGGAAAGGGCTGTGACCAAAGGAGAGAGATGTCATAATGATGACGGTCTGAAAAAAGGCAAGGGTTACTTTGAAACTAACAGGAAAACTATGAGAGTTGATTTTGTCAATATCATGAACAAGATCAAATCACGATCCTTCTTTTTTTTTTAGGTAGCTCTAGTTTTCTAATGGTATTCTCTTTGTTGTTCAAATATTTCACTTTTACATGTATACAAGTGTTTGTTTTTTAATTATTATTTTAGCTACCAGAAATACTTAAATGAAAAACAACAAAAATCAATCAGCTATTTTACAGCATGTGTCTCTCAACTCCGCTGCAGTTTTCTGGTTTTGTGAAAAATTACCAGCTAGCTGCTGCCCTGCAATCCTACTCTTTGAATAAAAAAAAAAACCCTAATTACCTAATTAGATGACAACTAAGACCCAGGTAATTTACCCAACCGTACAGTCAGGGTCACACTTGTCAAAATGTACTTTTTCCTGTCTGCAAACAGTGACCTACAAGAACTACTGAAATAAAATGGCCAAATGCGGGCAGCGGAACAACTGCAGTTAATGCTGAGGGTCAAATATTCACCAGAGCCCTGAATTAAAATGTGCATATTTAAAATGATGGTGCTCCTGGACCAATTTAAATCTTTCTCAAGCATATTCTGAGGTTATTCAAAAGCACTTAAAATATGTATTTCTTTTCAACTGATTAATTCCTTCCAATGACAAATGCAAATAGGTGGAGCCACACAACCAGAAAGTGAGAAGGTGCAGTTTTAAGTCAAAATAATAAGTAGGATCAGCACAGAACTGGCTACTTACTTCTCCTTCTCGATCTCCATGGATAGACGTTTCATGTCAGTATCTTTAAAGTCAAAACTGAGGTTCTCTCTACTGAAGCTGACATCTTGAGGCATGCTGTCAGGTGTCAGTCCTGGGGACTACGATTGAAAAAAACAAACAAACAATGAGGTAGAGGTTTATGACGTGACAGTAATCTTAAATTACAAATAGGGGGGGAAAAGGCATTACTTACAGACATAAAAATGATAGAAAGAGAAACAAAAGAGAGCAAGACAGAATAAAAATATGTGGTTTTTGCAGAGTGTATGAGCAACGATGTGTGAAAATATGACACAAGGACACAATGGTAACAGACAAAGTGAAGAAGGGCACATGAGCTGATAAAAATGTGCTTTTAGGGTTTGATTAAATTTTTTGAAATGCATATGTCACAACCTAATACACCAAAATGTAAATAGTGTAATGTGTAAGTGCAGCAGTATGTCTTTATATATTTCTTTAGGATCCTCATTCATATTATATCAATCACCAGTATCTCTGTGTGTGTGTGTGTGTGTGTGTGCGCGCACAGGCTAATGAATGTGGAATGTGTGGGTTTTTAACATGTTGAAAGCCCTTGTGTAGGCTGCCTGATGTGGTGCCTGGTCTTGTGCAAGTATCTCCTGTTCTGTTTGGCTTTGTGTGAAAACAATTGCATGTGTCAGTGTGTGAACATGTGTGTTTTAAGGAGTCCAGATAAAACTGGTAACCCTATATGCTCATGTCATATTTAAGACCCGCAACACACAATTTTCCTGATGGGGATACATTATCATTCTGTAAAACTACACTGCATGTGCACCTGCACCACCATTTGTTGATGGTTTTCCACAGAAGATATTTTCTGTCTGTGTCACTTGTTATTTTGCTATTTTTTATGGATAATCTTTTTGGAAATTATACATAAAGTATATCAAAGAACTATGGAGGAAACAATCTTTAGAAATATAAATAACAAAAAAGTATATTACATTTAGAGTGATCTTTATAAACACAGAGATGCAATGAATGGTGTATTAGTTATTTTTCAAGCAGACATTCCTTTAAACTCTCAATAATGTACGATTATGCTGCTTTTTTGGTTTTGCATGCATGTAGGAAAAGTGTGTTGGGGTTTGTGACATCATTTTGTGCTTTAGGATGTCATGAAGGGCATATCTTTTATCTTTTCTGATCCTCTGTACACAGATCAAAAGGTAAAATGGTATAACTGAGTCGGTAATATGACAAAATATATGGTCATTTTACTTGATTATTGGCTTACTGATGTATTTCTGAAAACAGATTGTGAATAGTTTCAGCCTCCCTGTTTGATCGTGAACACTCATATCTGACCTTTTCAGATACTATGTACTGCATGAATTACGTTATCTACCTATGCGTTTGAAGAATATGTGAAGATCAAGCCTGTGTGTGTGCCTTGGGTCAGTTACCACATAGACAACCTTGCTGGTAATCTCCAGCAGCTTGTTTTTTGCTCTGCGCTCAGAATCCCTGGCTTCCAGCAGGTCCTGTTTCAGCTGCTCAGCCTCCTTGGCCCTGAGGTATAAACAGACAGAGAGATTGATACTTTATTCTTTCGTTCACCTCCCAGTCCTTCCAAGGAAACAGAATTATCTAAACCAAATCCAAAAATTATCTTACATAATTGGTACATTGGTACTCAGTGAACCTGGAATGTCACTTTGTTATTACGTAGAGAGATTGATGTATGACCCCAGAAGACAATCATTCCCGACTCCATTATTTCACCATTGAGTATCCACACAAAGATATAAAAGTGTTACATGCGAGAGATTACATTTCTTTTGATTGTGTTCCTGAACATTCGGCAGTTGTGGGGGAGCTACGTGCCTCGAGGGTTTGAGTGGACAGAGTCATTTACATGTTGAGTACCACAGGTTTAAATTTTCTCTGTTGCAGAAAAGTGCTCATCCAAAAATTCCAGTTACTGAGAAGTGGTTAATGGTATCCATTTGAAATGATTGCCTAATAAACTGTGAAGTAGAGGCTGTAAAGTGATATTCTTAGTATGTATATTGTTTTTGTATGGAAATGAATTGATCGGCATCTATTAAGTTTTACAAAACCACTCAGTCAAGTCCCACTCTCTTTATATCCATCTGACTGCTACCGAAATAAGAAAAGTCAAGAGCGCACGGTGTACTTGATTGATTTTATCTACGTCAGGAAGTTTAAAAAAGAAAATGTCAAAATTGCTTTGCAAGGAAGAGATAAACCCAGATCAAAAAATACACTTTTAGTATTGTAGAACTTACAATACTACGGTGTTATAAAAGAGACTCTTTGACAGGGACTACCACCATCACTTGGTATTGCTACTATCCGTTAACTAGCACAAATATTAGTGCTTCTAGTTCAGATGACGTGCCTCAGACCAAAGGAGTGCAACAGAGTGACTCAAGCTGCAGTGCAGAAACAAAGCCTTTGAAATTAAAATTTTAAACAAGTTTTAAGTTCTTATTTTTTGATGTGCTCCTGGGCCACTCAAGACTTAATTGTTATTCCAACTAGAAATTTTAAAAAAGGATTTATGACTGAATGCAAATTTGTGTAGCCATGATCTTGATAATATCTTTCCACAAACAGACAGGCATATAAAAACCTAACAAAGTACTCAAAACCGCCCTTTTGGTTGTTTCTGCGACACAACAGGTGCCTCAAGGAACACTGTTTACTATGATGACATATACAACATATGCACGTGCACACACACACACAACCACAGACAAACAGGCTTGCAAAGTGACAACAATACAATCCTTGCTGTTGCAGCTGGCAATAAGGAAAAACAACTCTTGGGAAGTTAGTGAGATGTGGGAATAAGTTATTTATATCTGAAAATTATGTACTGTGTGCAAATGTCTGATGTGGATACAAAGAGAGAGGATTTGGGTGAAATGCTGCTTATTGAGCCAAAGCCACAAAGCTAAACAAATACACTGTATAGTCTCCACAGCAGGACACACTCTACATTTATCCACCCAGCCCTCCTCCTTCTTCTCCCCACCTCCTTTCGGACTCCTCGGCCATCTTGAGGGCTACCATCTTTGCCTCCAGCATCTTCTGTTCCATGAGTCGCCGCTCTTCCTGGCCACGGATGGCAGTCACTTTGATACGCTGCATCTCTGTCTCAGCCTCGGCGGCTTTCTGGGCCAGCAGCTTGGCCTCCTCCTCTGCGATCTGGGCCTTTTCAGCCAGCAGGTCCGCCGTCTGCTCCGAACGCAGCTGGAGAGAAGAAGGAAGCGCAGGAAGAAAGGGCAAACACATGCAGAAGATAGAGGACAAGATAAGTTAAAAACAGAGAGAAGATATGTCCAATGAAAAACTGTAACGGGAGGTACATGCATGTACACTCGGAGGAAATTACCTGTAGATATTGTTGATGTTGAGAGAAAATTATTTTGTTTTAAATCTGGCATATACTGCATGTGTCACAGCCATCAACACAATGGTAAACTCCAGAACGATCGAACCAACTCAATCTTACCAGTGCCTCGTTGGCCATGTGAGCTTCATCCTGCAGCTGAATTAGTCTCCTTTTCAATTCGTCCCTGGCTCTCTCCGCCTCCTCCCGCAGCTGTTTCTCCCTTTGCAGACGTTGTCTTTCTACCTGAATTATACATATATATATATTTAGCAGTGTGGTAAAACATAAGATTACATGGTGGGGGAAAAATGGAAACATGTAAGAAGACAGATTAAAAAAAAAGATCTGTTAACATAAAGGTGGAAAGGTAACTGAAGTGGAAAAAATGATGCACAAAAAGACAATGTGACAAAGCCTTACTGAAATACACCAAAGCAGCAAAAACTATGTGATGACATGGTGTGACCACGCCATTTTTATTAGAGAGAAATCAGGTTCAAATTTGTGTTTGTATTTGACTAGAAATTTGGAAACAAGTTCAACCCATTCTTCTGTTTCTGTGCTTTTCTATTACCGGTACCTGTTTTCTTGCCCTCTCTTCTCTGGCCTGAGCCTTCATCTGCTGTACTTCAAGCGAGTCCCCCCGCCGCCGGCGCATAAACAGGTCGTGGTTCCCAATGCATAGCTGGAGGATCTACATAACAGAAATGGTTTACAAAACTCTAATTTCCCACTAACTACTAGTATTTGTCTTTATGTTTTTCAGACTACTCAAGTGTTTTGATGAAAAGCAGTACTTACTAATCATGGTCAAAACAACTTGAATCTCAGCTCAACTCACCAGCTTGTTGACTCTTAGCCGTGAAGAGTTGAACTTGAAAACATTGGCTTTCTTATCCAGAGGTTTGATTGTAAACTAAACATTGAAGAAACAAGAAGATGTATTATCAAACATCAATAATAATTATGTATCGTCAAATGACAAAATAAAAAAAAAACACACCTGTTCTGTAAGACAGTTTCTTTGGAATCCATAGAAACACAACAGGGAATTATTATTTTTTTTCCTATTTTAACTGATGTTTTTTATTGTAATGTATTATCAATTATAAACTTAGATAACGTAAGCTTAACATAATTCATTAAAAGATTGAAAACCGACACTGAACAGTGGTAGCTCTCACTCCTATACTCCCATGACTTCAATTACCTTCTCTTTTGTCCAAATAATCTATATCAAGACGTTAAACTGCAGATTTTCCCACCTCTTTGTCGCTGTATGAGATATTGCGAATCTCATTCCAAGGAAAGGAGCACTTGGGTGTCAGCTTGTTGTCTGGCTCGTATATGTGCAGCCCCAGGGCATCTACTCCCAGGAGAAGATCTGTTCCCTTTTTATTCTGAAGCATATCAGCAGAATAAACAAAGCTTTTTTATTACCCAGCTGTTCAGGGCCACTGGCAAGCAGCTGTGAAACCACCCTTCCGGCCACCATTTATTTGTACCTGCATTAAACAGTAGTGGCTTTGTGATGCTCCTGCTTGCCAAAACTTTTTGCTAGATTTGTGATAAACAATGCCAGTTGCTAGGTGTATATATGCAGTCTGTGTTTGTTAATCTGAAAAGGAATGCTTGAAAACTATTTACTTAAGTCGGGTTTTACTTTTTGTTGATACTTCAAAATGTCTTGGCTTTTAGTGAACACACTGATAAAGGCCATAGCCACCACCAGTGGATTACTTTGTGTTACAGGGTTGTTTTTGTGATGACTCACCTAGAAAATACAGAGCTAAATAGCACTATATTTAACCTAAAATATACCTATTTCTTAAAATATAACAGAATCAAAAGGCAATCAGTTAAGTCAGGCTATTCTTTAATTAATAGCAACATGGTGAAACTGACACACCTCCAAATCCCTTATATCACCTGCTTTTGCGATGATAGAGCGAAGCAGCATTGACTCACCCTGATTAAAAAGTAATTTACGCCATACATGTCCAGGTCCTGAGCTATTTTTAAATACTCCATCTCAGCTTCATCCCTAGTTCAAAGACAGAAAGAGAGAAAACGATTGAGAGGGATCCAGAGGAAAGAGAAGAGAAAGACAGAGGGTGGGAGGAGAGGAGGTGCAGAAGTAGAGCGAAACAGGAGATCAGACCTTGTTTCTTCTGCTTTTGTGTGTGGCATCTGTCGTGTTTGTGTGATCTATAAAAACTCTGCCACGCAGCTCTTGCGAGGGTGAAAACATAACCACAGTGCTGACACAAAACACAACTATAATTCCCTAACAGGCTTAAGAGGTCATGCTTGATGGCAAACGAGACTTATTCCAATGCCTCCAAGACTCTAAAACAAATGCACAAAACTCTTCTCTTCTCCCTTTCTTTCTACGGTGCTATTAGCAAGTCAGGGTCAACTCAGCAAAAAAGAAAAAAAAAAAAAAAGAACATTAGCATACTTTGATGGCTGAGCAAAAATTAGGACAGACTTAGCCCTAAACTTTTAATAGTGTGCTGCATGATATGGGTGGTTGGGAAATTGATGATTTAAGCTTCATCAAAGTTTTAACAGGAAAGAGAGAATTATGCCAAGTAAACAAATTTTAACTAGGTTGGACACTGAGGATCTGAAAAAATAATATGGGAGAGCTTGATTTATGAAAAAACATGTAGAAGCACATAACATGTCAATCGCTTTGATGTGTTTATGCACTAACTTCACGGCTGTACTGAGTTTTTAAAGAAACAGAAATACATGCCAAATCAACCAAAGCAATTGCCTTAGTGGGAGTTCCGGCTATAGCAAGGGTCTCCAGGACGACATCGTGCTGGGTGAGGACCACCAGCTTCCCTCCCACTGATTGGGTTGAGAGGGTTATTGATCAGTACCAGTGACTCAGTTATTACTTTTCCAAGTGCTGAGGTTTATGGCTTTTAGAAATCACTGTCCAGCATTGAACTCACCACCCACAGAGTTGTAAGACACTCCACATCCCTCACACTTGCTCCCTAATCATTTTCAGCTTAGCTCAGTTTAGCGGTGGAGCAAAGTGCAATGGCACAAAAATAGATTTTCATTCTCCTGTCATTTTAGGTTCACTGCAGCAATTAGGGCAATGCAATATCTACAGTGCAGTATTTACTCTTAAAATAGCTACATTCATTTTGCTTCTTATGAATGTAGAGGGTGTTTAGCTACACTTAAATGATGTAAATTCATAAGTTAATGGACTTTTTAATATTAATATTAATAATAATTTTAATTTAATGGAATTTTTTAATAGTCCATCTAGTAATGCTGCTGAAATTAAAAAAAAAACCTCAGTTCAGAGACAACTGCTATGAAATCCTTTTTGCATTTCAATGTAAGCCAAGTCCAGTTTTACATAAAACATTTCTTGCAGTATCAACTTTTAGGCACATCCCGTGTGAACTCAAAACTTAAATAGTGCTGATGACTGTGGAACTTCACAGCAGTCCAGTTCAGTGCGGCAGCTTTTACCTAGTCCTACCCCTGTGCTCCGCATAACATGCTGTGATCCTTTCCTCCCACATTTCTGGAGTCATCTGGTACAAGTTAATCACCTGAAATGGAGAGGAACAGATTTAAATACAGAGGATATAACACATATTAAAATGGCCACGTGACCCGACCTCGGATAACCAGAAGAAGGTGGATGGATGGAAAATGCTAATAATGCAATAATATAACAAATATGTCAATCGAGAGTAAAC